>NC_135801.1:38976992-39304091 GCF_964213995.1 Mustelus asterias
TGCATTGCACCCATGGCTGGAATATTGGAATGCAGTCCCAGCACATACCAAGCCAGTAACTCTGCATTCCGCAGGATCCAGGTCTCCCAGGTGGCTGCCACTCTTTCAATGGAGGTAGGTGTACTTGTGTATCTGCAGGTGTGCTTGTGTGCCAGTGGGTCCACATTTGTGCTTGTCTATTTGCGTGCCTACAGGTGTGCTTGTGTGTCTACAAGTATGCCTGTGCATTTCCATGTCTGTAGGTATGCTTGTGTGTGTGGGTGTGTATATGTCTGCAGGTGTGCTTGTGCGTCAGTGTGTTTGCAGGTGTGCTTGTGTGTCTGAGTGTCTGCAGGTGTGCTTGTGCGTCAGCTTGTCTGCAGTGTGCTTGTACGTCCGAGTGTCTGAAGGTGTGCTTGTGTGTCCAAGTGTCTGCAGGTGTGGTTGTGCGTCTGAGTGACTGCAGATGTGCTTGTGAGTCTGTGTGTTTCCAAGTGTGCTTGTGTGTCTGTGCGTCTACTTGTGTACATTGTGCATCAGCCTGTCTGCAGGTTTACCTGCAGCACAGGCGGCTCGGTAGCACAGTGGTTAGCACTGCTGCTTCACAGCGCCCGGGAACCCGGGTTCGATTCGCAGCTTGGTCACTGTCTGTGTGGAGTTTGCACATTCTCCCCGTGTCTGCGTGGGTTTCCTCCGGGTGCTCCGATTTTGTCTGGTTAGACAGTGAACTTTATGGGAACCCACGAGAATGTTAATTTGAACTCTGGGCTGAGCATCTTAGGTTTCTAGGCAACCAGAGTATAAGGGTCAGCCAAAATAGGAGTTAGCTTCCGAATTTCACGGACATATAAAATACCGTCAATTTGAGGAGTGGAATGCAATTGGCCAGGGCATTTGACAGATATTATTGTTGATTTTTGTATCTTGAAAATGATTGATAAGAGAAATCTATAATTGATCTGTATTTTGATTGTATTGTTGAATCATCGGAGAGGTTTTTATGCTCCGTGTCAGAGCTGATTAACCCTTTTTGATGATCTCCTGGTGGCCGCTGGTTTAATAAAGTTTTGGCATTTTACAGAATATGCTGACTTTGTGAGTCTTATATTGTCAGAGTTTTCTTGACAATACTGGAAATCTGGGGTATCCCACCAACAGTGTGTCTGTAGGTGTGTCAGCATGCTTGCCGGTGTGCAGTTGTGGTTGTGTGATTGTATGTATGCAGATGTGCAGTGTACCATGAGAATCCTTATAGAAGGATGTTCTCGAAAAAAGGGTGCAATGGTTGATGGAATGAGCAGATGTTGTTCTGGACTGGCAGTTCAGGGTTTTATTAGTGCCTGTGAACTGGTTGTGGTGACAGCTATCTGTATGTTGGGGCATCTTTTCACAATGTAAGCATTGTCTTGTTCATTTTCCAGGTCCATTGGCCCCCAGACTGCGAGGAGGTCCTGACCAGTGCTCGGGAAGAGTTGAAATTTATCAGAATTCCTCCTGGGGCACCATTTGCAATCATAACTGGGACATCGTGGATGCCTCAATTGTCTGCAGGCAGCTCAAGTGTGGGGTTGCTGTGTCTGTGAACACTAGCTTCGTCCCAGGAGTAGATGCTATCTGGCTGGATAACGTGGAGTGTGTTGGGACTGAGGCCACCATCAGTGAATGCCTGACAGACCAGAGGAATATCAGCAATTGCACGCACATTCAGGATGCTGGAGTTACTTGCTCAGGTTAGCAGTGATGAGCAATAGATCCTACTCTCCCTTTTAACACCCTTTTACTATTTATGTGAGACTTTCGGATTCCCTTTTATGTTGGCTGCCAGTCTCTTTTCAAACCCCCTTTTTGCTTCTTTTATTTGCTTCTTCATCTGTGCTCTGAACCTTCTGTATTAATCATGGATGAAGGCCCGGGGTGCTTGGTTGGAACACCTCCTGCTTGTAGGTGCCCAATGGCACCTTCCTGCCTCCTTGAGGAGCAGACACACAATCACACCAGCAGATACACAGAGATACAAGAACATCCGCAGGTACACAGAGACACAAGCACATCTACAGACACACAAGTACACCTGCCTCCATGGAAGGGATGGCAGTCAGCTTGGAGACCTGGATCCTGCGGAATGCAGAGTTACTGACCTGGTATGCGCTTGGACTGCATTCCAAATTCTAGCCATAGTGGCTAAGTGAGAGGGAGACAAAGCACCTTGTCCAGGTGTGTCTGCTCCTCAAGAAGTCAGGAAGGTGCCATTTGGCACCGACAAGGAGGAGGTGCACCAACCAAGTACCCCGGGGCTTCACCCATGATTAATACAGAAGGTTCAGAACAAAGATGAAGGCACACCAGATTAGCATGTGCGTCTGCATGTATGCTTGTGCGTCTGAGTGTCTGCAGGTGGGCTTGTGCGTCAATTTGTCTGCAGGTGTGCTTGTACGTCAGCATGTCTGCAGCTGTGCTTATGTATCAGCGTGGTTGCAGGTGTGCTTGTGCGTCTGAATGTCTGCAGCTGTAGTTGTATGAGTGTCTGCAGGTGTACTTGTGCGTCTGAGTGTCTGCAGGTGTGTTTGTGCATATGCGTCTGTTAGTATGCTTCCAGCTGTGCAGTTATGGTTGTGTGATTGTGTGTCTGCAGGTGTGCAGTGTACCATTGGAATCCTTATGGAAGGGTGTTCCCTATAAAAGGGTGCAATGATTGATAGAATGGGCAGATGGAGTTCTGGACAGGCAGGACAGGGTTTTATTAGTGTCTGTGAACTGGTTGTGGTGACAGCTATCTGTATGTTGCGGCATCTTTTCACAATGTAAGCATTATCTTGTTATTTTTCCAGGTCCATTGCCCCCCAGACTGCAAGGAGGTCCTGACCAGTGCTCGGGAAGAGTTGAAATTTATCAGAATTCCTCCTGGGGCACCATTTGCAATCATAACTGGGACATCGTGGATGCCTCAATTGTCTGCAGGCAGCTCAAGTGTGGGGTTGCTGTGTCTGTGAACACTAGCTTTGCCCCAGGAGTAGATCCTATCTGGCTGGATAACATGGAGTGTGTTGGGACTGAGGCCACCATCAGTGAATGCCCGACAGGCCAGAGGAATATCAGCAACTGCACGCACATTCAGGATGCTGGAGTTACTTGCTCAGGTTAGCAGTGATGAGGCATGATGCTGAAATGTTTGCAACATTCTGGGTCAGAGGATTCAGGAATGGCCCATGCTCCATCCTCTGGTAGTCTTGAGTTAACTTATGAATCAAGAGGCTGAATCGGCTCCTGTAGTTTCTGTGTAACAGGTTCAAGGAGCGAAGCTTCTTCCTTTTCCTGTGTAAAAATCTCAAAGAGCAGAATTGCCTCTTCCTGTTTCTTAATGGATTCTAGGGATTAAAGCCATAGCAGGAGATTGATCCAATCTTGTTTGTTCCTTGACAGGATCTTTCCCTGTCAGACTGACCAATGGGAGTGACGTATGCTCCGGGAGAGTGGAGATCCTTTACCAATCCACCTGGGGGACAGTCTGTGATGAT
This sequence comes from Mustelus asterias, assembly GCF_964213995.1. Lineage (NCBI taxonomy): Eukaryota > Metazoa > Chordata > Chondrichthyes > Carcharhiniformes > Triakidae > Mustelus > Mustelus asterias. The sequence goes on from NC_135801.1 coordinate 38,980,487, forward strand.
GGTTGGGATCTCACCGAGGGAGACATTGTCTGCCAGCAGCTGAACTGTGGGAAGGCTGAGTCGATATCTGGGACTTACCACGGACAGACAGATAGGGAGGTCCTGCTCAGTGGTGTCAGGTGTGATGGGATGGAACGCTCCCTGGATCAATGCATTTCCAACCCACTTGGTGTTAACCGCAGTTCCCAGTGTAAGCATGCTGGGGTCACCTGCTCACGTAAGTCAGCAGCTTTCACTACACTAATAATCAAGCAAATCGGTGTTGTGCACATCTCCAATCAACTCCCTTCATCACTCGACCCTGTATTCACTGACCTACATTCGCTTCAGGTTCAAAAGTACCTCAATTTTAAAATTCTCCTAGTTCTGTTCAAATTACCCCATAACTCTTGGTCTTCCTCACCTCTGTAACCTTCTCCAGCCAATAATCCTCAACTTCATGTTCAAGTCCCTCCAGGACTCTTATACCCTTCCTATGTCTGTAATCTACTCCAGTTAATTAATTTTTCACCTCCAGTTTAAATCTCTCTGAGGTCCTCATCTCTTCTCTATTTCCCTCCCCAAGGACAGAGCAACTTTCTTGATTGGCACCCCTTGTCCAGTTTAAATATTCTGTCCTTCTGTCACCAGTGCACAGTGGTAGCAGTGTGTCGCCACCTGGTGGTTTCTAAGCCGCCTTTAACAGCACTTTTTCTTGCAGTCCCCTGTTGGCATTGTCCCTCCTTGAGGACAAGTCCATCTTTTAACTGTAATTTGTCCTTCCACCTATCGTATTTGTTTTAATTCCCTGTCGCTGCTCTGTGCTTGCACAAGATCCTCAATCTTGGCCTGACTGACAGTGATGGTGTCTTCCGGGATGGGGGTTGCCATGGAGCTCCTTCTCGGGTGCCCTGCTTGGCCAATTCGTCTGCTCTTATATTTCTGGCGGGGAAGTTCAATGGTGTGCCCTACCTTTAACAATGCCATACTCACGGCCATGGGCAATCTGGACAATATATTTTAGCAGGGGTGCAGATGGTAGAGGTTTTCCTTCTGCCAAGACAAATCTCGCTTTCCACAGTGGCAGAAAGTCTGTCAGGCTGTTCCAGACATACGTACTGTCTGAATGTATGTCTGCAGGTGTCGGGAACTCATTGGCATAACTAACTACATAGGTTATTGCTGCTAACTTAGCAGCCTGGACAATGATTTTGTTTGGCAGCTTCAAAGCAAGATCCACCGCAGGTCTACCTGTTTGGTCTTCCATATAATTCCTGCACCCTGTCTTTCTATTTCCCTCTTCTACCATAAAGGATCCATCTACAAAAATTTTTATTTTGCCTTCTTTGGGTCCTCCCCCCTTCTGTTTTGGCACAAATGGTCCCTTAGCATCATTTGTTACCACTATTTGGCAGTCATGGAACTCTCTACCATAATTCAGGTTGTCTGCTAAGAAGGTGGGCAATTTGGTTCATTTTACTTTAATGTCGTGGTCCTGAAGCATCAGAGTCCACCGTATTATGTAGTTCTGGCTAACTGTGCCATCTTTAATTCATAATCCAGTAGCAACTGTATGGGGGTGTGTTCTGTTAATACAGTGAGGGGATTGAGACCAGTGATGTAGGCAAAGTGAACCACCCAGAAACTACCAGGAGGTGTGTCTTGCACACCGAGCAACCCTGTTCTACCGGGGATAAGAGCCGTGAGGCGTATGCCTCTGGTCCGAGTCTCCTGTGACGTTTTTGGAGAACTTGTTGCATCCATGGTGGCAACTTCTAACGCGTAGGGTAGTTGTGGGTCTGGCACCTGTAGTGCTGGAGTCTTTGCCAGGGCTTGTTTTAAATTAGAGACAGCCTGTGTGTGCTGCTCTATCCAGTTCCATGGGGCATTCTTTTTTAGCAGTTCCGATAGTGGGGAGACTTTGATGCCAAAACCGTCAATGTGGTTCCTACAATATCCCACCAATCCTAGAAAGGATTATAGTGAGCTCACATTTTTGGGCCAGGGCAATTGGGTTGTTGTCTGTATTCGCTTCCTTTCAATCTCGTGTTTGCCGTAGGTCACTACAGTCCCTAAGTATGTGACTTGTGGCCTCATGATCTAGGCCTTTTTGGGATTGATTTTTAATCCAAGTGTTGTAAGGAGGGTCAGTAATTCATCTAGCAATTTTAAATGTTCCTCCCAGTATCTGTCTATAGGAGGAGGTCATCTATGTATTGAATCAGGCCTTCTGGTCGGGAAAAGCCTTCTAGCCCTTTGGCTAACTTTCGGTGGGAAATGGACAAGGAGTTGTGAATCCTTGGACAAGCAGGTCCATGTATACTGTTGCCCTTGGACTCTAAAGGCAAATTTGTATTGGCACTGCTGGTTTAAAGGCATGGACCAAAACCTGTTGCTGATATCTAGAACGATGAAATATTTTGTCTGTGGGACTTGCCTTATTTTAGTCGCAGGGCTGGTGCTACTGTTGGTGCTGTTAGTGGGGTTGTTTTATTTAGTTCCCTATAGTCAATTGTTAGTTTCCAAGAGTTGTCCGGTTTTCTAACAGGCCAAATCAGTGAATTGTCTGTTGAAGATACCGGGCGTAAGACTCCCTGTTGTAGTCGGCTGGTGATTACTTTTGCAACCTCGCTCTTGGCTTGTTTTGGGAAGCTGTACTGTTTTTGGGGTTTTGAATCAGGGCCCTCTACGACTACTTCCCCCAACATCTGGTCACAGTCATGTTTGTGCGCTGCGAGTGTGTGCTTCACAGTAATCTCCTGTGCGCCCAAATCATTGGTCATATCTGCAGGGTTTATCCATAATTCCCCAACTGTACAACTGTCTGTATGTCTCCCTGTAGCTACTTCAGTTGGTGCCTCATTTGTTTGGAGCATCAGCCAGACACAACGGTTTGTTGGGTCAAATGACAAATTACATTTACGCATGAAATCGGAGCCGAGGATATGTTCTGCTTCTGGGTGCAGATTCACGAGTATAAGTGGGTGATAACACATTATGTCCCCTATCCTAAATTCTAATGTGTCTGTCTCCGATCCTTCCTGTAAATGTCCAGTGAACCCACTTAACATGATGGTTCTTCTGATGTGCCATGATGCACCGATTTCTGTGGATGGATTCAGGGTAGTGCGGAAGCTCCCTGTGTCCCACAGGAATTCGATGGGGTGGCCCCCCCACCTCGCCGTCCAGCAGTGGTCTTCCTTTATTGTTCCACCTTGCGTTACATACCCAGATCGATGTTGTCTGGCACTGTCATGCCATTTGTTCAGTGTTCAGCTGAGGGTACAGTGAGAAGGGACGCTTGGTTTCTTCCACCGTGGCTACTGGGGCTTATTGCACCGGTCCTTCTAGTGGCATATATCCCTTCTCTGGTCCTGTTCATGTGGGTATTGGCGGGGTGCCCTGCATTCTCAGGCATGGTGGTCAGCTAGGCCATAATTGTAGCACCGCCCATGCTGGAGTTCCCCTGGGGCTGATCTCTGCTTCCTCCTGCACGAGGAGCGTGTAGGGGTCAGAGACTTCTACCTCTTCCTCTAACCCCCCCCCCCCCCCCCTCATTCCTCCATACAAGGTTTGGCCCTTTTACTGGGAACATCTTTCTACCCTTATTTGCCTTAGACTTATCTATTTCCTGAACTCTCTCTCCCAAGCTCGGGCCATTCTCCTTAACACCCATGCCCCTATGTGGGTATTACCTGTGGGATCAACATTTTCACATTGTTGCCTTTCTATTCTCTTCAATGGCTATTCTATGGAACCAGGTACAATGGGATGGAACACTCCCTGGATCAATGCATCTCCAGTGATTGATAAGAAGGAAATGACAGGTGGAATGAACAAATATTTTTCCTTCTGTCTACATGATAGAGGATAAAAAAAACAGTAATAGATGTAGATCAGGAGGCGAAGCAGAGAGGAACTTGGTGAAATTACAATCACTAGGGAAGTGATGCTGAACATTTTAATTTTCCAAAATTCCCTAGATTTTGGAAAAGTTCCATCAGAGTGGAAAGTTGCAAATATAACTCCTCTATTGAAGAAAGGGGGGAGGCAGAAAGCAGGAAACAATAGGTCAGTTACCTTGACATCTATTGTCGATCATTAAAGAGCTTATAGCTGGGTACACTCAAAGTAATCATGCGGAGTCCAGCATGTTTTTGTGAAAGGGGCATCATGTTTAACCAAATAATTAGAGTTCTTTGAAGGAGTAATATGTGCTGTGGATAAAGGGCAGCATGTGGACGTCCAATAATTGGATTTCCAGAAGATATTTGATAAGATCCTCCATCAAAGGTTATTACGGAAAATAAAAGCTCATGGTGTAAACGTTAACATATTAGCATGGATAGAAGATTGGCTGGCTGGCAGACACCAGAGAGCATGCATAAATGGATCTTTGTCTGATTGGCAGGATGTGACAAGCAGAGTCCTGCAGGTGTTTGTGCTGGGCCTCAACTTTTTACAATTTAGATCAGTGAATTAGAGTATTTCTTAAATGGAGAATTACTGCAGAATTCCAGGGTGCAGAGGGATCTAGGTGTTGTAGTGTATGCGTCACAAAAAGTTAGTATGCAGGTACAGCATATAACCAAAAAGGTGAATGGAATGTTATCCTTTATTACGAGAAGAATTGAACATAAAAGTGAGAATATTATTCTTCAGGTTATGCAGGGCACTGATGAGACGCTTCACAAATACTGTATGCAGTTTTGGCCTTCTTATTTAAGGAAGGTTGTAAATGTGTTGGAGGCGATTCAAAGGAGGTTTACTGCATTGATACCTGGAATGAGCAGGTTGTCTTATGAGGAGGGGGTAGACAGGCTGGGCTTGTTTCCACTGGTGTCTTGAATAGTTGAGGGTAACTTGACTGAAGTATGTAAGATCCTGAGCAGTATTGACATGGTGGATATTGAAATGATGTCTCCACTTGTGGGTGAGTCTAGAACCAGGGGACACTACTTTAAAATTCAGAGTTGTCCTTTTAGGACAAAGATTAGGATAATGTTTTTGTCTGAGGGTTGTGTGACTCACAGAGCATTGTGACAGAAAGCAGCCAGCAGAGTTAGCCTGGAAAGCTGTGGGAAGACAATTGTATATATGCCAGCAACCTGAAGAAGGATCCGATAGGGTGCTCAAGGGAAAGGTGGAGAATTGTGTAGCGAAAAAGCTAATGAATGAACATCCCATAGAATTTGATATTGGTGGGTTTGCAGGGGTACTAAGGAGAATTGAAGTAAATTCGGGAGGGCTGTAGCATTACTTTTGGTTGATCCTAAGCAATAGTGAATGAACCTTCAGGTTTCATAAGGTAAAGGAACCCTTACATCTAAGTGAAAAGCTAAACTGAGTTTATAGAGTAAGTCCTGATATGCTGTAGCATTGTTAAGTGTATCTACTTTAAGTCTTTTTGATATATGATAAGGTTTGTTTTTATTTAAAAACATGAAAACTTGTGGTGTAGTTCTGTTGGTTAATTGCTGCCTGTTTATGTTCAGATTTCTTCTTTAAATGTTAACAGTCCCAAATGGGATTGTAATACTTTTAATTGCCAAAATGTTTAGTTCCAGATTAGAGAAACACCATGCCAATGAGGTGTACTGGAACTTTCTGCATTGGGGCTCCTTCCTGCCTCACCCTCAGCTAAATCCTCCAGTTGTTGCATGACTTCTTCCCCCACTCACTAATTTTCCAATCTGGATTCACATTGTTTGATGTGGCCCTGTCATTTGTGGGTGCTCTTGAAGGTACTCTCCCCTCATTCGCTCCCAGCAAACCAAGGGTCAGAGAAAAATAACGAGGTGTGCTCATGGCAAGCACTGATGCTGCCTTTGTAGAGCTCATGTCTTCCCCTCCACTAACAGTAAAACGGAGCCAGAACAAAAAGAAAAATGGATGCACACATTATGGGGCCCAAGAACTGGTCCCAGCGCTTTCCCGACAGAGTCTCCCTCAACAGTTGCCATTGCTGTTTGAGGGCTTCAAATCCAAATTGCTTATCCTGTGACCCTATCGGGGGTCAGGACCCACAACTTGGGAACCGCTGGACTTGAAACTGTGACCTCCTGACCCAGAGCTGAGAATATAGGCATTTAGTATTACATTGGAGAGTGGAAAATGATGAGTTATTTTTGTTTGTTCTGTTCCAGGAGCAGGATTGGTGATGTTGGAAGATGGAGACAATATCTGTGGTGGGAGAGTGGCGATTTTTCACAACTCTGTTTGGGGGACGGTTTGCAGCGATTACTGGGACTTACATGATGCACATGTGGTGTGTCGGCAGCTCAACTGTGGGAGGGCAATTCAGGCTACTACTGGAGCATCGTTTGGGCAGGGCAGTGATCCAATCTGGTTAAATGAAGTGCTCTGTGATGGGAGTGAGTCAAGGCTCGATCAATGCGTTGCGGCACCCTGGGGCAAGCATAACTGTCGGCACAGTGAGGATGCAGGAGTTCAATGTTCAGGTAACAATGTTCTAACCCATTGATAATTAATACTCTCAAGGTACCACAAGGTACCGCATAGTAGGTTGTTACATAAGGTTAAATCTCACGGGATCCAGGGTGAGGTATCTAAATGGATACAAAATTGGCTTCTTGACAGAAGCCAGAGGGTGGTTGTAAAGAGTTGTTTTTTCAAACTGGAGGCCTGTGACCAGCGGTGTGCCTCAGGGATCAGTGCTGGGTCCACTGTTATTTGTCATTTATATTAATGATTTAGATGAGAATATAGGAGGCATGGTTAGTAAGTTTGCATATGACACCAAGATTGGTGGCATGGTGGACAGTGAAGAAAGTTATCTCCAATTGCAATGGGATCTTGATCAATTGGGCCAGTGGGCTGACAAATGGCAGATGGAGTTTAATTTAGACAAATGCGAGGTGATGCATTTTGGTAGGTTGAACCAGGGCAGGACTTACTCAGTTAATGGTAGGGCGGTGGGGAGAGTTACAGAACAAAGAGATCTAGGGGTACATGTTCATAGCTCCTTGAAAGTGGAGTCACAGGTGGACAGAGTGGTGAAGAAGGCATTCGGCATGCTTGGTTTCATCGGTCAGAACATTGAATACAGGAGTTAGAATGTCTTGTTGAAATTGTACAAGACATTGGTAAGGCCACACTTGGAATACTGTGTGCAATTCTGGTCACCCTATTATAGAAAGGATATTATTAAACTAGAAAGAGTGCAGAAAAGATTTACCAGGATGCTACCAGCACTTGATGGATTGAGTTATAAGGAGAGGCTGGATAGACTGGGACTTTTTCCTCTGGAGCATTGGAGGCTGAGGGGTGACCTTATAGAGGTCTATAAAATAATGAAGGGCATTGATCAGCTAGATAGTTAATATCTTTTCCCAAAGGTAGGGGAGTCTAAAACTAGAGGGCATAGGTTTAAGGTGAGAGGGGAGAGATACAAAAGTGTCCAGAGGGGCAATTTTTTCACACAGAAGATGGTGAGTGTCTGGAACAAGTTGCCAGAGGTAGTAGTAGAGGCAGGTACAATTTTGTCTTTTAAAAAGCATTTAGGTAGTTACATGGGTACGATGGGTATAGAGGGATATGGGCCAAATGCCGGCAATTGGGATTAGCTTAGGGGTTTTTAAAAAAAGGGCGGCATGGGCAAGTTGGGCCGAAGGGCCTGTTTCCATCCTGTAAACCTCTATGACTCTATGATATCACAGTCAGATAGTATTGGATAGAATCATATCGAAACTAAGAGGAGTAGGCAGTATGAGGGAACAACTCCAGGTCTGTGGTGAGTTGGTCAAATTTGCCCATTGTGGTACAGAGCCTTACATGCACACAGAATAGAAAAGGTCCACCATTCAATCCCCACCCAGGGCTGAGTTACCTAATTCCAGCCAGGATAGACTAGGGGCTAGTATTGGGCATTGGTAACTCCTCTGCCTGATATGAGTGGAAATCAACCAAGGTTCCTGCTCCTGATGACTGTCTTGTGACCCTTTGGTTGGAGAGAGAGAGAGAGGGAGAGAAATCAGTCAGGGTTGTGCTGTGATATTGCTTTAACGTACTGCTGAATATATTTTTTAACTCACTTTATGGGATATTGGTATCACTGGCTAGGCCAGCATTTATTACCCATCCCTAGTTGCCCTTGAGAAGGAGGCGGTGAGCTGTCTTCTTGAACCATTGCAGTCCCTGAGGTGTAGGCACACCAACTGTGCTGTTATGGAGGGAGTTCTGGGATTTTGACTCAACGACAGTGAAGGAACAGTGATATATTTCCAAGCTCGGATAGTGAATGACTTGGAGGGGAACCTCCAGGTGGTGGTGTTTGATGCGCGATAAATCACACGGGAGGCTGGATGTACCCGGGAAATAAAGGCTTTTATTACCAACAATAACGGAGCTACTATATACAATATACAATCCCAGACTAAAGGGTCACCAGGCAGAGCAGCGACCTTTATACCTCTCCCGGAAGGCGGAGCCAACTGGAGTGTACCATAGGACTATATTACCAGGTAGAACAGCCCAACCCTAACCCCAACAGTAACATATCTACAGACTCATAGTGCTGGCCAAACCATGGCTCAGCACTCCTGGTGGTAACCAACAATGGTTCACCACATTCACCCCTCCTTTAAAAACAAAGGCCGGCGGGGCACAAAAACGGAACAACTGTTCATCTGTCTATAAGTTCAATCATTTTGGGGGACCGCACCGTCTCTGCGACCTCCTCAACACTGGCGATGACGCCGGTTCAGGCAATCGCGGTGACCTTCTCTCCAAGGCGGTGTCCAGTAGCTCCTCCAATTCCTCACGGGCCGGTAGACCACGAGGTGGTGACAATCCGCTGGACTCGAGCACGCCTCGAGGTGGCGACAATCTCCTGGACTCAGGCAAGCTGTACACGGGAGTAAGAGGGTTAAGTGGTGGTCCCGATACTGCCCGCGCCGTGTCAGGAGAAGAGATAATGGTCGGGGGGTCCCTAACTGGGGGTGTGGGAGCGACTGGGGTTTCCAAGCCCCCTGCAGGCGCCAGATCTCGAATCAAGACCGTGTCCTCTCGCCCGTCAGGATATGCCACATAGGCATATTGAGGGTTGGCGTGGAGGAGATGGACCTGTTCAAGCAAAGGGTCGGACTTGCGGGTCCTAACATGCCGCCGCAGGAGGACAGGTCCTGAGTACGTCAACCAAGACGGTAATGAGGTCCCAGAGGAAGACTTCCTAGGGAATGAAAACATTCTCTCATGAGGAGTAGCATTGGTTGCCGTACACAGGAGTGAGCGGATGGAATGGAGCGCATCAGGGAGTACCTCTTGCCAACGGGAGACTGGAAGACCTTTAGACCTCAACGCCAGTAAGACAGCCTTCCAGACTGTAGCATTCTCTCGTTCAACCTGTCCGTTACCCCTAGGGTTGTAGCTCGTGGTTCTACTAGAGGCAATCCCATTTGAGAGCAGGTATTGCCTCAAGTCGTCGCTCATGAACGACGAGCCCCTATCGCTGTGGATATAACAGGGGTAACCGAACAGGGTGAAAAGATCCCGTAATGCTTTGATAACCGTGGCAGCGGTCATATCAGAACAAGGAATGACAAAAGGGAATCGTGAGTACTCGTCAATCACATTGAGGACGTACACGTTCCGATCTGTCGAGGGAAGGGGGCCCTTGAAGTCCACACTCAGTCTTTCAAAAGGACGAGTGGCCTTAATGAGGTGTGCCCTGTCAGGTCAGTAGAAGTGCGGTTTGCATTCCGCGCATACCTGGCAGCTTCTGGTTATGGACCTGACATCCTCCACCGAGTAGGGTAGATTTTGTTCAAAGCGTGCAGGAAGGTTTTTTGACTCAGTATGTAGACAGGCCAACTAGAGGTGAGGCTATATTGGATCTGGTGCTGGGAAATGAGCCAGACCAGGTGCTAGACTTGGAAGTTGGTGTGCATTTTGGTGATAGTGACCACAATTCGGTTACGTTCACCTTAGTGATGGAAAGGGATAGGCATGAACCTCGGGCCAGTGGTTTTAGCTGGGGGAAGGGTAATTATGAGGCTATTAGGAGAGAATTAGGAAACATAGGTTGGACTAGGAGATTACAGGGACTGGGAACGTCCGACATGTGGAGTTTTTTCAAGGAGCAGCTACTGCGAGTCTGTGATAGGTATGTCCCTGTCAGGCAAGGAGGAATTGGTAGGGCTAGGGAACCGTGGTGCACCAAAAAAGTTTCTTTGTTGGTTAAAAAGAAAAAGGAGGCTTATGTTCGGATGAGACGTGAGCACTCGGGTAGTGCACTAGAAAGCTTTAGATTGGCTAAGAGGGAGTTGAAGAGCGAGCTTAGAAGGGCTAAAAGGGGACATGAGAAGACTTTGGCGGATAGGGTTAAAGAGAATCCTAAGGCGTTCTATAGGTATGTCAAGAACAGAAGGTTGGTTAGGGCAAGTTTAGGGCCAGTTATAGATGGCAGAGGGAAGTTATGTGTGGAACCGGAGGAGATTGGTGAAGCATTGAACCAATATTTCTCTTCGGTGTTCACGCAAGGGGACATGAATATAGCTGAGGAGGACACTGGGTTGCAAGGGAGTAGAATAGACAGTATTACAGTTGATAAGGAGGATGTGCAGGATATTCTGGAGGGTCTGAAAATAGATAAATCCCCTGGTCCGGATGGGATTTATCCAAGGATTCTCTGGGAGGCAAGAGAAGTGATTGCAGAGCCTCTGGCTCTGATCTTCAGGTCGTCGTTGGCCTCTGGTATAGTACCAGAAGATTGGAGGTTAGCGAATGTTGTCCCATTGTTTAAGAAGGGGAACAGAGACTTCCCCGGGAATTATAGACCGGTGAGTCTCACTTCTGTTGTCGGCAAGATGTTGGAAAGAATTATAAGGGATAGGATTTATAGTTATTTGGAGAGTAATGAATTGATAGGTGATAGTCAGCATGGTTTTGTGGCAGGTAGGTCGTGCCTTACTAACCTTATTGAGTTTTTTGAGAAAGTGACCAAGGAGGTGGATGGGGGCAAGGCAGTGGACGTGGTATATATGGATTTTAGTAAGGCGTTTGATAAGGTTCACCATGGTAGGCTTCTGCAGAAAATGCAGATGTATGGGATTGGGGGTGATCTAGGAAATTGGATCAGGAATTGGCTAGCGGATAGGAAACAGAGGGTGGTGGTTGATAGTAAATATTCATCATGGAGTGCGGTTACAAGTGGTGTACCTCAGGGATCTGTTTTGGGGCCACTGCTGTTTGTAATATTTATTAATGATCTGGATGAGGGTATAGTTGGGTGGATTAGCAAATTTGCTGATGACACCAAAGTCGGTGGTGTGGTAGACAGTGAGGAAGGGTGTCGTAGTTTGCAGGAAGACTTAGACAGGTTGCAAAGTTGGGCCGAGAGGTGGCGGATGGAGTTTAATGCGGAGAAGTGTGAGGTAATTCACTTTGGTAGGAATAACAGATGTGTTGAGTATAGGGCTAACGGGAGGACTTTGAATAGTGTGGAGGAGCAGAGGGATCTAGGTGTATGTGTGCATAGATCCCTGAAAGTTGGGAATCAAGTAGATAAGGTTGTTAAGAAGGCATATGGTGTCTTGGCGTTTATTGGTAGGGGGATTGAATTTAGGAGTCGTAGCGTTATGTTGCAACTGTACACAACTCTGGTGCGGCCGCACTTGGAGTACTGTGTGCAGTTCTGGTCCCCACATTACAGGAAGGATGTGGAGGCTTTGGAGAGGGTGCAGAGGAGGTTTACCAGGATGTTGCCTGGTATGGAGGGGAGATCCTATGAGGAGAGGCTGAGGGATTTGGGATTGTTTTCGCTGGAAAGGCGGCGGCTAAGAGGGGATCTTATTGAAACATATAAGATGATTAGAGGTTTAGATAGGGTGGATAGTGATAGCCTTTTTCCTCTGATGGAGAAATCCAGCACGAGGGGGCATGGCTTTAAATTGAGGGGGGGTAGTTATAGAACCGATGTCAGGGGTAGGTTCTTTACCCAGAGGGTGGTGAGGGATTGGAATGCCCTGCCAGCATCAGTTGTAAATGCGCCTAGTTTGGGGGCGTTTAAGAGATCCGTAGATAGGTTCATGGACGAAAAGAAATTGGTTTAGGTTGGAGGGTCACAGTTTTTTTGTTTTTTTTTAACTGGTCGGTGCAACATCGTGGGCCGAAGGGCCTGTTCTGCGCTGTAATGTTCTATGTTCTATGTTCTATGAAAGCTAGTGGCTTTTGCTACCAAATAAACCTGTTGGACTTTAACCTGGTGTTGTTAGACTTCTTACTGTGCTTAGCCCAGTCCAACACCGGCATCTCCACATCAAGAGAGAATAGAGCCAATGTTTCGAGTCTCGATGACCCTCTGTCAGAGCTCCTGACACACTAAGAAGTTTAACAACACCAGGTTAAAGTCGAACAGGTTTATTTAATGGTTGGACTTATTTAAAGGTTGGACTTTAACCTGGTGTTGTTAAACTTCTTACTGTGTTTACCCCAGTCCAACGCCGGCATCTCCACATCAGAGCTCCTGACATCAGAGCTATTACGAAAATAGAGTTGGCTGAAGTGGACTAAGAAAATAAATTAAAATGTAAGACAGTAGATGAATAGTGGTAGACATTGAAAGAAATAATTCATAATTTTTGCATTTCATTGAGAAAGAATAGGGAAGAAGGAAGGCTAACTAAAGGTATTAAGGATGGTATTAAATTGGAAGTAAAGGCATACTGTGTTGTGAAGAATAGTGGTATGACAAAAGATAGAAATGTTTCAGAAATAGCAAATGATGATTTAAAAAGGGAGAAAATTGATGGGAGTAAACAAGCAAGAAATATAAAAATAGATAGTAAGAGCTTCTGTATTTACATAAAAAGGAAGACACTTGTTAATGTAAATGTTGGTCTCTTAAAAGATGAGACTGGCAAACTAATAATGGAAAACTAGGGAAATGGCAGGGATGTTGGACAAATATTTTCTTTCTTTACAATAAAAAGCATTAATAACATCCCAATATTGGCAGAAAATCAGGGAGAGAAACGGAGAAAAGAACTTAACAATCATTATCACAAGAGAAAAGTGCATGCAAACTAATGGGACTCAATGCTGACAGGTCCCTTTGGCCTGATGGTCTGCCTCTTATTAGAGAAGAGTTGCAATAGAGAGGCGCCCTTTTGGGCGTAGGGTGGCACAGTGGTTAGCACTGCTGCCTCAGAGCGCCAGGGGCCCGGGTTCGATTCCCGGCTTGGGTCACTGTCTGTGTGGAGTTTGCACATTCTCCCCTTGTCTGCGTGGGTTTCCTCCAGGTGCTCCAGTTTCCTCCCACAGTCCAAAGATGTGCGGGTTAGGTGGACTCGCCATGCTAAGTTGCCCCTTAGTGTCGGGGGGACTAGCGAGGGCAAATGCATGGGGTTATGAGGGTATTGCCTGGGTGGGATTGTGGTCAGTGCAGACTCAATGGGCCAAATGGCCTCCTTCTGCACTTGTGGATTCTATGAAAGTCATGACTGAATCTGCCTCCACGATGCTCTTCAGAGTGCAGTCTAGATCTTAATGACTCACTGCATAAAAAGGGTTTTTTTCATGTCAACTTAGATTCTTTTGGTTTATTCAGCCTAACTCAATGTCCTCTAGTTCTTGGCCCTTCTGCCAGTGGGAATAGCTTTTCTCTATCTATCCTGTCTAGACCCCTCATGATTTTGAGCATCTCTATCAAATTTCCTCTCAACCTTTGCTTCTCAAAGGCAAAAAGCTCCAACTTCTCCAATCTATCCATGTAACTGATGTCCCTCATCCCAGGAGTCATTCTCACAAATCTTTCCTGCACCCTTTATTAATGCCTTCACATCCTTCCTAAAGTGTGGTGCCCAGAATTGAACAAGATAATACTCTAGTTGAGGCTGAAACAGTGTTTTATAAATGTTCACATAAATTCCTTGCTTTTGTACTCATTGCTTTGATTTATAAGGCCCAAGTCCCATACACTTTAATAGCCTCTTTCTCAAGCTGCATTTACAATGATTTATGCATATATATACCACCCGGCCCCTCTGCTCCTGCACCCTCTTTACTTTATATTGTTTTGCCTCATTCTCCCTACCAAACATCACACTTCTCTGCATTAAATTTCACGTGCCATGTGTCTGCCTATTCCACCAGTTTGTCCACCTCCCTCTGAAGTTTATCCTCCTCACAGTTCACAATGTTTCCAAGTTGGTGTCATCTGCAGTTTTGAAGTTGTGCCCTGTACTCCTTCAAGTTTGACCCAGAGGTTTGGAGATAGCCATAGGGGTTGCCAGTGCGAGCTGTTTAAAAGGCCCACCTCGATGCAGAGGGATTTTGCATCCCTAGTTATAGTAAATCCTCCAGCCCTAACCTCTCGCACCCCTTTACTCTCCAAACACTTCCCATGCCTCATCAATTCCACCTCGTACCTCCCACTCAGCTTTATGGATACTCGTGCCCCTTATGCCAAACTTTGTCCTTCCGTACATCCTCTATAGTTCCTCATGCCCCCATGCCAAGCTCTGACCTTCCACACACCTCCCACCCCAAAAGGCCTAATGCCTCCCCATGCCAAACTCTGTCCTTTGCACCACACTGCACTCTCATGTCCCCATACAAATCTCTGCTCTTCCACCTTCCCTATAGCTCCTCATGCCCCTATGTCAAACTATGGCACTTCCCATGCTCATTGCCCCCCTATACACCATCTAGAACCAGTGAACCCTACAGTGACAGTCGGATGCATAAAAAGGCTTTAAAAAAGTAATTAATTCATAACTTTCTCCTACATAGAAAAAAAGGCATTTCACTACAAGTTAATAAAAGTGTTAATAATGCCCCAGACCCTTTAAAATATCAATAATATAAACCACAAGCTCTTGAAACCACTTAAATAATGTAAACTGATATTGTGAAATTGACAGCAGGGAGCCTAAGTTGCCAATTAATCGAAGTTTTCTCTGTGGCGTAGGTGGTGCAACAAGCTTAATGAATGCCTGGCCTGCTCACAGCTAAACTCAGTCATCTCAACTTCTTGAACCCTTAAGGAGTGTTTGACTGGATTTTTCCTTCAGAGTCCCTGTCCACTGCTTACAGCAAGGAACCCTCCCATAGTCTCTTTTTTTATACTTCTTTTTGGGTTGGTTATGTTGATGAATTATCGACAAGACCTTTTGGCATCTCACGAGAGATGCTGCTTGACCTGCTGGGTATCTCCAGCATTTTCTGTTTTAATGTGTTGTCAGCCATGATCTTATTGAATAGTGAAGCAGTCTCAAGGGGTCGCATAGCCTACTCGTCCTATTTTTTAAGTTCAAGGCCTCTGATTACTTGCCCAGGTCTCTGTGACATCTATATAGGCCTTGGAGTGGGTGCAACACAGAATGATACTGGGAGCTACAAGAGTTAAATAATGAAGACTGATTGCAGAGACTAGACTTGTACTTCATTGAATATAGAGGAGTTAAATAAACTAAGGGTTTGAAATAATTTAACAGGACAGATAGGTTGAAAATTCTGCCCCTGTTATGGGGAGTCCAGAACAAGTGAGCATATCTGTAAATTAGAGCTGATGTCAGAAAATATTTCTTCACACAAAAGGCAAGTGGAAATCCAGAATGCTCCCTCCCCCAAAAGCTGGGGGTCAGTTGGAAATTTCAAAACTGAAATTGTTTTTATATTAAAAATCTATCAGAGTAACAAGTAACAGAGCAAACAAATGCTAGAATAACACAGCAGGTGTGGAGAAAGATATAAAGTTAACGGGTGGAATTTTCTGTTTTGGAGACTAAACACGTTGCTGGATGGGAAAATTTGTGTGTCTGATCTTCCATTTTTCAGCTGATTAATTGCGCATCAGTGTCGAAAGTCATGGTGGAATGACAGTGATTTGTTGCCCCACTGTTACCTCATGGGGCAAAGGTCCTGGCATTTTATTTAAATAGCATTCAAACACCTGTTCACTCACTGCAGGCCAGGTGTGTGCTGATAAGTCAAACCATGGCAACTTTGGTTTGGCAAAGTCTCCTTGGGAATTCTCTTGCTGGCCATTCAGGAAAGGTTGGAAGTCCTCCTGACGACTGGGAGCAGGAGACCCTCTCACCTGACCCCAATGGCCTTGGTGGAGCTTTCCAGTGAAATCAGTGCCCAAGGGAAACAAAAGAAGGACTGTCCTGCTGTGCAGGAAGAGAATAAATGATCTCTTTTCATCAGGACATCAGGCAGTCTAAAGGATAGAGTGCACAGCGATGTCATACATTAACAGCACATGGGACACCAGCACTAATTATCTGCCAGACACTTTAAGGTCTTATGTAAGATCCTGCAAAAACAGTGTCTCAATCCATTACTGGGGAGGGCTCAGCAGGCACAACAGGTATGCATGTTTCTGGTGTCAAACAATCCATTAAGGTTTTGGGGTTATATTTGTGTTGGGCTGATTGGGCACCTGTCCCTAACAGAAGTATGTAAAAAGAGAAGGCGAATCAAACAACCAAGGACCCCAGTTGCTGGACAGAAGCTATATGTACACTACAACCTCAATATTTTCATTTTCATGGTGGTGCCCAACAGGGTACAATGCTTATAGTCATGATGTTAGTATAAGGCTAGGCCAGTGTCTAGGCTAATGGAGGCAAAGTGACACTAGGCTGAATGAGAATTATAGCACACGAATGCACTTGCCATGATCAAGATCCTCTTTGTGAATGCAGAGTCATGTCAGAGGGGGATGCTCAGCTGTATGTGAACCTTCAGGATGTAATTCAATTGCAAAGGGTACTATGGGGATGCCATGTCTAGACTGAGGGCAGCCCAAAGGCTTCACATTGGCTCCCTAGCTTGGATAAAGAGGAACAGCATTCAAGTGGAAGCTGTATGGATGTATCAAATCTATTCTTCACAAGTACAAGGAGGAGTGGAGAATTAAGGCTGCAGATGATGTGGCCTTCTTGATAGCTTTGATGCAAGTGAGGAGAAGAAGACCCCATCATCATTCGACACAGGGAAGAATATTAACCTGAAGCACTAGAGCCAGAGGGACTCCAGGAAGACTCAGATGCTGGCGAGGAGCAACAAAATCCACAGAGACTTTTAACTCGACCATCTACAGAAGATGCAACTCATCTTTGAAGTCAATGGCGGAGAACACCCGGTACTGCGCAATCTGATTGACCATGTCAGATATGCGCGGGAGGCGATACGCATCCAGCTGAGTGTATCTGTTAATGGTCTGACTATAGTCTATGACCATCCGGGGTTTGTTCCCATTCTTAACCACCACGACTTGCGCTCTCCATGGACTAGCGCTAGGTTGGATGATCCCTTCCTTGAGGAGCTGCTGAACTTCAGATCGAATGAAGATCCGATCCTCAGCGCTGTAATGCCTGCTCTTTGTTGCGATGGGCTTGCAGCCTGGCACAAGATTCTGGAATAGTGAGGGTGGCGTAATCCTGAGCGTCGAGAGACTACATGTGGAGCGCTTTGGGCAATTTAGAGGCTGCAGTGCTCCCACTGAAAGCGGAGGGAGTGGCCCATCGTACTGCAGGGTTACACTCTTCAGGTGGACCATAAAATCTCGTCCTAGGAGTATCGGCGCGCAAAGGTGCGGTAACACAAGGAGCCTGAAGCTCTCGTAAACCGTGCCCTGCACCATCAGGTTGACCACGCAGCTCCCTAGCACGGTGACAGACCGGGACCTTGATGCCATCGAAATTGTCTGCTTGACAGTCCGAATCCGGAGACCGCACCGTTTCACGGTGTCAGGGTAAATGAAGCTCTCCGTACTCCCGCTGTCAAACAAACAATAAATCTGGCGTCCGTTTACCTGTATGTCCATCATGGACTTGTCGAGTCTGTGAGGCTTGGCCTGGTCCAGGATGATTGACGCCACCATTATATTGTGGGTGCAACTGCAGGCAGCTGAGCTGGTTGATTACGGCCCGTGCTGGTCATTTGCGGTCGGTGCCGACCAAAATGGCTGCCCCCATAGGTCGCACGTGGTCAATGGCGCCAAAAACGGCGGCCCCTGCAGGTCGCACGTGTCTTGCGACTCCGTCGTTAGGAATGGCGACGCTCTGGAATCGCACGTGGTGGAAGACCTCGAAGACGCTGAAGACAGGGAGACCGGCTCCGGGGAATCACACGCCGCACTGCTATGTTTGGAGAGTGGTTTGGTGTTGCAGACTTTGGAATAATGCCCCTTCTTGCCACAGGCGGAGCACAATACCGCTTTAGCTGGACATCGCTGCCGAGGGTGTTTCAGCCCCCCCACAGAAGTAACACCGCGGGCCTCCTGAAGCTGCTGCCGTCGTCAGGTCCGAGGCTGGAAACGCAATCGCGCAGTTTTTCGAAACCGCTGAATAAAGTGGAGTCTGCGGCTGCACCTGCCACAATGTCCCCACGCGGTCGTCGGGGTACATCTCCAGACTTTTGGAGGCCGTTTCTAGAGCGTCAGCTAATTCTACGGTTTTAGTGAGGTCGAGGTTACCTTGCTCTAGCAGCCGAAGGTGAATGTATGATGATCCGATTCCCGCCATGAACGCATCTCGAACTAGGTCGCTCATATACTGGGCTGCCGACACTGGCCTGCAGCCGCAGGCTCTGGCTAGCTGCTGAAGTTCACACAGGTACTGTTCTGTCGTTTCGCTGGGCTGCCGCCGTCGAGTGGCTAGAAGGTGTCGAGCATGGATCTCATTCGGCGGTTTGTTGTATCGCTTTTTGAGAAGCTCGATGGCCCCTTTGTAGTCTTGGGCCTCACGGATCGCTAAGTATACAGTGTCGCTTACCCTCGCGTGGAGGACCCGCAGCCTGTCGGCGTCGTTTTGAACCGCTGTGGAGGTGTCGAGGTAATCTTGGAAACACTTCAACCAATGGTCGAAAGTGTTCGACGCTCCCGCCGCACGTGGATCCAACATAAGCCGCTCGGGTTTCAGCATTTGCTCCATGGTTTTCTTTTGTTTTTGGTCAAAAAAATAAATTTTGTTGGTAATAAAATTGATGCGCGATAAATCACACGGGAGGCTGGATGTACCCGGGAAATAAAGGCTTTTATTACCAACAATAACGGAGCTACTATATACAATATACAATCCCAGACTAAAGGGTCACCAGGCAGAGCAGTGACCTTTATACCTCTCCCGGAAGGTGGAGCCAACTGGAGTGTACCATAGGACTATATTACCAGGTAGAACAGCCCAACCCTAACCCCAACAGTAACATATCTACAGACTCATAGTGCTGGCCAAACCATGGCTCAGCACTCCTGGTGGTAACCAACAATGGTTCACCACAGTGTTCCCAGGTGACTGCTGTTCCTGTCCTTCTAGATGCCTGCAGTCATGCATTTCAAAAGTACTGTATCAGGAGCCTTGATGAGTTGCTGCAGTGCATCTAGATGATACACACAGCTGCCATTTTTTGTCGGTTGTGGAGGGAGTGAATGTTTGTGAAAGGCATACCAATCATGCGGGCTGCTTTGTCCTGGATGGTATTGAGTTTTTTGAGTGTTGTTGGAGCTGCACTCATCCAGGCAAGTGGAGCATATTCCATCACACTCTTGACTTATGCTTTGTAGATGGTGGATAGGCTTTCAGGAGAGAGGAGGTGATTTATTCACCAGTTTTCCTAGCTTCTGACCTGCTCTGTGGCCACCATATGTGAATAGTTTAGTATGTATCATTACAGGAACTGATGCAAGCCAACATGGTACAGCTTTTGGAGCAGGTCAGCAGATAGCATGTGTACAGAACAGATCTCTTGAATCTTGTTATTCTTTAATAAGGAACCTTTCATTTAGTGCACCAATCATTATTACATCATTTGATACATTGTGTTCAGAGCAATAATGTAACATTGTGGCAGCGATGTAGATGTGCATAATGTGTTAGCAGTGGTGTTAGAAATAATAATAGCGATCATAAGTATGACGTTATGGACAATGGGGAAGCCAAAAAAGCCTGGGACAACACTGAAAATGGCTGGAAGATTTCGGACCAGATTCAAAAGTCACACTCGAGAATCAGTAGTCTGAGAGAGTGAACAATTGAAAGCGGAATTTATTGGAACGATAGTTGACACAGAAAGCAGTTTTATGGTGGCAATGTACAGTAAAATGCAGGTCCAAATCAGGACTGCAAGACTGCAAACCCATTATAGGTCTTGTGTTTTCCCACCAAAAAGACCTTAGTGGGTAGAATTCCCCCTGCGCAAGATGCTAAAAATCCAATACCGCATACACAGAGCACAGAGCTCAGAAGTCCATTAACGTAGCAGACTTGCATTATTTTCCTTGATGAAAAATCGTTAAAGGAAGGGGAAAACTCTGGGAAACAAAAACTTGTAAGCAAGAAATTTGGTCCGAAATCTCCCAGCCCAGGATTGTGTGGCTTTTCCAATTGCCCACAATGTTGTATTTATGGTTGCTGTCACTATTTCAGGCACTACTGCTAACACATTCTGTATGTCCTTATCTCTGCTGCCATGTTACATTATTGCTCTCAACACAATATATCAAACAATTTAACAATGATTGTAATACATTTTGAAACCAAGATAGCAAAATATCCTCCTCTGAATTCAAACGTTCAGGATGCGGGATTTACTGAGCAACGTGCCACGTATATTGTGGTGGCCCGGCATTGGCTGACGGCAGGAATTTTTGGTCCTGCCATTGTCGACAGGAATTTACCCCTCGCCACTAAGCAACCTGTGGCAGGGGTGTGCTGTCGGCGGGACCGGAGGACCCTGCCAGTGTGAAGGGCCAGAAAGTTCTGTCCATGAATTCCAATAATTTGGTGGCACAGTGGTTAGCACTGTTGCCTCACAGCAGCAGGGATCCGGGTTCAATTCCAGCCTCGGGTCACTGTCTGTGTGCAGTTTACAGATTCTCCACCTGTCTGCGAGGGTTTCCTCTGGGTGCTCCGGCTTCCTCCCACACTCCAAAAATGTGTGGGTTAGGTTGAATGGCCATGCTAAATTGCCACTTAGTATCAGGGAGATTAGCAGGGTAAATACGTGGGGTTTACAGGGCCTGGATGGGATGGTTGTCGAGGCTAAATGGCCTCCCTCTGCACTGTAGGAATTCTATGAATCTAACTAGTTCAGTAACATATGGAGGTTTTTTTTTGCAGAACCCAATAAGAAAACAATATAACTAAAGAAAATAAGCAAATTACTACAGATGTTAGAACCTGAAACAAAAGCAGAGAATGCTGGAAAAAAACCACAGGTCTGGCAGCATCTATAGCGAGAGAAAACAGCATTAATGTTTTGAGTCCTTTTGGCTCTTCAGAACTAAAAGAGAGGGAAAATGTGTTGGATTTCTATGGTCTAAGAACAGCTGGGACAGTGAGTGGTTAGTGAGGGCTGGGAGAGATTGCAACAAAGATGCAACAAACTTTAGAACAAGAGACAGGTATCCCAGTGTGGGATTGGGGGACAAGCAGGGGAGGAAGGATTTTTGCATTGAGACAAATAATGCACAGGAAATAAAAAAAATAAAGATTTTGGATTGGCTATTAAAGTCTCCATTGCATCAACACTTCTGGACTGCCACAAACAGACCTGAAAGACCCATTTAAATTCTGGACAAGATCTGCTAAAAGGCAAGGTCAACTTTAGAATCAATTAATTCAAACGGGCTTTTAAACCACAGCCAAAGAAACTATTGATCAGTTTGTCAGCAAATTTTAAGGCAAAGACAAATATTATGATTTTTCAGATGTAGAATTCTCAGAGAATCTTAAGTTGGAAGCCACAAAAATCAGTCTCCCGATGGCAGGATGAACTGTAGGAATTTGTTTAAAAGAGGGTTAAGGGCAGGGAAGCCTTTTTGAATGCATTAGCTTGTCATACGTACTCATTGCAGGCTGTTTTACCAGAATTAAGTTCCTACTCCAAAATAAATTCCCTGCCAGCAAGAAATTGGAATGTTCACTTTTATGACAGTATATAAGTGGCCAGCAGCTGGCGCGCTTGGCTACTTTCATGGTTAATGGTTGTTGCTTGTTGTTAACTCTCTTTGGGGAGTTTCTTTAAATGCCAGCCTATGCTTCAAACTAGGAAGTGGCAGCCAAGGATGACCAAAGGAGAGAGAAAGGGAGCCACGCTTGGTGAGGAGGGTGGAGCAATGGGTGGGTAAAGATGGAAGGGATAGTGCAGGCTGTCTGGGGAAGGAGAGTGCAGGATGTTTGGGACCAAGAGAGACATACTATTCCGTTCAAGTGGACTTTCGTAATACTTTTGACTGGTGGAGAGGCTGTCTGGGTAGTGATGGTGGCATCTAAAAGTAGGGCCATGGATGTTGAGGTTTGTGTCCTGAAGATTAAGATCTGGGTATTGGGAGGCAGAGGTTATAGTGATGGTAACAGTGCTGAGGTAGATCTGCTAGGGTGGCAGTGGCAGGCTCTTGTTTGGGTATTGTAGGATTTCATGGGGGCATTTGTAAATAGTCAGGTTAATGATGGCTTTGAGGATGGGAGGAGTTAGGATCAAAATGAGCATCTGCATTGGACAATTCAGGGCTCAGGAGGCAGAGCAGACATAAAAACTTAAAATGTCAAGGATAATGGGATGAGGTCCAAGGCTAACAAGGGAGATAAAGGATAGTGTGGTGCTGGTGAAGGGAGATAGGGGAAACCTGGTTGGTGACCGGGAGAGCAGAAGGTGCTAGGCCTTCGTCGAAATGCGCTTAACTAGCAACATAGCAGTCCCATGGTGAAGCCACGACTTTAAGTGAGAGGAGGATTCTCAGTGGTGGGATTGTGTGGCCCAATTAAAGGGGTACCCTAATAATCATTAGTCAATTGTATGAAGACCCATGCTCGGGCGCTTGGGTCATCTCTATGGTCAAACCCCCAAGACAGCATAATATAATCTGTGGGTCTCATTGCAGCGTCATTCCAGCAAGGTCTGGAGCAGTAGTAAAGTTTTGCTGAAAAGCAGTAACGTGTGGATTGAATCAAGGCTGGTGTCAAATAAACACTTGCTGCATAAAAAAAATTCTCCTCATATGTTTGTGATCTCAGTTCCATTCATTTTGCCTGCAGTTTGTATAGTTTTTGATTTACTTTATTATTGTCACATATATTGCGATACAGACAAAACATACTGTTCCTAGAGTACATAGGGGAGAAGAAAAGGAGAGGGTGCAGAATGTAGCGTTACAGTCATAGCTAAGGTGTAGAGAAAGATCAACTTAATATAAGGTAGGTCCATTCAAAAGTCTGATGACAGCAGGGAAGAAGCTATTTTTGAGTCAGTTGGTACGTGTCCTCAGACTTTTATATCTTTTTCCCGATGGAAGAAGGTGGAAGAGAGTATGCCCAGAGTGCGAGGGGTCCTTGATTATGCCGGCTGCTTTTCTGCAGCAGCCCCTTAACAGGGCCCTAAGCATAACACAAATTTCCAGCTAATAGGCTGGAGGAAGTAGATGTTCGGAGGGAGGATGTACTAGCAGTTTTGAATAAACTGGAGGTGATAAGTCCCCTGGGCCTGATGAAATATATCCTCGGATTCTTTGGGAGACAAGGGATGAGATTGCAGAGCCTTTGGCTTTGATCTTTGGGTCCTCGCTGTCCACGGGGATGGTGCCAGAGGACTGGAGAGTGGCGAATGTTGTTCCTCTGTTTAGGAAAGGGGATAGAAATGACCCTGGTAATTATAGGCCGGTTAGTCTTACTTCGGTGGTTGGTAAGTTGATGGAAAAGGTCCTTAGGGATGGGATTTACGACCATTTAGAAAGATGCGGATTAATCCGGGATAGTCAGCACGGATTCATGAAGGGCAAGTCGTGCCTCACAAATTTGATAGAATTTTTTGAGGAGGTAACTAAGTGTGTTGATGAAGGTAGGGCAGTTGATGTCATATACATAGATTTTAGTAAGGCGTTTGATAAGGTCCCCCATGGTCGGCTTATGATGAAAGTAAGAGGTGTGGGATAGAGGGAAAGTTGGCCGATTGGATAGGTAACTGGCTATCTGATCGAAGTCATGATGTGGAGATGCCGGCGTTGAACTGGGGTAAGCACAGTAAGAAGTCTCACAACACCAGGTTAAAGTCCAACAGGTTTATTTGGTAGCAAATACCATAAGCTTTCGGAGCGCTGCCCCTTCGTCAGATGGAGTGGATATCTGTTCTCCAACAGTGCACAGAGACACAGAAATCAAGTTACAGAATACTAATTAGAATGCTAATCTCTACAGCCAGCCAGGTCTTAAAGGTACAGACAATGTGGGTGGAGGGAGCATTCAACACAGGTTAAAGAGGTGTGTATTGTCTGCAGACAGAACAGCTAGTAGATTCTGCAAGATCAGGGGGAAAGCTGTGGGGGTTACTGATAATGTGACATAAATCCAACATCCCGGTTTAGGCCGTCCTCATGTGTGCGGAACTTGGCTATCAGTTTCTGCTCAGCGACTCTGCGCTGTCGTGTGTCGTGAAGGCTGCCTTGGAGAACGCTTACCTGAAGATCCAAGGCTGAATGCCCGTGACTGCTGAAGTGTTCCCCCACAGGAAGAGAACAGTCTTGCCTGGTGATTGTCGAGCGGTGTTCATTCATCCGTTGACGCTACAACAATCCGGAACCGTGCCGTAATGGACCTGCTGAATAAAAGTCTGAATTGGGCGTTCCAGCTGCTGAAGAGCGTGTTCAGAGCTTCCAACGGCTCTCTGACTCAGATCGGTGGCGGGAGGGGGGGGGGGGAGGAGGGAGGTGGGTCAGATAATTCTCTGGTTGGGGGGGAGGGGAATGAGGCCAACTTGTTGTCTGGTTGGGGCAGGGGGGGAAGGAGAAGGAGGCGGGTCAGATGTATCTCTGGTGGTGGGGGGGGAGGGCTGATCGTTGTCTGGTGGGGAGGGAGGAGGAGGCGGGTCAGATGTTCCTCTAAGGGTGGGGGGGGTGGGGGGTGAGTGAGGCCAGACCATTCTCTGGGGGGGAGGAATGAGTGAGGCCAGATCGTTGTCGGGGGGGTGGGGTGAGTGAGGCCAGACCATTCTCTTGGGGGGGGGGGGGTAGAATGAGTGAGGCCAGATCGTTGTCTGGGGCGGGAGGGGGAAGGAGGGAGCCCTGATCGCTCACTGGTGGGGGGGATGCAGATGAATCTCCGGTGGGGGTCAGATGGATCTCTGGTGGGGGGGGGGGGCAGGGGGGGGCACTCTGCAGGCAATCGGTGGGGGGGGAGGGGAGGCAGGGGTGGTGATCAGTCTGGGTAGTGGGGGTGGTAGATAAAGGGGACAGTGATGTGTGTGTGCACCATCGCTTCCGCTTTTCGCTCCCGGGCCACTTTCTCCGCTTTCCGCGGCCCGGAACGATCTGACACGGGCACACTTTTTCAAATTTTTTTCAAACTGCGCATGCGCAGTTCAGAGCTCCGATCGTTTTGGCCGCGCTAAGCCCCGCCCACAGTGCGAATGGGACTGGAGATGTTTTTTTCAGACTGAGTGTGTATGGGGGCGCCTGAAAGCAGGTTTTCTAAGTCGGATCGGCATTACGCCCAGATTCAGCACTTAGAATGAAAATGGTAAAATCGGGCCCATTGTGAGTTCATTTACTTAGACTCAGCACATAGGAACGTTTATACAAAGGTGAGAAGCTGAAAGCACCAGAGCTGTCACAGGCAAAAGTGAAACTAAAACTGGATCTATGCCACCTTCCTTCCTAGTGATGTCATGCAGCTACCTCTTGAAAGAAGCAGCACAACATCTATGTACTCTGTCCAGACCCCTCATGAATTTGAATACCTCTATCAAATCTCCTCTCAGTCTATCTTTATAACTGAAGTTCCTCATCTCTGGAATAATTCTCGGAAGTGTTTTCTGCACACTCTCTAATGCCTTCACATAATGCCTAAAGTGTGGTGCCCAGAAGTGGATGCGATACTCCAGCTGAGGCCGTACTAGTGACTTATACAATTCAACATAACCTCCTCGCCCTTGTACTGTATGTCCTTATTAATAAAACCCAGGATACAATATGCTTCATTAACTGCGGGGTAGGGGGGAGAGGGTACAGGTCCATGATCGGTCTGGACGGTGGGGGGGGAGGGGGTGGGGAGTGATCAGTCGGGGCTGTATTTTGGGCCACGGGCCCCCACAATTGAAGGGAGGGGGGAGTGGCCTCTACAGGCTGCCTGCACTAGGCCTCTGATGTTGCACTGCTAATGCACATGTGCAGCATCAGAGGCCTGCACATGTGCACTACCTCCCTCTGCAGCCTTTCGGGTGCATTAAGCACCTCCTACAGGCTTCTGCAGTGAGCAACAGGCTTGCTCAGAATTTTGCAGGCAGGTGGGGGCCTAAAAACACGCCCAAAAGACAGATCTGAAACTCTGCTTTAAGTTGTTTAAAGTTGGTTCAGCTCTTAGACAGAAAATGATAAACTCGCCCCTAAAGTGTTCATTTAGCACCTCAACTATGCACTTTATCTTGATGTGGGAAGACCTTTGTTAGTCCTAATACGCTTGGCTCCCCTTTCATAACACTGTTTTACTACTTATGAGATTTAAGGATTCTTTTTATGTTGGCCGCCAGTCTCTTTTCAAACTCCCTTTTTGCTTCTTTTATTTGCTTCTTCATCTTTGCTCTGAACCTTCTGTATTAATAATGGGTGAAGTTCCGGGGTGCTTGAATGGTGTGCCTCCATCTTGTTGGTGCCCAATGGCACCTTCCTTACTCCTTTAGGAGCAGACACACCTGCTCAAGGTGCTTTGTCTCCCTCTCATCTAGCCACCACTGCATTGCACCAATGGCTAGAATGTTGGAATGCAGTCCAAACGCATATCAGGGCTGTAACACTGCATTCTGCATGTTCCAGGTCTCCAAGGTGGCTGCCACCCTTTCTAGGGAGGCAGGTGTACTTGTGTGTCTGAGTGTTTGCAGGTGTACTTGTGTGTCCACAGGTGTGCGTGTGTCTGCAGGTATGTGTGTGCATCTACAGGTGTGCTTGTGCGTCTGAGTGTCTGCAGGTGTGTTTGTGCGTCTAAGTGTCTGCAGGTGTGTTTTTTATCTGAGTGTCTCTAGGTGTATTTGTGTATCTGAGTGTCTGCAGGTTTACATCTACGTCAGCGTGTCTGCAGGTGCGCTTCTGTGTCTGCATGTGAAGTGGGGTAATAAGATTAGTGAGATGTTATAAATCAGTCCACATTAAGGCACTGACAGAAGTAGCAGTACGGCGGCACGGTAGCACAGTGGTTAGCACTGCTGCTTCACAGCTCCAGGGACCTGGGTTTGATTCCCGGCTTGGGTCACTGTCTGTGTGGAGTATGCACATTCTCCTCGTGTCTACGTGGGTTTCCTCCGGGTGCTCCGGTTTCCTCCCACAGTCCAAAAGATGTGCGGGTTAGGTTGATTGGCCATGCTAAAAAATTACCCTTAGTGTCCTGGGATGCGTAGGTTAGAGGGATTAGTGGGTAAATATGTGGGGGTAGGGCCTGGGTGGGATGGTGGTCGGTGCAGACTCGATGGGCCGAATGGCCTCCTTCTGCACTGTAGGGTTTCTATGATTCTATGACTATATGGGGGTAGGGCCTGGGTGGGATTGTGGTCGGTGCAGACTCGATGGGCTGAATGGCCTCTTTCTGTGCTGTAGGGTTTCTAAGAAAAGAGTACTTTCTAAGAAGTAGCAGTATTCAGTTAAATGACTTTAAAATAAGCTAGCAAGAAGCAATTTACTCACATTGGATGCAGTGATTGATTCAGATAAGTGATTATGATCATAAAATATAAATGCTGATATTTTAAATGTATTATTATTGATTTTAAGAAATATTGTTCACTTTGGTCAAAAGCATTTTACCACAATGCATCATGGTAAAAGTCAATAGGGCAAAGTCATATTTCAAGAGAATATTTGAACTTTGAAAATATGCAAGTTTTATCAGTTAAAGTTTCGGATGGGAGAACAATTAGAACACTTAATCACATTTGATCAATAGGATTCATTCACGGTCCAGACGAGTTGGACTGGTGCTCAGACGTGGTGTCACGTGTTTGTCTGGTTAGACAGTGAACTTTATGGGAACCCGTGAGAATGTTAATTTGAACTCTGGGCTGAGCATCTTGGGTTTCTAGGCAACCAGAATATAAGGGTCAGCCAAAATAGGAGTTAGCTTCTGGATTTCACGGACAAATAAAATACCGTCAAGTTGAGGAGTGGAATGCAATTGGCCAGGGCATTTGACAGATATTATTGTTGATTTGTGTATCTTGAAAATGATTGATAAGAGAAATCGTATTTTGATTGTATTGTTGAATAATCGGCGAGGTTTATCATAGAATTCTACAGTGCAGAAGGAGGCCATTCAGCCCTCGAGTCTGCATTGACCACAATCCCACCCGGCCCAATCCCCATAACCTCATGCATTTATCCTAGCTAGTCCCCCTGACTCAAAGGGGCAATTTATAATGGCCAATCCACCTAACCTGCACATCAGACCACCTGAAGGAAACCCATGCAGACATGGGAGAATGTGCAAATTCCACACAGACAGTGACCCAATCCGGGAATCGAACCCAGATCCCTGGCGCTGTGAGGCAGCAGTGCTAACCACTGTGCCACCGTGCTGCCCATGTCAGAGCCAATTAACCCTCCTGGCAGCCATTGGTTAAATAAAGTAATGTCTTTTTACAGAAATGCTGCCTTTGTGAGTCTTGTATTGTCAGAGTTTTCTTGACAGTACTGGTTATCTGCGGTATCCCACCAACAGTGTGTCTGTAGGTGTGCTTGTGTGTCAACATGCTTGCAGGTGTGCAATTGTGGTTGTGTGATTGTGTGTCTGCTGGCGTGCAGTGCACCATTGGAATCCTTATAGAAGGGTGTTCCCTATAAAAGGGTGCAATGATTGATAGAATGGGCAGATGGAGTTCTGGATAGGCAGGACAGGGTTTTATGAGTGTCTGTGAACTGGTTGTAGTGACAGCTATCTGTATGTTGGGGCATCTTTTCACAATGTAAGCATCATCTTATTCTTTTTCCAGGTCCATTGCCCCCCAGACTGCGAGGAGGTCCTGACTTGTGTTCGGGAAGAGTTGAAATTTATCAGAATTCCTCCTGGGGCACCATTTGCAATCATAACTGGGACATCGTGGACGGCTCGATTGTCTGCAGGCAGCTCAATTGTGGTGTTGCTGTGTCTGTGAACACTAGCTTTGCCCCAGGAGTAGATTCTATCTGGCTGGATAACGTGGAGTGTGTTGGGACTGAGGCCACCATCAGCGAATGCCCAACAGACCAGAGGAATATCAGCAATTGCACGCACATTCAGGATGCTGGAGTTACTTGCTCAGGTTAACATAGAAACATAGAAACATAGAAACCCTACAGTGCAGAAGGAGGCCACTCGGCCCATCGAGTCTGCACCGACCACAATCCCACCCAGGCCCTACCCCCACATATTTTACCCGCTAATCCCTCTAACCTACGCATCTCAGGACTCTAAGGGACAATTTTTAACCTGGCCAATCAACCTAACCTGCACATCTTTGGACTGTGGGAGGAAACCGGAGCACCCGGAGGAAACCCACGCAGACACGAGGAGAATGTGCAAACTCCACACAGACAGTGACCCGAGCCGGGAATCAAACCCGGGACCCTGGAGCTGTGAAGCAGCAGTGCTAACCACTGTGCTACCGTGGTGCCCAGGTTAGCAGTGATGAGGCATGATGCTGAAATGTTTGCAACATTCTGGGTCAGAGGATTCAGGAATGGCCCATGCTCCATCCTCTGGTAGTCTTGAGTTAACTGATGAATCATGAGGCTGAATCGGCTCCTGTAGTTTCTGTGTAACAGGTTCAAGGAGCGAAGCTTCTTCCTTTTCCTGTGTGAAAGTCTCAAAGAGCAGAATGACCTCTTCCTGTTTCTTAATGGATTGAGGGGATTAAAGCCATAGCAGGAGATTGATCCAATCTTGTTTGTTCCTTGACAGGATCTTTCCCTGTCAGACTGACCAATGGGAGTGACATATGCTCAGGGAGAGTGGAGATCCTTTACCAATCCACCTGGGGGACAGTCTGTGATGATGGTTGGGATCTCATCGAGGGAGACATTGTCTGCCAGCAGCTGAACTGTGGGAAGGCTGAGTCGATATCTGGGACTTACCACGGACAGACAGATAGGGAGGTCCTGCTCAGTGGTGTCAGGTGCGATGGAATGGAACGCTCCCTGGATCAATGCATTTCCAATCCCCTCGGTGGTAACCGCAGTTCCCAGTGTAAGCATGCTGGGGTCACCTGCTCAGGTAAGTCAGCAGCTTTCACTACACTAATAATCAAGCAAATCGGTGTTGTGCACATCTCCCATCAACTCCCTTCATCACTCGACCCTGTATTCACTGACCTACATTCGCTTCAGGTTCAAAAGTACCTCAATTTTAAAATTCTCCTAGTTTCTATTCAAATTACCCATGGCTCTTGCTCTTCCTTATCTCTGTAACCTTCTTCAGCCAATAATCCTCAGCTTCATGTTCAAATTCCTCCAGAACTCTTATACCCTTCCTATGTCTGTAATATACTCCAGTTGATTAATTTTTAACCTCAACTTCAAATCTTTCTGAGGCCCTCATCTCTTCTCTATTTCCTTATCCTAGGACAAAGCCATGTACTTGATTGGCACCCCTTGTCCAGTTTAAATATTCTGTCCTTCTGCCACCAGTGCACAGTGGTAGCAATGTGTGCCATCTGCTGGTTTCTAAGTCGCCTTTAACAGCACTTTCGAAACCTGCGAGTTCTGTCGCCTGGAAGAAAAAGGCATCAGAAACATGGCAGCATTACCAAGTGTCTGTAGGTGTGCTCATGTGTAGGAGTGCTTGTGTGTCTAGGTGTGCAAATTTGCATGTGTGCCAGTTCAAGTAAATATAAAATCAGACACCCAACTCGAGGGAAAGAGGGCAGTGAAGATTGATAAAATGGGAATTTAGAGTTTTAGATATACCGTTATAGAAGGGGTATTAGAATTATGGAAATGAGGCAATGATTGATTGAGTGGGAGAGTTCTAAAAGGATATTATGGGATGGCTATTAGAGCCAATGAATTCAGTTTGATGACAGCTTTCTGTATGTAGTGGCATCTGGTCACAATGTAAATGTTGTATCGCAGCTTTTTCTAATCCAAAGCCTCTCAGAATATGACAAAGACCTGACTTGTGTTCAGGAATAGTTGAAATTTACAGGAGATCCCCACCCAAGTCGCAAGCCATCCTGACTTGGAAATATATTGGCTGTTCTTGTGGTACTGCTGGGTCACAATCCTGGAATTCACTCCCTAACAGCACTGTGGGTGTGCTTGCACCACATGGACTGCAGCAGTTCAAGAAGGCAGTTCACTAACCACTTCACATGGGTAATTCAGGATGGACAATCAAAGCTGTCCCTGTCCGTGATGATGTGGAGATGCCGGCATTGGACTGGGGTGAACACAGTAAGAGTTTTAACAACACCCAGGTTAAAGTCCAACAGGTTTATTTGGTAGCAAATACCATGTCCGTGCTGCCCATATCCCATGAATAGATAAAAACATCATTGTAGACATCACATCAACTGTTACCTTGGTCTTATCATACCAGATATTACATCTGGAAACTTCTAATTCTGTTGTTCATACAGTCCTCTTTGAATCAGAAAGGTTCTGAGATCAATTTCTACTGCAGAGCATGAACATGAAAAGAGTGGCTGGTTCCTCAGTGCAGTATTGAATAAGAATGAATGTTCAAGGTCCAGACTTTTGGACAAGACATTAAATTGTTTGCTCTGGTACATGTAAACAAAAACCTGACACAATTTTGTAAAAATCATCCTTGGTGCAATTTCTGGACAATATTTGTCAACAATCAATATCACAAAAAGCAGATTATCTGGTCATTGCTATTTGTAAAAAAAGGTAAAGTTGCCATAGCCCCAGATGACCATAGACTGCTTCACCCTTTGAGGGAGAGAACTGACTGGTGGTGATTTAATCTGAGGGTCACCACACTTCAGGCGAGGGGAAAGGTTGAGAAGGCGGGCTTTCATGAATAACCTTAGCCAGTACAGGAATTGACCCCACACTATTGGCATCACTCTACACCATGAACCTGTTGAAGGCTGAGCTGTAGTCAATAAATAGAGTCTGGCATAGATGTCTTTGTTATCCAGGTGTTCCAGGGTTGAGTGTAGGACCAGGGAAATGGTGTCTGCTGTGGACCTGTTGTGGCAGTAGGCGAACTGCAGTGGATCCAGGCAATCTGAGAGGTTGGAATTGATTCGTGCCATCACTAACCTTTCGAAGCACTTCATAATGATGGATGTCAGAGCCATTGGACGATAGTCATTAAGGCATGCTGCTTGGCCTTTCTTTGGTACTGGGATGAAGGTCATCTTCTTGAAGCAGACAGACACCTGATTGGTGTAAAGAGAGGTTACAGATGTCTGCGAATACCCCTGCCAGCTGGTCTGCAGGATCTGAGTGCCCGTCCGGGTACCCCATCTGGGCCAGTCGTTTTCCGTGGGTTGACTTTCGGGAAGGCTGCTCTGACGTCTGCGATGGTGACCTCCGATATAGATTCAGCTGAGGCTTCCAGGGTGGAGGCATGCTCTCGCTTACCTCTTGCTCAAAAACGGGTATAGAATGCATTGAGCTCATCGGC
Source organism: Mustelus asterias (assembly GCF_964213995.1). Classification (NCBI taxonomy): domain Eukaryota; kingdom Metazoa; phylum Chordata; class Chondrichthyes; order Carcharhiniformes; family Triakidae; genus Mustelus; species Mustelus asterias. The sequence goes on from NC_135801.1 coordinate 39,013,036, forward strand.
GAGGGTGCATTGTTGCCAGCGATTGTACATGCCTTCATCTTGTAGCCTGTTATGTCTTGCACACCTTGCCATAGCCGATGACAGTCTGTGTGGCTAGCTTGGGACTCTATCTTGGTCGTTTGGCAACTTTAATGGATCTCCATAGATCATATATGGATTTCTTGTACACCTCATTGGCTGTAAAGCACTTCGCTATGTCCAGTGAAAGCGTGATTTAAATGCAAGTCTTTTTTTTTCTTTTCTGACCATCACTGGCATTTGTTTCTCATCACCCTAATTGCCCTACAGAAGGAGGCCCACAGTCTTGATCTGCTGGAGTTTTTTTGGTGTAGATATACCAACAGTGCTGTTAGGAAGGGAGTTGACTCAGCAAAGATAAAGGAAAGGCAACATAGTTCCAGATCAAGATAGTGGATGACATGGATGAGAACTTGTATGTTGTGATGTTCCCATAGGTCTGCTGTCCTGCTCGGTGGTAGAAGTTGTGGGTTTGGAAGATGGTGTTACAGGAGGCTTGGTGATTTGCTGCAACGCATCTTGCTGCAACCGGTGGAGGGATTGAATTCTAAAGCTGGTGCATGGGGAGCTGATCAAGCAGCCTCCTTTGTTTTGGATGGGGGTCAAGATTCTTCAGTATTGTTAGAGTTGCACTCATCCGGGCAAGTGGAGAGTAATGTATCATTCTCCTAACTTGTAGGTGGTGGACAGACTTTGGGAAGATGGGAGATGAGTCACTTGCTGCAAAATTCCCAGTCTCTGAACTGCTCTTGTAGCCACAGTGTTTATATGGCTAGTCCAAGTGATGTTTCTGATCACACCAAGATGTTGATTGTGGGAGACTCAGCAATGGTTTTGTCATTGTATGTCAGAGACATGGTTAGATTGTTTCTTATTGGAGATAGCCATTGTGTGACACTTGTGTGGCACAAATGTTACTTGCCACTTGTTCAAGCCTGAAAGTTGTTGAGGTGAACTACATCAGCACCTAAGGATTTATGAATGATGCTGAATGTTATGCATTCGTCAGTGATCATCCCCACTTCTGATGCTATGATAAAGGAAGGTCGCCGAAGAAGTAGCTGAAGATAGCTATATCTCTGCAAATAACACGAGGAACTCCTGCAATAATGTCTTGTAATAACAATATGATTGTTTCATCATCATCGTAATTGAGATTGACATTTAATTCCAGATTAATTAATTAATTGAATTTAAATTCCACCAGCTGTGATGATGGATTTGAACCTGTGTACCCAGAGCATTAACCTAGGTCTCCAGTAATATTACCACGAATGCCTACAGTCCCCTCAACATTTTTAAGTTCATTTTAAAATTGACAGCTTTCTACAGATTATTTTAACCCAGTTTAATCATATTATCCAATGTTCCCTTCTCTATTCCAGGACCAGTCCCCATACGACTGGTGAATGGTACCAACATATGTTCCGGGAGAGTTGAAGTCTATCATAAATCCATCTGGGGAACGGTCTGTGACAATGGCTGGGATGTCAATGCAGCGAACGTGGTTTGCAGAATGTTGAACTGTGGGACAGCCCTGTCAGCCACAAAAGGAGCTTACTATGGAGAGGGGACTAATGACATCTTGTTGGATAATGTGAGGTGTAAGGGGATGGAGCCTACCCTCGCTCAGTGCTCTTCCAACCCACCGTATTGCACACACAGGAAGGATGCTGGAGTGATCTGCTCGGGTAAGTGGAGTTACCCGTTCATTGAATCTGTTATTTTTTTTCACAATATAGTTCTATAATGGCAGAGATTCCTGAACTATACATGTTTCCACCCAAAGGCTAGAAGATAGTGCGGGTGTGCAATTTGTCTGGCCAATCAGTTTGGCGGGGAGGGGGGTGGCGGGGGTGGGGGCGGGGGGTTGCATAGAATCATAGAATCCATATAGAACAGAAAGAGACCATTTGGCCCATCAAGCCCACACCGATAACAATCCAACCCAGGCCCTATCCCCGCAACCTCACGCATTCACCCTGTTCATCCCCTTAACACTAAGGGACAATTTAGCATGGCCAATCAACCTAACCCACACATCTTTGGACTGTGGGAGGAAACTGCAATACCCAGAGGAAACCCATGCAGACACGGGGAGAACGTGCAAACTTCATACAGACAGTCACCTGAAGCCAGAATTGAGCACTGGTCCCTGGCGCAGTGAGGCAACAGTGCTAACCACTGTGCCACCGTGCCACCCTCATCTTCCTACTGAGAGGTTGAATCCTGGTCCTCAGCTTATACATGCCCCTGCCCGTGTTTTATTGTTGCAGGGCAAGCTTTTAAAACTTCGTCTGATTGCCCTCCACCCCCTAAAATGCAGCCTAGGAAAGAAGTCAGGGCCAGGGAACTGAGTTTGTGGCGGTCTTCAGAACATTTAGTTGAAGGAAATTTCTGTTCATTCAAAACTGGAAATTGAACAAGCAATGTGACAAACCAGACTGTGTTCCCATCCCTATTCCAGGTCCGGTGCCCATACGATTGGTGAACGGTAACAACATGTGCTCTGGGAGAGTCGAGGTCTATCGTAACTCTGCCTGGGGAACTGTTTGCGACAATGGCTGGGATATTAATGCAGTGAGTGTGGTCTGCAGAGTGTTAAATTGTGGGACAGCCCTGTCAGCAAGGACTGGAGCATTCTATGGAGAGGGGACTGGGGACATCTGGATTACAAAGTGTCTTGGGACGGAGCCTGCCCTTGATCAGTGCTTTGTCAACCCTGGGGTGGTGAAGAACTGCAAACATAGCCAGGACGCTGGAGTGACTTGTTCAGGTTAGTGGGCTCACGTAGCATGCTACTCTCTCCTCACTCCCAGGGCCCAGGAAAGGGAGTTCTAATTACCAGGGCTTGTGCCTCTAGGGGAGCCCAAACTCAAAGACCATATAACCTGTCACTCTGGATGGCCAGAGTCTAAGGCAGCCAATCTGACTCATTGACCATTCCAGTTGACAGGCTAATTGGCCAATGATTGCTGTTGTTATGAGCAACAGCACTCATTGGTCAAGCAGTAGTGTGTGCCAAATTCCTTTCTTACTTTGCAGTCTTCTACCTGCATAAAATTGTTCAACCCCACTGTGCCTATAGTTCCCAATTCTGGGGACCCAAGGATGTTGGGGGAAGGGCTAAAGGCAGGGATTGGGTGAAATAATAGAGGCCTGGAAGCAGGAGAAACACCAAGGCCCATGATTTCTCTACCTTGCCCTGCTCACTTTCCATAACCTATAAGATCCTACCTAGTCAAGCCTCACTTTCCTAGTTGCATGTACCTTTAGTATCCTATCTAGTCTAATACCACTCTTCCTTTGCTCCCTGTACTCATTAATACCCCACCCAATCTAGTCATGCTTTATGATGTCATTCTTTATACCTTTAATATCCCACCCACTTGAATCCAACTCTTCTGCTCATATTTTTAACTCATCCACCTCAATCCCTCTCTCCTGATCATTCCCCATATCCTTTAACGTCCCACTGAGTTTAATCCTACTTTCCCGCTCGCTCCTTGCACCTTATATTATCCCACCCAGTCTAACTATACTCTCCTATGATCCTAATCTTCCCTTGGTAACACCCAGTAATCTCTGTTCTTCATCAATCTTCTCTAACCTCTTGCTGCCCTTACTAACATGCAGTGAATCTGTGCCCCATTTTTTCTTTTTTAAAAATAGTATAATGTGATGTCAAACCTATTCCCAATTTTCCAACCATGGCCTGCCCTGAGATTCAAGTTCAAACAAACTTCATGCAGTCTTGAATCCCTGTGGAAAATCCAGACATGGAGCCCAATGAAAGTGCAGGTAATCCCAGAAATGTTGAACCTTGTCCCTTTCTCTTTTCCAGGTCCAGTACCCATACGGCTGGTGAATGGTAACAACATGTGTTCTGGAAGAGTTGAGGTCTATCATAACTCTGCCTGGGGGACAGTCTGTGATGATGACTGGGATGTAAATGCAGCGAGTGTTGTCTGCAGAGTGTTAAATTGTGGGTCAGCACAGACTGGAGCTTATTATGGAGAGGGGACTGGGGACATCTGGTTGGATAATGTGAGGTGTAATGGTACAGAACCCACCCTCGATCAGTGCTCTGCCAACCCTTGGGGGGTGAATAACTGCTCACATGAGGAGGATGCTGGGGTTACCTGCTCAGGTGAGTACAACACTTGTTCTTGTCCATGTTATTTTGCCTTGTATCTTTGAGAGAGATTTGCCAAGACCACAGGCCTTTAGTGCTGAGACCACATGCCTATAGGCAGGGTGTGGGGTGGTAAACTTAGATTGTGATTGATAGTCTATGGGTAGACAGCTGTGCAGTGAAATAGTTTGGTATTGATACAGATCTATGGGAAGAGCATTGGACTGTGGGAACAGTTTGGGACTCATATAGGGCATATGGGGAGAGAATGGCACGTGGGATTAGTTTGGGATTGAGATTGACCTATGGGGAAAAAAATGGGTGCAGGAATTAGTTTGGGACATTTACAGGGCAATGGAACGAGATTAGGTCAATTGGATTGGTTTGCGGTTTGATACTGGCATGGGCAGTGAAATTAACAACAAGAGGAATATGTTACTCTTATACACCTTTACTAATGATAATATGTCCCAAGGCACTTCACAGTAGAGATTTTCAAATGAAGTTTGACCCGGAGATAAATAAGGACATTAGGACAGTTGAACAAAAACTTGACAAAATGGCAGATTTCAAAGAGAACTCTGAAAAGAAGGAAGTGAGGTAGAGAAGTAGTTGAGGGAAGTAATGGTCAGGTTTGGTACAGCTGAAAGCCCAGCAGCTGTTGGTGGAGCAATTAGAATCAGAAATACGGAAGAAGCCCAATTTGGAGGAGTGCAGAGATCTTGAAGGATTGTGAGGTTGGAAGAGGGCAAAGAGCTTGGAAGGGGATGAGGCCCATGGAGGAACATGAAAGCAAGGAATCGTAGGTTTGGTGGAGGCTACAGAGATGGGGAGCAGGTGTTGAGGGCCATGGTGAGATTTGAAGAAGAAAATAATTGTAGGGCTGTAGGAAGTTACAGGCATAGGGAGGGGTGAAGGGTGAGGGCCATGGAGGAATTTAAAAACGCAGCTGAGAATTGTAGGGTTGAAGAAGGTTACAGAAATAGAAAGGGTAGTGAGGCTAATAGAAATTTGTAGACTTGAAGGAGGTTTCAGATACTGGGGCCCTAGAGTTATGGAGGGCTTTGAATACAAAGATGAGAATCTTGAAGGTGAAGTGTCGTTGGACAGGACGCTAATTGGTCAATGAGTACAGTGGTATTTGATGTGTGTTAGGATATGGGACAGCAGAGCTTGGATAGCTGAATGTTTGAGGGTAGGAGTCCTGAACAGGAGAGTTTTAGGGACCAGATCAGAAACTCTAAAGTAAATTATGAAGTTAGGCTAGACCCCAACTATTTTTGATTTTGGTATTAATGTGAGCATAAGATGTTTCACTCCAGGTGTGATTCTATTGACCTACTAGGAAGTTTTTATTAAAACAAACTTGATTTAACAATACAGTTTAACTAAGAAAAATTACATAACCTTTACCACGTGAAGTACTAAAGTATGACACAGTATGATTCTTAACTGCTAGCTGTCTTTATTAGATCCAATTTAAGTAATATTCCTCATAGATGTAAACTCCTCATCAGAATCAGTTAGCAAAAACACACAGGCTTACATGAGTTGCCAGTCCTCAAGCCTTTTAACCCCTCTGCACAGGGAGAGACACCTGTCTTCTGACTTTCATACAGCAGCCTTTAGAGAAAGACCTGTTTTCAAACAGTAGAGGGAGAAAACACCTCTTGCCATTTGCAGACTTCTGGAAAGAGATAGCTAGTTTCTAGCAGATCCCAGACTTCAATTTCCAGGGAGAGAAAGAGCTGCTGCTTCTTTTAAATTTAAGCGGCAACTGCCTGCTTGTCTCTCTATAAGCCTAGCTCCATTCACATGACTCTGCTTGTCAAGCAGCCTAATTAAAGTTCTGAAATCCCAGGGGCCAACCCTTAAAATAACAAAACTGCATTAACTCAAATTAAAACAAACACCCCAATAATTAGGAGCAATTACTTTTCTGCAGGCTCAGCATGTGGGCTGCCACTGCAGACAATCAGCACCATAATCAGAGCTGCAGTATAAAACAGTCCCTTCACAAGAAACATGACACAAGTACATTTCTTAAAGGCAAAGTATCTTCACAAGAACGTCAAGTCCAGATGTGACAAAGGGCAAGTGTGTGAATTTTGACTGAAAGAGTTAATATTGGACTGGAGAAACAGTACCACCTAAATGATGATGTAAGGGAGAATCGCATGACTAGAAGGCAGGATGGGAAAAGCTCATGCTTTGGACTAAGGAAGACCTCCAGTCTTGAATATCTGTAAATAGTTATATTCTTACAATAAACAGTTATTGCTCAGACAACTATGTCTCTGAAGCCAATCACAACCAACATACACCAGATTTTAGCAGCAGATGAGCTGAGGCTGGAGTATGTGGATTTGATGATGGTGAGTATTTGGGATTGGAAGTTCTTCTCAAGATCAAACAGGATGACGAGGCTGTTTTTTTTTTTTGGCATGGATGTGTCTTAAGGGTGATTTAATTGAAGCATATGTAATTATGAAGGTCCGAGAAAGAGATTTGATTTATTATTGTCACATGTATTAGTATACAGTGAAAAGTATTGTTCCTTGCGCACTATACATACAAAGCATACCGTACATAGAGAAGGAAAGGAGAGAGTGCAGGATGTAGTGTTACAGTCATAGCTAGGGTGTAGAGAAAGGCCATAAAGGGCAAATTTCCCTTACCAGAGAGTTAAATATTAATTTTATTTATTAGTGTCATAAGTAAGCTGACATTAACACTGCAATGAAATTACTATGAAAATCCCCTAGTTGCCACATTCCAGCACCTGTTCGGGTACACTGAGGAAGAATTTAGCATGGCCAATGCACCTAACCAGTACGTCTTTCAGACCGGGGAGGAAACTGGAGCATCCGGAGGAAAATCAAGCAGATGCGGGGAGAATGTACAGACAATGACCCAAGCCAGGAATCGAACCCGTGTCCCTGGCACTGTGAGGCAGCAGTGCTAACCAAATAATCAGGGGTGATAGATTTAAAGCAACTGAGAAAAGAATTGGTACCTTTTTAAAAAAAATTTAATCTGGTTGCCTGTAGCCTTATTACTGGATCCCAAATGAACCTTTAAACTATTTTAGTTCAACAGCGATATAACTATCAGGCAAGAACTTGGATGCTGAATTCGCAAATAATATCAAAAAATATTAAATGAAGGTTAAAATAAAACAATATACTAATCAATTAACTAACAGAGCAAAATAACAAAAATGTATACTTATCAATAATAATGCCATTCAAATGGATGGTCACTCCAGAAGAAACACAAAATGGCTTCAACACTTCTTGCCAACTGGAATTCTGCCTCTAAATCAGAAGGAAACTGCACTATCTGGGATACACACTGACAAGAATTCTGCCTCTGTCCCTGGGCCCAGTGCTGCACTACCCATTCTCACCTCCAACAGTAATTCTAACTTTGCTCTGAGAAAACACATTACAGGGTCCTTCACTTGTATACTCAAGCAAGATGGTTCCAAAAACCTTATTCTATACCTAATTCTGATATCACCCCACCTTGATCCAAAGTTGTTGTTAACAGCCAATTGGTCAAATATATAAGGGTCAGTATTATAGTATAAGGCACATAAGGTTAATTTGGGACTGAGTACAGGCAGTGAAGTAAGAAGGCACATGATCCGGATCCAGTGTGGTGTTGGGCAGAGATGTGTGTAAACCTAAGCATAGAGACAACTCCCAACTTGTACCCTTACATGTGAAAATGGTCCTAGTAGTTAATAAAGACTTACAGTTGACCCACTGAAGGCTCAAAGACTTCTTTAAGAGACGCTGTTTTGTAACCAACGCCCTCCCAACATGATTGTGGCAATGGGATAAAAACTAAGAACCTTATTAAAATGCAAGACAAACCAAAATGCTGGAAGACTAAGAAAAATCCAACAAAGCTTTCTGACTCAAAAAGAAGTTCCTAAAGACCAGATGCAGAGAGGGAAAAAAAATTACCAGGAAACAAGCAGAGAAAAGCTTAGAGGTTGAAGGCAGAGATTTAAACTTTCTTACTGCAGTAGAAGACTCCACTGAATCCCATTTAACCCAAATTCAAGAGTCCGGAACCTGCAAGGGTGAGCTATTTTTAAAAAATTCCAGGCTCCAGCAAGTCCTGGGAACTCCTTCGGAGTAATTCAGTGTCAGAAGTTCCATTTGAAAGAAACCTGTCACTAAAACCCAATCTCTGAGTCAGAGCCTGAACATGCCGATTCTAAACATGTCTAAAAAAATAACAATAATTAAATATTTTTAGAATGTGTGATTGTCCAGCTCAGTTTAATAAAAAACGAGCTGAAGCTCCATTTCGACTGTCTTGACAGTTTAAACAGTAAACTGCTAAGCAAATGAAGTCAGCAGACAGCTGACCCAGGCAGTCCATGTTTTTTAGAGGCGAGCCTTTTCCATTTTGCAGAGCCTGCCAAATCCGGTAAGTGTGGGAAATTCCTTTGCCTCTGAGTGAATAGCTCACCACCTTGAAATCCAGAAGATCTAAAGTTGCACATACACTCCTAAAAATAGATGACAATGTGGGCGGCATGCTGGCAGTGGTTAGCACTGCTGCCTCACAGCTCCAGGGACCCAGGTTCAATTCTCAGTTTGGGTCACTGTCTGCGTGGAGTTTGCATGTTCTCCCCGTGTCTGTGTGGGTTTCCTCTGGTTGCTCCGGTTTCCTCCCACAGTCTGAAAGACGTGCTGGTTAGTTGCATTGACCTGAACAGGTGCCAGAGTGTGTCGACGAGAGGAATTTTACAGTAACTTCATTGCAGTGTTAATAATTAGCCTTACTTGTGACTAATAAATAAACTTTAAAACTTTAAACTTTAATTCCACACTTCCAAGTCAACTTCAACTAATCCAAGGCTCAGATCGATCACAAAATGAATGTATTTGGAGGAAAAAATTCTTAAGATACAGCATCGGTTCAGTTTTTAAGTAAAAAGTTGGAAAACCTGTAAGTGAAGGAAGATCTAATCCTGAAAAAGGCAATCCAGATGGTTACAGACAGACCTTGTGAGCAGCACAGGATCATCTTAAGGGGAGAGAATAAAACATAATGCAGAGACCAACCTTCAGTCAAGCTAGTTAAGCAATAAAGACACAGAAACATTGTAAGTCAGAAAGGTAGTACCAGAACAGACCGGCACAGTGGCCATGTCAATGCTCTGGAGTGAAGTACACTCATAGGTGACATAAATGTCCTGCAAGTGCAGCCCAATGCAAGGGGGTATTAAAGAAGAACGCTAAACTCATGTGGGTTTTCACTCCATGAAAGGTCCTCCATCCCCTCATGAAGCACATACAACAGCAATTGGATCAGATGACAAACATGGGAGTCATCTCCCCAGTCATGCAGCTGACCTCATGGTGATCCAGGGTGGTCCCAGTCACAAAACCGAATGGTTCCTCCAAATTTACATCTAATTGGTACAGCTTAACAAGGCCATAGCCAGAGAAGTTCATCTAATGTCCTCAATGGATGAAGGCCTCATTAAACTCTTGAAGAGTTGCAATTATGGTATCTTCAAAGCTAGATACAAGCACAGATTCTGGAAATTTATGTTAATGAATTCCACTGACAATCCCTTTGATCTTGCTACAACCCGTCTACCATATAGGATCATGTCAGCACCAGAAATATTCCAACATATGATGCTGGTCATTTGGCACATGGACATTGTCTTTGTTCACAGTTCCTGAGTGGAGGAACATGACAAAAGATATGCCTCAGAGCTAGAGTGCCTGTAGGAATGATGACTGACACTGAATGACAAGTGCATGTTTTCCAAACCATCGATCCAATTCTTGGGATACATCATCAGCAACATTGACATTGCTATGATGGCCATGGGGGATTGTTAATGGATCTCCCTGTGGGCCTCATAGAATATGAGCCCACCTATTAGGTGAATGGAGGCTATCCCGATAGGGAAGGGGCAGTGCGGGATTTAAAACCAGCTGGCTCCACTCAGGCTGTCAGTTGAAAGACTTTGGGGCTTGACCTTTGCACTGTAGCTGCCGAACAGCAGTTTGAGCACATTGTAAATAAAGGGCGATGGTGACGGAAGACTGGCCTTAGTAAGATTGGCGACAAGGAGTAAAGGGAGTTTTTTTCTTCCCTTCAGACCATTTTTACTGTTGAGACAAATAATCCTCCGATAAGAAAAATGCATCTTTTTGGCAAACTTGAAACCTACGATGTGAGCATAGAAGACTGGGCCTAATACACAGAGCGCACAAGTTACTTTTTTCAGGTTGACAATATTGAAAAGGTGACAGCATGCAGGATGCTGAACTTCAGTGTATTAAAAAGCCTGACCTACCCGGATGCCACCGATTCCAAAACCTTTGATGAATTGATGGACTTGGTTAAAGACTATTATGACCTCAAACTTGCCATGATACTCCAGCGACACAGCTTTAACATGGCGAGGCGAGCCCCTGGGAAATCTGTCACCAAATTTCTGACCAGGTTACAAAAATTGGTAGAGCACTGTGAATTTGAGCCATCCCTGAATGACATCTTGCAGGATAGACTGGTCTGTGGAATTAACAATGGGACAGTCCAAAAAGAATTATTGACAAAATCCAATTTGGATCGAAAGAAGGCCATTGAGATAGCTCTATCATTGGAGAATGCAGAGAAAGGAGCTTAGGAACTACAGGGGATGTCGGGCAGTAGTGTCCTCTGATTGGGGGGGCGAGGCCTCATGCAACATCCATCCCTCAACTGAGAGCAATGGTATTGGTAAAATATCACTGAATCCCTTACACTGGTGGAGCCCAAGTCGCATCACCAGGCAGGCAAGGAAGGGCAGGAGACAACCTTCAGACTCATAGGGAACATATTCCAGAAGGTTGTAGATGGTGGGCTATTGCAAGTGCTCCAGAAGACTACAACTGAGGGAAAGATACAGAAACAATCAAATGTATGCTATTTTGAAAAAAACGCAAGGCCAGCACTGGACCATACCTTGTATGAACAGGGACAATGCAATTAATTCGCATCACCATTTCAAAGCTTGCCTCATAATGGTGGAATTGTTAATAAATGGCAACCATTAAAAATGGAAGTGGATACAGGGGCTGTGATTCTACATTATCGGGGAACAGACTAATGATCGCCTCCGAGCTGTTATTCAGCTCCTGAACTTACAAAACACAAAGGCCAGACTGGCCACCTACACAGTGGAACCGTTACATATAAAGGGCACCAGGGAGACGCTAGTGACTTATAGGTGGCAGACAACTCAACTTCCACTCATCATTGTGCGGAGCAAGGACTTAGCCTCATGGGGAGAGATTTGCTCCAATACATCAGACTGAACTCGCTGAAGATCTTCAGGCTGGGCACAAGAGGACTGTATGAAGTTATCAATAAGTACCCCTAGGTTGTCCAGGAAGGGCTTGGAAAAATAAGGGGAGCCAAAGCTAAGATCTACGTTGACACTGATGCTATGCCTAAGTATTTTAGAGTGAGACCAGTTCCATACTCCCCACTGGAAAAAGTAGAGTTGGAACTGGAATGCCTGGAAAAGCTGGACATAATAAGGCCTGTATAAGTTACAGAGTGGGCCGCACCTGTTGTTTCTGTCTTTAAGCCGGATAAGTTGGTCCGACTTTGTTGAGATGATAAGCTTACTGTCAAAAGGGTTTCTAAAGTTGACAGATACACCATGCCCCAGATTGAACACCTGTACGTCAGGTTAACTGGGGGGGGGGGGGGGGGAAGCATTTTCAAAGTTGGACATGAGCCATGCATATCTCCAACTTAAATCAGACCAGCCTTCCTGAAAGTACATGACAATTAATACGCACAAAGCATATACAAGTACACTCACCTACCCTTCAGGGTCTAGTCTGTGTGCGCCATTTTTCAAAGGGTCATGGAGAACATACTCCAAGGGTTACCTTGGGGAACGATGTACCTGGATGATGCCTTGGTCACAGGAACTTCAAAACATGGAAGAGGTCGTACAGTGCTTCTTGGAGCTCGGGGTATGCCTGAAAAGGGAAAAATGTGCCTTCCAAGCAAATGCCATGACCTATTTAGGGTATTGGATGGATGGCAAAAGGTGTTCATCTGGTGGAGGACAAGATGAAGGCCATTAAGGAGGCGCTAACTCCAAGGAACTCCTTCCTGAGGTTAGTGAATTATAATGGGAAGTTTATTGCGAATTTGGCTTCTTTTCTGGCCCCTTTGCATATCCTCCTACAGAAACATCAAAGGTGGTTTTGGGAGGTGCCGCAGCTGGAGGCTTTCAACAGCATTCAACAGAAACCTTGTCCTCTAACTTATTGGTCCATTTTGATCCCGAAAAGGACCTTATCTTGACATGTGACGCCTCCCCTTACGGGGTGGGGGCAGTACTGGCACATCACTGGCGAGATGGAACAGAGAAACCTTTGCATATGCAGCTAGGACCCTCTGGCACTGGGCCAAGGTATTCCCAGATCGAGAAAGATCGACAAACAGCATTTGTCTTCGCTGTTTAAAAAATTCCATCAATGCATCCATGGTAGACACTTCACCGTAGTAACTGATCATAAATCATTGCTTGGACTTTGCTCCCATTGTCTCCCCCAGATATAGCATTGAGCCTTGTTACTGGGGGCTTATGAATACCTACTAGAGCGCCACCCCGGGACCCAGATAGTTAACGAGGATGCACGGAGTCATCTGCTGTTTCCCATTAGCCTGGCTTTGTTACCAGATATGGAAGAGGTTCTGATGATATTCAATTTTTTGGACAAATTAAAGCCTGGGCACAAAAGGATCCAGTGCTATCTAAATTAAAATATATATAATTACATGGAGGATTCAGAGGACAGTCTTCAGATGAAATGAAACACTACTTGATGAAGAAAGACGAGCTCAGTGTTTAGGATGGCATTATTCCCTGGCGTTCCTGCATAATTGTCCCTCGCCCAGGGTGACGTCTGGTACTTATGAAGTTACACCATAGCCACCCTGGGATTTCAAAGATGAAAATACTAGCCAGGAGCTATGTATTGTGACCCAGCCTTGATGCAGACATTACCAAATTAGTCAGACATGTGAATCATGCCAAGAGATTCAAACCGCCCTCCCCCCTCAGCCTCCCTTGTAGGCCCTGGGTGCAAGTGCATATGGACTTCGCCGGACCTTTTTTGGGTTCCATGTTTTTAATAATGGTCAACGTGCATTCCAAACGGTTGGAAATACATCGCATGAATTCTACCATTTCCCATGCTACCATTGAGAACTTGTGACAAAGTTTTTGAATGCATGGAATACCTGAAGTCCTGGTCTCTGACAGTGGCACTGCCTTTACAAGCACCGAGTTTCAGACCTTCATGCTTTCCAATGGAATCAAACACATTCGGACAGCAACCTATCACCCATCATCAAATGGATCAGCTGAAGGGCGGTGCAGACTTTTAAGTTCAGTATGAAGAAGCAACCTGCAGCGTCTAAAGAGACCAAACTGACATGATTTTTATTAGTCTATAGGACTACCCCTCACATTGACAGGAATTGCCCCAGCGGAATTGTTAGTGCGGTGCAGGCTTCAAACAAGATTAAGCCTACTGTTCCCAAACCATAAGGGAGGGTGGAGTCCCAACAAAAGAACCAGAAGAAGAACTATGATTCTGCAATGAACTATGATTCAGCAGACACATTTGCTAAAAAAAGGATGCCAGCTTTGTTGAAGAACTGAAAGCCAATCAATGAGAAGACACCACAAGTAAACTCCAATAGATTCACCAGAAGCAAATGCGCATTGAGGAGTGTGCTTGTATCTGCAAATTCTGCCAACTAACATGGCCTTAACAGAGACCAAATGGAGGTGCCACAAAAACTTGGTTTGAGCAACAAAATCCTTTTATGGTTATAGGTGACCTCCTGGTCTACCACAAACAGCTGGTAGCCAGTGTCCCTGTGGCCAGAGATCCTTCAAAAATACACCAGATTCACCTGGGCATCACTGAAGTGCATAACATGGGCCTAATCCACTTTCTGGTGACCAAAGGGACCACTGTAAATTTCTAGGTTTGAGTGTTGCACAGACAGGACCAGAGGAAACTCATTATCCCCATGCAATTCCTGAACAGGCCTTGGGAAAGGCTGGGTGTTGACCTGTTATCCACAACATCAACTCTTCCCTTACAGTGGAGGACGACTTCTCCAGGTGCATGGCGGCGAAACAACTGTACAGGTCTACTTCAAAGGCAGTAATTAAGGTGGTAAAAGAGATATTTGTGAGCCATTGCACGTCCAAAAATGGCTCACAATTTTCCAATTAATACTTTGCACACTTCTCCACAACATCTGGCTCTATACCAGCTCTGCAAGATACCTACAGTCAAATGGAGAAGTTGAAGGAGATTCTGCGCACTAAAGCTCAGGTTGACACTGCAGAGGGCACAGTCAATTGAAACAGGAGGAATGTGTCTTATCCCAAGAACAGCCATTCCCATTGCATAGTGGAGAGCTATCAACGAAGGTACCCAGATAATCAGGAACAACAGTCTTCCACTCTTCCGATTGAACTGCAAATGAAGTATCGAAGGGTTATACAGTCACCTGGGGGATAGTGATAAAGTGGTAATTATGATGATGTAAATAAGTGGGACTGATAATGTTGTATATAAAGTAAACTAGTATAGCTTCAAATGTATTGGATAAAGTTTATTTTTTTAAAGTTAATTTTTTTAGTGTCACAAGTAGGCTTACATTAACACTGCAATGAAGTTACTGTGAAAATCCCCCAGTCGCCACACTCCAGTGCCTGTTCGGGTACACTGAGGGAGAATTTAGCATAGCCAATGCACCTAACCAGCATGTCTGTCAGACTGTGGGAGGAAACCGGAGCACCCGGAGGAAATCCACACAGACACAGGGGAGAACATGCAAACTCTGCACAGACAGTGAGCTGAGGCTGGGAATCAAACCCGGGTCCCTGGTGCTGTGAGGCAGCAGTGCTAACCACTGCTGCTGTGCAGCCTCCTTGGGAGGAGGCATAATGTAAGATCTGGCACATATAGAGTTCGATCCATTTCCCACATCTCTGCCGTCACTGCTTCCCCTCCTCCCCAGAACCATGATAGCTCTCCAACCCCCTTGTCCTCACTTTCCAACCCACCAGCTTCCACATTCAAAGGATCATCCTCTGCCATTTCCACTAACTCCAGCATGATATCACCACAAAAAACATCTTCCACTCAGTACCACACCCCCACCCACCCCCCGCCTACCCCATCAGTATTCCACAGGGATTGCTCCCTCCATGACACCCTGGTTCAATCCTTCATCATACCTACCTCCTTATTCCCTGCAATTGCAGAAGGTGCAACCCCTGCCCGTTTACCTCTTCACCATTTAAAGACTCAAATATTCCTTTCAGATTAAGCAGCATTTCACTTTTACCTCCTTCAATTTTGTCTATGCTTCCAATGTGGTCTCCTGTATACTGGTGAGACAAAACTCAGACTGGGTGACTGCTTTGAGGAACACCTTCACTCAGTCTGCAAGCATGACCTAATAATCTTCCTGTTGCATGCCATTTTAACTGAGCATCTTGCTCTCATGCCCATATATCCATCCTTGGCCTGCTGCAATGCTCCATAAAAGCACGGTGCAAGCTTGGAGGAGCAGCATCTCAACTTATGGGCACATTACAACCCTCGGGATTCAACATTTGAGTTTAACAACTGTAAACTGTGACCTTTCGCCTCCATTTAAAAACTTTTTTAAAAATCCCATAAGTTTATTGTCTCAGTGTAAAAACCCTCCCTCCTGTCTATCCCCCTCTCCAACACACACATGCACATACGCACACATCCATATGTCCCTTTTTCTTAAGTTTCCTATATCTTGTTACAATCTCTCCCTGCTGCAGTACAATATCCAACACATTTTGCCTCTCTAGTTCTGATGAAAAGTGAAATTTCTCTCCCTACATATGCTGCCAGAAGTGCTAGGTTTTCCCAGCATTCTCTGTTTGTTTTTGTTTCAGATTCCAGCAACTGCAGTACTTTACTTATTTTAGGATTAATTGGGACTGACTACCGTCCATGCAGTGATGTAAGAAGGTATATGACCCAGAGCCAGACTCAGTATGGAGTTGAGCAGAGATGTGAATAGACACAAGCATGGAGACAGCTCCTAGCTTGTACCCTTTACTGTCCATGTGTAAGTAGTTCTAGTAGTTAGTAGTGGACACTAAAGGCATGGGGAGAGAGCAGGAGTATGGCATTGAGATAGAGGATCAGTTATTATCACATTGAATGACAGAGCCGTCTCAATAGGCCAAATGGCTTCCTCTTATTTTCTATGTTTCCATGTTTAATAAAGACTTGTAGTTAACCTATAGAAGACTTCAAGTATTTCTTTATGATTTATTTAACTTCATTAAGCTCTGTAACTAACAGCAATCCCCCCACCCCCACAACAAATTTCATTGGATGTGTTCATTTGCGCACATTCCCTTAAACATGAAGACGGATGAAGTACTCTAACATGTTTTCCTTATCTCAATACTGCACCAAATGCTGTATTCATTAGGCCCAGTATTAGACTAGTCAAGGTTATGTGCTCTGATAGGGACCTAGACAGTGTAGGTTCCCTTCTCAGAATATGCTGTCATAGCATGGTTGAATCTGAGATTTTGATTCCAACATAAGAATATTAGTAGAAAAATACAGAAATAGGTATAATCTGACTTTCATTAACCACCTAATTAATTACTTATTCTTCAGTTACAGAGCTAATGATCATCTGTTGCTGGCTGTTACACTAACCACTCGTATTATAAAATAGTATGTTGCATAGTTTTGTAGTAGGTCTTCAAATCACAAAATGACTTATTTTTAGATAAGGTGTAAGTACAAAGCGGCAGCTTGACCTTGTTAGCCTTTTGCTGAATACAACCTCGAAAAATTGTCAAGTAAAGCAGGCAAATTAAATCTTACTAAAATAAATGATAAAACCTAGGCCATTTTATGGAATAAAGAGCTGAGGAGCAATTTTTTCAGTCAATGGTGGTGGGGGTCTGGAACTCACTGCCTGAAAGGGTGGTAGTGCAGAATCCCTCATCGCGTTTAAAGAGTATTTGAATGCATATTCGAAACAAAGAACAGTACAGCACAGGAAACAGGCCCTTCGGCCCTCCAAGCCTGTGCCGCTCCTTGGTCCAACTAGACCAATCGTTTGTATCCCTCCATTCCCAGGCTGCTCATGTGACTATCCAGGTAAGTCTTAAACGATGTCAGCGTGCCTGCCTCCACCACCCTACTTGGCAGTGCATTCCAGGCCCCCACCACCCTCTGTGTAAAAAAAAATCCCTCTAATATCTGAGTTATACTTCGCCCCTCTCACCTTGAGCCCGTGACCCCTCGTGAATGTCACTTCTGATCTGGGAAAAAGCTTCCCACCGTTCACCCTATCTATCCCCTTCATAATCTTGTACACCTCTATTAGATCTCCCCTCATTCTCCGTCTTTCCAGGGAGAACAACCCCAGTTTACCCAATCTCTCCTCATAGCTAAGACCCTCCATACCAGGCAACATCCTGGTAAACCTTCTCTGCACTCTCTCTAACGCCTCCACGTCCTTCTGGTAGTACTGTAAACTGCAGATTTGCGGAGCAAGTGGCCTCCTTCTATGCTATAAATTTCAATGATTCTGTGAAAAATATTGTCCAGCCTCAGCATGAGGGATGGATTCTTGATGAGTGAGCAAAGTTTGCAGCGATCTTCAGTCTTCCTGATGTTTAATGGAAGGAAATTACTGCCCATAACCGGATGTTGAACAAACTGTGACCAATCAAAGGACATGTTATCATTTCTATTTCAGGTCCAGTACCTATACGACTAGTGAATGGTACCAACATGTGCTCTGGGCGAGTTGAGGTCTATCGTAACTCAGTCTGGGGGACCGTTTGTGACAATGGCTGGGATGTAAACGCAGTGAGTGTGGTCTGCAGGACCTTGAACTGTGGGACAGCCCTGTCAGCACAGACTGGAGCTTACTATGGAGAGGGGATTGGGGACATCTGGTTGGATAATGTGAAGTGTAAGGGAACAGAGCCAGCCTTCGATTTGTGCTCTGCCAATCCCTGGGGGCAGAAAAACTGCACACACAGCCAGGATGCTGGAGTAATCTGTTCAGGTGAGTGGGCACACTCAATATACTACCTTTTATTATCATGCCTAGTCTAATCCCACTCTTCTGCTCATTCCCTATATTCTTTCATATCCCACCCAATATAATCCCACTCTCTTGCTCACTCATTCGCTGTCTGTGTGGAGTTTGCATGTTCTCCCCCTGTCTGCATGGCTTTCCTTTGGGTGCTCTGATTTTCTCCCACAGTTCAAAGATGTGCAGGTTAGGTGGATTGGCCATGTTAAATTGCCCCTTGGTGTCCCACGATGTGTAGGTTAGGAGGGTTAGAGGGCTAAAAGCATGGGAGTATGGGGATAGGTTGGGGGTGGGCCTGTGTAAGATGCTCTTTTGGAAAGCTGATGCAGACTCGATAGGCCAAGTGGCCTCTTCTGCACTGTAGAGATTCTATGACCTAATGATATTGAGAGGGATGAGAAGCAGAAAGTGATCCTGTTGACAGCCTGCGAGGTGCCGAACTTCTGTGTTCCCAGACGTCTGACCTACCCAGATGTCCCTAACTCCAAAACCTTTAATGAATTGATGGATTGTGGTTAAAGGCTATTATGACCTCAAACTTTCCATAATACTCCAGTGATACCACTTTAACATGGCAAGGGGAACCCCTGGGGAATCTGTCACCAAATTTCTGACGAGGTTACAAAAATTGGCAGAGCACTGTGAATTTGGGCCAGCCCTGAACAACATCTTGCACGATAGACTGGTCTGTGGAATTAACAATATGATAGTCCAAAAAGAATTATTGACAAAATCCAATTTGGATGTAAAAAAGGGCTATTGTGATAGCTCTATCATTGGAGAATGCAGAGAAAGGAGCTTAGGAATTACAGGGGATGTCAGACAGCAGTGTCCTCTGATTAGTGGGAGGGGCCTCATGCAATGTCCATCCCTCAACAGAGAGCAATGGTATTGGTAAAATATCACTGAACCCCTTACAGTGGTGGAGCCTAAGTCGCATCACCAGGCAATTAAGGAAGGGCAGGAGACAGCCTTCAGGCTCATAGAGAACATATTCCAGAAGGTTGTAGATGGTGGGCTATTGCAAGTGCTCCAGAAAACCACAATTGAGGGAAAGATACAGAGACAATCAAATGCGTGATATTTTGAAAGAAACGCAAGGCCAGTATTGGGACCATACCTTGTAGAAAGCCCCATAACCATGAACAGGAACAATGCAATTAAATTGCATCGCCATGACAATGGTTGCCCCTATGATGGTGTAGTTGTTAGTGAATGGCACCCATTAAAAATGGAAGTGGACACAGGGACTGTGGTTCTCCATGGAATCGAATATCAGGTACTGTGTATAACATGGGACTGACTGGTTTTTGGCTTTGGCCAAAACAAATTTCTAAATGTTCCAAACGGAATCCCTTGGAATTAAGGGAGTAATTTGCGGGCCATACCAGGACAATGTCCAGGTGAGACAGAGTCATAATGTTAATGGGGAACGGTGGCATCAAAGACTCATAGAATCATACCGTGCAGAAGAGGCCCTTCGACTCTTCCAGTCTCACTGACATGTGTGAAACACTTGACCTCCCACCTAATCCCACTTACCAGCACTTGGCCCATAGCTTTGAATATTATGATATGCCAAGTGCTCATCTAGGTACTTTTTAAAATGTGAGGCATTTCACCTCTACCATCCTCCCAGGCAACGGATTCTAGACAATCACCACCCTCTGGGTAAAAAGGTTTTTCCTCACATGCCCCCTAAATCCCCTGCCCCTCACCTTGAACCTATGGCCCCTTGTAACTGACCCTTCAACATAGGGCAACAGCTGCTCCTTATCCACTCTGTCATGTCCCTCATAATCTTGTACACTGCGATCAGGTTGCCCCTCTGTCTTCTCTGCTCCAATGAAAACAACCAAAGCTTATCCAACCTCTCTTCAGAACTTAAATGTTCCATCCCAGACAGCACTCTGGTGAATCTTCTCTGCACCCTCTCCAGTGCAATTGTATCCTTCCTATAATGTGGCGACCAGAATCGCACACAGTACTCCAGCTGTGGCCTCACTAAAGTTCTATACAACTCCAACATGACTTCCCTTCCTCAATTGGTAAAGGCAAATCTCCCGTATGCCTTTTGCACCACCCTACCAACATGCCCTTCCATTTTCAGAGATCTTTGGACAAACATGCCAAAGTCCCTTTGTTCCACAAAACTTCCTTGTGTTGTGCCATTCATTGAAAACTTCCTTGTCAAATTACTCCTTCCAAAGTGTATCACCTCACACTTTTCAGGGTTAAATTCCATCTGCCACTTATCTGTCCATTTGACCATCCTGTCTGTATCTTCTTGTAGCCCAGACACTCTACCTCACTGTTAACCATCCGGCCATCTGCAAACTTACTAATCCTATCCCCATGTAGTTATCCATGTTGTTTATATAAATGATGAATAATAGCGGACCCAGCACACATCCCTGAGGTATGCTACCAGATACTGGCTTCCAGTCAGTAAAACAGCCTTCTGTCATCATCCTGTCTCCTACAACTGAGCCAATTTTGAATCCACTTTATCAAAGTACCCTGTATTCCATGTGCATTTACCTTCTTTATAAGTCTCCCAAGTGGGACCTTTGCTGAAACCCATATAAACCACATCGACTGCACTAACTTCATCTACAGACCTGGTCACCTCCTAACAATATTCAATCAGATTTGTTTGGCATGACCTCCCTCTGACAAAGCCATACTGACTATACCTATTCAAGCCATGCCTCTCTAAGTGAAGATAGATGCTCTTCTTCAGAATTTTCTCCATTAGTTTCCCTACCACTGATGAAAGACTCACTGGTCTGTAGTTACCTGGCTTATCTTTACAACCCTTTTTAAATAAGGAATTACATTAGCAGTTCTCCAGTCTTCTGGCACCTTTCCTGTGGCCAGAGAGGATTTAAAATTTGGGTCAGAACCCCTGCAATCTTCTCCCTTGCCTCCCACAGCAGCCTGGGGCACAATTCACCTTGACCTGGAGATTTATCCATTTTTAAGTCTACCAACACCTCCAATACCCTGTCCTTCCCTATGTCAATTTGTATAAGAACCTCAATTTCTCTCCCTGAGTTCCATACCTTCATTCTCATTCTCTTGGGTGAAGACAGATGTGAAGTATTCATTCAACACTCTATCAGTGTCCTCTGGCTCCACCCACAGATTCCCCCCTTAGTCCCTAATGGGCCCTATCCTTTCCCTGGTTATCCACTTCCCATTGATATGTTTATAGAAAGTCTTGGGATTTTCCCTACTTTTATCAGCCAGAGCTCTCTCATATCCCTTCTTTGCTTTTCTAATTGTTTCTTGAAGCTCCACCCTACACTTTCTATACTTCACTTATGCCTCTGCTGATTTGCTTGCCTTGTACCTGCCAAAACCTTTTCTTTTGCTTCTCATCTTATCCTGAATATCTCTGGTCATCCATGGTTCTCTGGGCTTGTTATGTCTTTCTGTCACCCCAGAGGGAACATACTGGGCTTGTACCCTTTCAATTTCCTTTTTAAAAGTCTCCCATTGCTGTTCTGTAGATTTTGCCATAGCAGCTGTTCCCAGCTTACCTTGGCCAGATCCTGTCTTATTCTATTCAACTCTGCTCTCCTTCAATCCAAAAACTCATTTTGAAAATCCTCTATGTCTTTGTCCGTAATGAGCTTAAATTGTACCAAAGGTGGAGGTGAAGGTCCGCTTGAACAGATCGGTAGCTATACAAATATTGTGTTGTATCAGGCCAAAAGCTAAGCAGTTGGAAGAGGAAAGTGCAGTTGTAAGTGAAGTGGGCGAGTTTTTTCCAGGGTTGACACAGTAAATAGTATGGTTGGGAAGTGGAACGGTGGTGAGCAGTACTGAATTTACATATTAGCCCAAATTTTTCAATTAGCATTGGAAAAGTTCTAACACAGAAAATAACATGCACTTACCTGCCAGCCTTTTTCAGTTCAGATTTCACATGTTGGCCACCGCCTGAGGCCTCCATCATAGAAAACCAGGCCTCAGCTGGAGTGGCCAAGCCATGCCCGCGCACCGCCCCCCCCCCTCCCCCCACCCCCCCACTTTTTACAACACTAGCTACCTTTAATGTTTGTGTCTCAAACTTGTGTTCTAGCTATGTTTCACATTAGAAAATGTTTTTTTTAATTCCTTGGATAGTGGAGTTAGTGATTTAAATTGCTTTTGTCGGATGGTTCCCAGCCCAGTTCAGAGGAAGTTAGCACTTCTGGGCAATTGCCGGGTAAACTCTTACATGGGAACTTTTTAGAAGGATTGTCCAGTGCATCATTGGATTACCCCGCCAAATGCGATGCTGGGGCTCCCGGATGTTATGGGCCATAGACTAGGAGGCCTCGTGAGATGGCAGGAGCGCATGGGTGACCATAAATATATGTAAGGGAGCTTATATTGAGAGAGGGATTTAGGAAGGACAGGAAGGCAGTGAACTCATGAAAGAGAACATGAAGAATGAGATGGAAATTGAAATTACAGAGAATGCTCAGTGCAGAGACAGAGGAAAGCAGTGAAGATATCTCAGTGATGGTGGGTGATAGAGAATGAGGATTTTAACAAGAGGTAAGAGGGTAGAACAAGGTGAAATGCTGAAATGAGAAGTAGAGGGAAAGAACAAGGTGGGGTTTCTTTATAAGAAGTACACTGCCACTGTGGCAGTCTTGGCAAGGCAAGCGAAGGAATGCTAGGCAGGGAGGCATCATTTACCTTTTAGCTTACTCTTGTCAAGTCTGTGATCTGTACAATAAGCTGAAGAATGGCAAGGTCTTTTCTGTTCTGTGTGCAATTCTCAGCTAGAATTTCCTTATTCACAGGGCTTTTACCAATCAGACTGACTGATGGGAGAAATATGTGCTCCGGGAGGGTGGAGATTCTTTACCAGTCTGCCTGGGGGACAGTCTGCAATGATGGATGGGACCTCACTGACGGGGATATTGTCTGCAAGCAACTGGACTGCGGGAAGGCCTTGTCGGTAACCAGGGCCTACAAGGGACAAGGGAGTGGAAAGATGTGGCTGAGTGGTGTACAATGCAGTGGAACTGAACCTTCCCTAAGCCAGTGCCTTGCAAACCCCTTGGGGAGCAGTAACTGTTCCCACACACGGGATGCTGGCATCAGTTGCTCAGGTAAGACTAGTCTCCTTGGCAAATGTCTCAATCTTCATTAGTTCCCCAAGCAGGAGTCTGTGCACTGGGCTCCTCCAGTCTGCACACTCCCATCCAGCTGGTGGAGACAGCATAAGAAGGAGGTGACTCTGCCCATCATACTTGTGGAACAACCATCCAGTCAGTCCCACTCTCGCTGCACCGTTGTTATACTTGCCAATTTTTATCCATTTCCTCCTTTAAAAGATTCTATTGAATCTGCTTTCATTGCCCTTTCAGGCACAGTACTCCAGCAGGGTCAAATTGATGATGGCAGCTGAGAGGAGGAACAGCATTAACTTAAATTATTAAAGGAGTTGATAGGCTAGATGGAAATAAACTGTTTCCTCTGGTGGGCAAGGTTCCAGAACAGGGGCAATGGTCTTTAAGTTAGCGCTAGGCTGTTCATAGGTCCTGTCAGGAAGCACTTCTCCACTCACAGTGGAGGAGAAATAAGGAACTCTCTCACCCGAAAAAAACCTGTTGGTGCTGGAGGTCAGTTGGAACTGTCAAGATCAAGATTGATGATCAATATTGGGTATGGATAACAAGGGATATGGAGCAAAAGCAGCTAAATTGATATTGAACGACAGATCTAATTGAATGATGGAAGATCCTAGTGGGCATGAATGGACTCCTTTTGTTCTTATATTGCTCCTGTTGATAAATTCACAGATTAACAGTGTTCCTATTTCTATTTCAGGTCCGGTGCCACTGCGTCTGGTGAATGGTTCCAATATGTGCTCCGGGAGAGTTGAAGTCTATCATAACTCCAACTGGGGCACGATCTGTGATGATGGCTGGGATGTTAATGCAGCAACTGTTGTCTGCAGAATGTTGAACTGTGGGACGGCCCTATCAAAAGAGACCGGAGCCTTCTATGGAGAGGGGACTGGGGATATCTGGATGCATGATATGAGGTGTAATGGGACAGAGACTGCCCTCAAACAGTGCTCTGCCAACCCATGGGGAAAGAATAACTGTACACACAGGGAGGATGCTGCTGTGATCTGTTCAGGTGAGTGGGGTGACCAGCAAATAGGTTCAAAGTAGAGGAAATTGGTAAAAAGACAAAATTAAAGGTTCTTTATCTAAGTGCATGTTTGAGGGAAAAAGCATGATTGATGAGTTGCTGTCATAAATGGAAATAAATAGATATAATGTGATTGATTACAGAAATATGGTTGCAAGGTGAAGGTGGCAGTAACTGATTATTTGGGGCTCCTTGATTATTGGAGGGGTAGTCATAGAACATAGAACATTACAGCGCAGTACAGGCCCTTCGGCCCTCGATGTTGCGCCGACCAGTGAAACCAATCTAAAGCCCCTCTAATCTACACTATTCCAATATCATCCATATGTTTATCCAATAACCATTTGAATGCTCTTAATGTTGACGAGTCCACTACTGCGGCAGGCAGGGCATTCCACGTCCTTACTACTCTCTGAGTAAAGAACCTACCTCTAACATCTGTCCTATATCTCTCACCCCTCAATTTAAAGCTATGTCCCCTCGTGTTAGCCATCACCATCCGAGGAAAAAGGCTCTCACTATCCACCCTTTCTAATCCTCTGATCATCTTGTATGTCTCTATTAAGTCACCTCTTAACCTTCTTCTCTCTAACGAAAACAACCTCAAGTCAGAAATGGAAAGAAGGTGGGGTAACTGTTCATTAAGGATGAGATTAGCACAGTAATGAAAAATGGTATTGGCTCAAAAGAATTTGAACTCAAATCAATTTGGGTGGATATAAAAAGAAGAAAAATAAGGAACAGATGGAAGCTGTTCATAGCATCCCACCACCCTCTACAACAGTAGCCACAGTATAACAGAGTATTAATCAAGAAATAAATGTAATTTGGTACTGCAATAGTTTTGGGGAGTTTTAATCTTTATCTAAATTAGGCAAGTCAAATTAACAAAGGTAATTTTGAAGATGAGTTCATAGGGTGCATTCGGGACAGTTTCTTTAAATAATACCCTTGGTATACAGAACAGAACTGGCCATTTTAAATTTGATAATATGTGTTAACAGGATTAATTAATGATTTCTTAGTATAGGATCTTTGAGGAAAGAATTATGTGATTGAATTTCACCTTCATTTTGAGGGTGAGAAACCTAAGTCTCAAACTTAAATAAAGGGTATTACAAAGATAGAACAAAAATAGAACATGCTGGAAAATCTCAGCAGGTCTGACAGCATCTGTGGGGAGAGAATAGAGTAAGAAGACTGGAGTAAGCACAGTAAGAAGTCTAACAACACCAGGTTAAAGTCCAACAGGTTTATTTGGTAGCAAAAGCCACTAGCTTTCGGAACAGGCTGTTCCTTCGTCAGGTGGGTGGGAGTTCTGATCACAAACAGGGCACAAAGACACAAACTCAATTTACATGAATAATGATTGGAATGTGAGTCATTACAGCTAATCAAGTCTTAAAGGTACAGACAATGTGAGTGGAGGGAGCATTAAGCACAGGTTAAAGAGATGTGTTTATGTTCTATGTTCTATGTATGTTCTATGTGTATTGTCTCCAGACAGGACAGCAGGTGAGATTTTGCACATCCAGGCAAGTTGTGGGGGCTACAGATAGTGTGACATGAACCCAATATCCCGGTTGAGGCCGTCTTCATGTGTGCAGAACCTGGCTATCAGTCTCTGCTCAGCGACTCTGAGCTGTTGTGTGTCGTGAAGGCTGCCTTGGAAAACGCTTACCCGGAGATCAGAGGCTGAATGCCCGTGACCACTGAAGTGCTCCCCAACAGGAAGATAACAGTCTTGCCTGGTGATTGTCAAGCGGTGTTCATTCATCCGTTGTTGTAGCGTCTGCATGGTCTCCCCAATGTACCATGCCTCAGGACACCCTTTCCTGCAGCGTAACAGGTAGACAACGTTGGCTGAGTTGCAAGAGTATGTACCGTGTACCTGGTGGATGGTGTTTTCGTGTGAGATGATGGCATCCGTGTCGATGATCCGGCACGTCTTGCAGAGGTTGCTGTGGCAGGGTTGTGTGGTGTCGTGGTCACTGTTCTCCTGAAGGCTGGGTAGTTTGCTGCGGACAATGGTCTGTTTGAGGTTGTGCGGTTTGTGGTGAACCATAGATGGTTACCACTATGGGTACTGAACCATAGATGGTTATCACTATGGGTACTTGTACATATGTTACTCTTGTTACTGTTGGGGTTAGGGTTGGGGTGTTCCACCTGTTGGTATTGTTCTGTGGTACATTCCGGTTGGCTCCGCCTACCTATAGGAGTATAAAGGTCACTGCACTTCCTAGTGACCCTTTAGTCTGGGATTGTATTGTTAAGCAGTAAGCTGCATTCTTGTTGCTAATAAAAGCCTTTATTTCCCGGGTACCATCCAGCCTCCCGAGTGAATTAATCATAGAAAGAAAGAAATCATAGAAACCCTACAGTGCAGAAGGAGGCCATTCGGCCCATCGAGTCTGCACCGACCACAATCCCACCCAGGCCCTACCCCCACATATTTACCCGCTAATCCCTCCAACCTACACATCCCAGGACTCTAAAGGGCAACTTTTAACCTGGCCAATCAACCTAACCCGCACATCTTTGGACTGTGGGAGGAAACCGGAGCACCCGGAGGAAACCCACGCAGACACGAGGAGAATGTGCAAACTCCACACAGACAGTGACCCGAGCCGGGAATCGAACCCGGGACCCTGGAGCTGTGAAGCAGCAGTGCTAACCACTGTGCTACCGTGCCGCCCCGCATCAATTTTATTAGCAACAATTTTGGTTGAAGAGAAAAAAAAACCATGGAGCAAATGTTAAAACCCGATTGGCTTACCTTAGATCCGCGTGCCGCAGGAGCGTCGAACACATTCGACCATTGGTTGAAGTGTTTCCAGGATTATATCGATGCCTCAACAGCAATCGAAAACGACGCCGATAGATTGCGGGTCCTCCACGCAAGGGTAAGTGACACTGTGTATGCAACAATCCGTGATGCCCAAGACTACAAAGGGGCCATCGAACTACTTAAGAAGCTGTACAACAAACTGCCAAACGAGATTCATGCTCGGCACCTCGATGGCGGCAGCCCGGCGAAACGACGGGACAGTACCTGCCCGAACTTCAGCAGCGAGCCAGAGCCTGCAATTGCAAGCCAGTGTCGGCTACTCAATATACTAACGATCTGATCCGAGATGCGTTCGTGGCGGGAATCGGCTCATCCTATATCCGCCTGCGGCTGCTAGAGCAAGGTAACTTAGACCTAGCTAAGACGGTGGAATTGGCTGATGCGATGGAAACAGCCTCCAGAAGTCTTGAAACTTACCCCACCGACCACGTGGGAACATCGTGGCAAGTACAGCCACCGACTCAACTCTACCCGGCGGCTCCTAGGAACTGCGCGATCGTGCTTTCCACCTCGGACCTGACGGCGGCGGCAGCCCCAGGTGGCCCGCGGTGCTATTTCTGTGGATTGGCAAAGCACCCTCGTCAGCGATGTCCGGCCAGAACGGTATTTTGCTCCGCGTGTGGGAAGAAAGGGCACTATGCTAAAGTGTGCCGAGCGAAACCACCTTCGAAGCCAAGCAGTGCGGCATGTGACTCTCCAGGATCTGTCTCCTCGTCTCCGGCTTCGTCAAGGTCTTCAACCACGTGCGATTCACGAGCGCCGCCATTCCTGAGGACGACGACACAAGACACGTGCGACCTGTGAGTGCCGCCACTTTCATCGCCATCGACCACGTGCGATCCATGGGCGCAGCCATTTTGGTCGACACCGACTGCAGACGACCAGCAGAGGTCATCATCATCGACCATCTCAGCTGCCTGCAGTTGCACTCAAGATTCAACGGTGGCGTCAATCATCCTGGACCAGGCCAAGCCTCACAGACTCGACAAGTCCATGATGGACATAGGGGTAAATGGACGCCTGATACATTGTCTGTTTGACAGCGGGAGCACGGAGAGTTTCATTCATCCAGACACTGTGAAACGGTGCGGTCTCCGAGTACAGACTGTCAGACAGACAATTTCTATGGCGTCGAGGTCCCGATCTGTTACCGTTCTTGGGAGCTGCGTGGTAAACCTAACGGTGCGGGGCACAGTTTATGAGAACTTCAGGCTCCTCGTGTTACCGCACCTTTGCGCTCCGATACTCCTGGGACTAGACTTTATGGTCCACCTGAGGAGTGTGACCCTGCAGTACGATGGGCCACTCCTTCCACTTTCAGTGGGAGAACAGCAGCCTCCAAATTGCCTAGTGCGCTCCACGTGCAGTCTCTCGACACTCAGAATCACCCCGCCGTCTTTATTTGAAAATCTCATGCCAGGCTGCAAGCCCATCGCAACTAAGAGCAGGCGTTACAGCGCTGAGGATCGGATCTTTATTCGATCTGAGGTTCAGCGGCTCCTCAGGGAAGGGATCATTCAACCTAGCACTAGCCCATGGAGAGCACAAGTCGTGGTGGTTAAGACTGGAGACAAGCCCCGGATGGTCATAGACTATAGTCACCCATTAATAGGTACACGCAGCTGGACGCGTACCCTCTCCCGCGCATATCTGACATGGTCAACCAGATTGCGCAGTACCGGGTGTTCTCCACCATCGTCTTGAAGTCAGCCTATCACCAGCTCCCCATTCGCCCAGAGGACCGAAAATATACGGCCTTTGAGGCGGATGGTCGTCTCTACCACTTCTTAAGGGTCCCCTTTGGCGTCACTAATGGGGTCTCGGTCTTCCAGCGTGCAATGGACCGAATGGTGGACCAAAACGGGCTACGGGCTACCTTCCCGTACCTGGACAACGTCACTATCTGCGGCCATGACCAGCAGGACCACGATGCCAACCTCCTACAGTTTTTACGCACTGCGTCTCGCCTGAATCTGACCTATAACAGGGAGAAGTGTGTATTTAGCAAGCGCCGCCTAGCAATTCTCGGATACGTGGTGAAAAACGGGGTCCTTGGCCCTGATCCAGACTGTATGCGTCCCCTCCTTGAACTTCCCCTACCCACCTAGCATCAAAGCACTGAGAAGATGCTTAGGCTTCTTTTCGTATTACGCACAGTGGGTTCCCAATTATGCGGACAAAGCCCGTCCGCTCATAAAGTCTACCTCTTTTCCCCTGGCAGCAGAGGCTCGCTTAGCCTTTGAAGGGATAAAAGCTGACATCGCGAAAGCCACGATGCACGCTGTCGATGAGTCCATCCCCTTCCAGGTGGAGAGTGATGCATCTGATTTTGCCCTGGCCGCCACACTTAACCAGGCGGGCAGGCCCGTCTCCTTTTTCTCTCGCACCCTCCAAGGCCCTGAAATTCGGCACTCCGCTGTGGAAAAAGAGGCTCAGGCCATTGTGGAGGCCGTCCGGCATTGGCGCCATTACTTGGCTGGAAAACGATTTACCCTGCTCACGGACCAACGGTCTGTGGCATTCATGTTCAACAACACGTTAAGGGGTAAGATCAAAAATGATAAAATCTTCAGGTGGAGAATCGAACTCTCCACCTACAACTATGATATCATGTACCGTCCGGGGAAGCTCAATGAGCCCTCAGATGCCCTGTCGCGTAGAACATGTGCCAGTGTGCAGGAGGACCGGCTACAGGCCCTCCACAATGATCTCTGCCATCCGGGGATCACTCGGCACTTCCATTTTGTAAAGGCTCGGAATCTACCCTACTCTGTAGAGGATGTCAGGTCGATAACTCAAAGCTGCCAGGTATGTGCTGAATGCAAGCTGCACGTCTACCGACCTGACAGGGCACACCTCATTAAGGCCACTCGCCCTTTTGAACGACTGAGTGTTGATTTCAAGGGCCCCTTTCCTTCGACAGACCAGAATGTGTACTGCCTCAACGTGGTTGACGAGTACTCCCGATTCCCTTTTGCCATTCCCTGTTCAGACATGACCGCTGCCACGGTTATCAAAGCCTTGCGGGATCTTTTCACCCTGTTTGGTTACCCCAGTTATATCCACAGCGATAGGGGTTCGTCGTTTATGAGTGACGACTTGAGGCAACACCTGCTCTCTAAAGGGATTGCCTCAAGTAGGTCTACGAGTTACAACCCCAGGGGTACCGGGCAGGTCGAGAGAGAAAACGCTACAGTCTGGAAGGCTGTCTTACTGGCATTGAGGTCTAAGGGTCTTCCAGTCTCCCGTTGGCAAGAGGTACTTTCTGATGCGCTCCATTCAATCCGGTCCCTCCTGTGTACGGCAACCAACGCTACCCCACATGAGCGGATGTTTACCTTCCCTAGGAAGTCTTCCTCTGGGACCTCACTGCCATCTTGGCTGACGTACTCAGGACCTGTTCTCCTGCGGCGGCATGTTAGGACCCGCAAGTCCGACCCTTTGGTTGAACAGGTCCATCTCCTCCACGCCAACCCTCAATATGCCTATGTAGCATATCCTGACGGGCGAGAGGACACGGTCTCTATTCGAGATCTGGCGCCTGCAGGGGACCTGGAAACCCCCGTCGCTCCCGCACCCCTGGTTAGGGACCCCTTGCCCTTTATCTCCCCTCCTGACACGGCGCGGGCAGTATCGGGACCACCACTTAATCCTCTTACTCCCGTGTACAGCTTGCCTGAGTCCAGGAGATTGTCGCCACCTCGGGGCTTGCCTGAGTCCAGGAGATTGTTGCCACCTCGTGGTCCACCCGTCCGTGAGGAACTGGAGTAGTCACTGGACACCGCCTTGGAGAAAGGGTCATCATGGTCACCAGAACCGACGCTACCGCCAGTGCTGAGGAGGTCGCAGAGACGGTGCGGCCCTCCAATACGACTGAACTTGTGAATATATGGACAGTTCGTACTGTTTTTTTTGCCCCACCGGCCTTTGTTTTTAAAGGAGGGGTGAATGTGGTGAACCATAGGTGGTTACCACTATGGGTACTGAACCATAGATGGTTATCACTATGGGTACTTGTACATATGTTACTCTTGTTACTGTTGGGGTTAGGGTTGGGGTGTTCCACCTGTTGGTATTGTTCTGTGGTACACTCCGGTTGGCTCCGCCTACCTATAGGAGTATAAAGGTCACTGCACTTCCTAGTGACCCTTTAGTCTGGGATTGTATTGTTAAGCAGTAAGCTGCATTCTTGTTGCTAATAAAAGCCTTTATTTCCCGGGTACGATCCAGCCTCCCGAGTGAATTAATCGCGCATCACGGTTGTTTGAAGGCAAGAAGTGGGGGTGTGTGGATGGCCTTGGCGAGATATTCGTCTTCATCAATGACATGTTGAAGGCTCCAGAGGAGATGTCGTAGCTTCTCCGCTCCGGGGAAGTACTGGACGACGAAGGGTACTCTGTCCACCGTGTCCCGTGTTTGTCTTCTGAGGAGGTTGGTGCGGGTTTTCGCTGTGGCGCGTCGGAACTGTCGATTGATGAGTCGAGCGCCATATCCTGTTCTTATGAGGGCATCTTTCAGCCATCATCTCACGCGAGAACACCATCCACCAGGTACACGGTACATACTCTTGCAACTCGGCCAACGTTGTCTACCTGTTACGCTGCAGGAAAGGATGTCCCGAGGCATGGTACATTGGGGAATCCATGCAGACATTACGACAACAGATGAATGAACACCGCTGGACAATCACCAGGCAAGACTGTTCTCTTCCTGTTGGGGAACACTTCAGCGTTCACAGGCATTCAGCCTCTGTTTTCCGGGTAAGCGTTCTCCAAGGCGGCCTTCACGATACACGACAGCGCAGAGTCGCTGAGCAGAGACTGATAGCCAGGTTCCGCACACATGAGGACAGCCTCAACTGGGATATTGGGTTCATGTCACACTATCTGTAATACTCACAACTTGCCTGGATGTGCAAAATCTCACCTGCTGTCCTGTCTGGAGACAATACACATCTCTTTAACCTGTGCTTAAGGCTCCCTCCACTCACATTGTCTGTACCTTTAAGACTTGATTAGCTGTAAAGACTCACATTCCAATCATTATTCATGTAAATTGAGTTTGTGTCTTTGTGCCCTGTTGGTGATCGGAACTCCCACCCACCTGATGAAGGAACAGCCTGTTCCGAAAGCTAGTGGCTTTTGCTACCAAATAAACCTGTTGGACTTTAACCTGGTGTTGTTAGACTTCTTACTGTGCTTAGCCCAGTCCAACACCGGCATCTCCACATCAAGAGAGAATAGAGCCAATGTTTCGAGTCACGATGACCCTCTGTCAGAGCTCCTGACACAGTAAGAAGTTTAACAACACCAGGTTAAAGTCGAACAGGTTTATTTAATGGTTGGACTTATTTAAAGGTTGGACTTTAACCTGGTGTTGTTAAACTTCTTACTGTGTTTACCCCAGTCCAACGCCGGCATCTCCACATCAGAGCTCCTGACATCAGAGCTATTACGAAAATAGAGTTGGCTGAAGTGGACTAAGAAAATAAATTAAAATGTAAGACAGTAGATGAATAGTGGTAGACATTGAAAGAAATAATTCATAATTTTTGCATTTCATTGAGAAAGAATAGGGAAGAAGGAAGGCTAACTAAAGGTATTAAGGATGGTATTAAATTGGAAGTAAAGGCATACTGTGTTGTGAAGAATAGTGGTATGACAAAAGATAGAAATGTTTCAGAAATAGCAAATGATGATTTAAAAAGGGAGAAAATTGATGGGAGTAAACAAGCAAGAAATATAAAAATAGATAGTAAGAGCTTCTGTATTTACATAAAAAGGAAGACACTTGTTATTGTAAATGTTGGTCTCTTAAAAGATGAGACTGGCAAACTAATAATGGAAAACTAGGGAAATGGCAGGGATGTTGGACAAATATTTTCTTTCTTTACAATAAAAAGCATTAATAACATCCCAATATTGGCAGAAAATCAGGGAGAGAAACGGAGAAAAGAACTTAACAATCATTATCACAAGAGAAAAGTGCATGCAAACTAATGGGACTAAATGCTGACAGGTCCCTTTGGCCTGATGGTCTGCCTCTTATTAGAGAAGAGTTGCAATAGAGAGGCGCCCTTTTGGGCGTAGGGTGGCACAGTGGTTAGCACTGCTGCCTCACAGCGCCAGGGGCCCGGGTTCGATTCCCGGCTTGGGTCACTGTCTGTGTGGAGTTTGCACATTCTCCCCTTGTCTGCGTGGGTTTCCTCCAGGTGCTCCAGTTTCCTCCCACAGTCCAAAGATGTGCGGGTTAGGTGGACTCGCCATGCTAAGTTGCCCCTTAGTGTCGGGGGGACTAGCGAGGGCAAATGCATGGGGTTATGAGGGTATTGCCTGGGTGGGATTGTGGTCAGTGCAGACTCAATGGGCCAAATGGCCTCCTTCTGCACTTGTGGATTCTATGAAAGTCATGACTGAATCTGCCTCCACGATGCTCTTCAGAGTGCAGTCTAGATCTTAATGACTCACTGCATAAAAAGGGTTTTTTTCATGTCAACTTAGATTCTTTTGGTTTATTCAGCCTAACTCAATGTCCTCTAGTTCTTGGCCCTTCTGCCAGTGGGAATAGCTTTTCTCTATCTATCCTGTCTAGACCCCTCATGATTTTGAGCATCTCTATCAAATTTCCTCTCAACCTTTGCTTCTCAAAGGCAAAAAGCTCCAACTTCTCCAATCTATCCATGTAACTGATGTCCCTCATCCCAGGAGTCATTCTCACAAATCTTTCCTGCACCCTTTATTAATGCCTTCACATCCTTCCTAAAGTGTGGTGCCCAGAATTGAACAAGATAATACTCTAGCTGAGGCTGAAACAG
The DNA here is from genome assembly GCF_964213995.1 of Mustelus asterias. Taxonomy (NCBI): domain Eukaryota; kingdom Metazoa; phylum Chordata; class Chondrichthyes; order Carcharhiniformes; family Triakidae; genus Mustelus; species Mustelus asterias. The sequence continues at coordinate 39,047,218 of NC_135801.1, forward strand.
TGTTTTATAAATGTTCACACAAATTCCTTGCTTTTGTACTCATTGCTTTGATTTATAAGGCCCAAGTACCATACACTTTAATGGCCTCTTTCTCAAGCTGCATTTACAATGATTTATGCATATATATACCACCCGGCCCCTCTGCTCCTGCACCCTCTTTACTTTATATTGTTTTGCCTCATTCTCCCTACCAAACATCACACTTCTCTGCATTAAATTTCACGTGCCATGTGTCTGCCTATTCCACCAGTTTGTCCACCTCCCTCTGAAGTTTATCCTCCTCACAGTTCACAATGTTTCCAAGTTGGTGTCATCTGCAGTTTTGAAGTTGTGCCCTGTACTCCTTCAAGTTTGACCCAGAGGTTTGGAGATAGCCATAGGGGTTGCCAGTGCGAGCTGTTTAAAAGGCCCACCTCGATGCAGAGGGATTTTGCATCCCTAGTTATAGTAAATCCTCCAGCCCTAACCTCTCACACCCCTTTACTCTCCAAACACTTCCCATGCCTCATCAATTCCACCTCGTACCTCCCACTCAGCTTTATGGATACTCGTGCCCCTTATGCCAAACTTTGTCCTTCCGTACATCCTTTATAGTTCCTCATGCCCCCATGCCAAGCTCTGACCTTCCACACACCTCCCACCCCAAAAGGCCTAATGCCTCCCCATGCCAAACTCTGTCCTTTGCACCACACTGCACTCTCATGTCCCCATACAAATCTCTGCTCTTCCACCTTCCCTATAGCTCCTCATGCCCCTATGTCAAACTATGGCACTTCCCATGCTCATTGCCCCCCTATACACCATCTAGAACCAGTGAACCCTACAGTGACAGTCGGATGCATAAAAAGGCTTTAAAAAAGTAATTAATTCATAACTTTCTCCTACATAGAAAAAAAGGCATTTCACTACAAGTTAATAAAAGTGTTAATAATGCCCCAGACCCTTTAAAATATCAATAATATAAACCACAAGCTCTTGAAACCACTTAAATAATGTAAACTGATATTGTGAAATTGACAGCAGGGAGCCTAAGTTGCCAATTAATCGAAGTTTTCTCTGTGGCGTAGGTGGTGCAACAAGCTTAATGAATGCCTGGCCTGCTCACAGCTAAACTCAGTCATCTCAACTTCTTGAACCCTTAAGGAGTGTTTGACTGGATTTTTCCTTCAGAGTCCCTGTCCACTGCTTACAGCAAGGAACCCTCCCATAGTCTCTTTTTTTATACTTCTTTTTGGGTTGGTTATGTTGATGAATTATCGACAAGACCTTTTGGCATCTCACGAGAGATGCTGCTTGACCTGCTGGGTATCTCCAGCATTTTCTGTTTTAATGTGTTGTCAGCCATGATCTTATTGAATAGTGAAGCAGTCTCAAGGGGTCGCATAGCCTACTCTTCCTATTTTTTAAGTTCAAGGCCTCTGATTACTTGCCCAGGTCTCTGTGACATCTATATAGGCCTTGGAGTGGGTGCAACACAGAATGATACTGGGAGCTACAAGAGTTAAATAATGAAGACTGATTGCAGAGACTAGACTTGTACTTCATTGAATATAGAGGAGTTAAATAAACTAAGGGTTTGAAATAATTTAACAGGACAGATAGGTTGAAAATTCTGCCCCTGTTATGGGGAGTCCAGAACAAGTGAGCATATCTGTAAATTAGAGCTGATGTCAGAAAATATTTCTTCACACAAAAGGCAAGTGGAAATCCAGAATGCTCCCTCCCCCAAAAGCTGGGGGTCAGTTGGAAATTTCAAAACTGAAATTGTTTTTATATTAAAAATCTATCAGAGTAACAAGTAACAGAGCAAACAAATGCTAGAATAACACAGCAGGTGTGGAGAAAGATATAAAGTTAACGGGTGGAATTTTCTGTTTTGGAGACTAAACACGTTGCTGGATGGGAAAATTTGTGTGTCTGATCTTCCATTTTTCAGCTGATTAATTGCGCATCAGTGTCGAAAGTCATGGTGGAATGACAGTGATTTGTTGCCCCACTGTTACCTCATGGGGCAAAGGTCCTGGCATTTTATTTAAATAGCATTCAAACACCTGTTCACTCACTGCAGGCCAGGTGTGTGCTGATAAGTCAAACCATGGCAACTTTGGTTTGGCAAAGTCTCCTTGGGAATTCTCTTGCTGGCCATTCAGGAAAGGTTGGAAGTCCTCCTGACGACTGGGAGCAGGAGACCCTCTCACCTGACCCCAATGGCCTTGGTGGAGCTTTCCAGTGAAATCAGTGCCCAAGGGAAACAAAAGAAGGACTGTCCTGCTGTGCAGGAAGAGAATAAATGATCTCTTTTCATCAGGACATCAGGCAGTCTAAAGGATAGAGTGCACAGCGATGTCATACATTAACAGCACATGGGACACCAGCACTAATTATCTGCCAGACACTTTAAGGTCTTATGTAAGATCCTGCAAAAACAGTGTCTCAATCCATTACTGGGGAGGGCTCAGCAGGCACAACAGGTATGCATGTTTCTGGTGTCAAACAATCCATTAAGGTTTTGGGGTTATATTTGTGTTGGGCTGATTGGGCACCTGTCCCTAACAGAAGTATGTAAAAAGAGAAGGCGAATCAAACAACCAAGGACCCCAGTTGCTGGACAGAAGCTATATGTACACTACAACCTCAATATTTTCATTTTCATGGTGGTGCCCAACAGGGTACAATGCTTATAGTCATGATGTTAGTATAAGGCTAGGCCAGTGTCTAGGCTAATGGAGGCAAAGTGACACTAGGCTGAATGAGAATTATAGCACACGAATGCACTTGCCATGATCAAGATCCTCTTTGTGAATGCAGAGTCATGTCAGAGGGGGATGCTCAGCTGTATGTGAACCTTCAGGATGTAATTCAATTGCAAAGGGTACTATGGGGATGCCATGTCTAGACTGAGGGCAGCCCAAAGGCTTCACATTGGCTCCCTAGCTTGGATAAAGAGGAACAGCATTCAAGTGGAAGCTGTATGGATGTATCAAATCTATTCTTCACAAGTACAAGGAGGAGTGGAGAATTAAGGCTGCAGATGATGTGGCCTTCTTGATAGCTTTGATGCAAGTGAGGAGAAGAAGACCCCATCATCATTCGACACAGGGAAGAATATTAACCTGAAGCACTAGAGCCAGAGGGACTCCAGGAAGACTCAGATGCTGGCGAGGAGCAACAAAATCCACAGAGACTTTTAACTCGACCATCTACAGAAGATGCAACTCATCTTTGAAGTGAGAGAAAGACAGCACCTTTGGTTGTCTAGGAATGTGGTGGCTTATATTTGCTATATTCTATGTAGGGATTTGATTTATTGTCACATGTATTAGTATACAGTGAAAAGTATTGTTTCTTGCGCTATACAGCCAAAGCATACAAACATAGAGAAGGAAAGGAGAGAGTGCAGAATGTAGTGTTACAGTCATAGCTAGGGTGTAGAGAAAGATCAACTTAATGTGTGGGTAGGTCCATTCAAAAGTCTGATGGCAGCAGGGAAGAAGCTGTTCTTGAATCGGTTGATATGTGTCCTCAGGCTTTTGTATCTCTTATGGAAGAAGGTGGAAGAGAGAATGTCTGGGGTGTGGGGGTCCTTAATCATGCTGGCTGCTTTTCCAAGGCAGTGGGAATTGTAGACAGAGTCAGTGGGTGGGAGGCTAGTTTGATTGTTAGGCTGGACTTCATTCATAACCCTTTGTAGTTTCATGCAGTCTTGGGCAGAGCAGGAGCCATACCAAGCTGTGATGCAACCAGGAAGAATGCTTTCTATGATGCATCTGTAAAAATTGATGATAGTCGTAGAGGACATACCAAATTTCTTTAGTCTTCAGAGAAAATAAAGGCGTTGGTGGGCTATCTTGACTATAGCGTCAGCATGGAGGGATCAGGACTGGTTGTTGGTGATCTGAATATCTGAAAACTTGAAGCTCTCGACCATTTCTACTTCATTCCCATTGATGTAGACAGGCGCATGTTCTCCACTATGCTCACTGAAGTCGATGACTATCTCCTTTGTTTTGTTGACATTGAGGGAGAGATTATTGTCATTGCACCAGTTCACCAGATTCGCTATCGCTTTCCTGTACTCGGTCTCATCACTGTTTGAGATCCGACCCACTATGGTGGTGTCATCAGCAAACTTGAAAATCGAGTTGGAGGGGACTTGGCAACAGAGTTAAAGGTGTATAAGAAGTATAGTAAGGGGCTCAGGACACAGCTTTGTGGGGCACCGGTGTTGAGGATGATCGTGGAGGTGGTGGTGTTGCCTATCCTTACTGATTACGGTTTGTGGGTTAGGAAGTTCAGGATCCAATCACAGAGAAAGGAGCTGAGCCCCAGACCACGGAGTTTGGAGATGCGTTTAGTGGTGTTGATGGCTGAGTTGTAGTCAATAAATAGGAGTCTGACATAGATGTCTTTGTTATCTAGGTGTTCCAGGGTTGAGTGTAGGACCAGGGAGATGGCATCTGCTATAGACCTGTTGCAGCGGTCGGCGAATTGTAGTGGATCTAAGCAATCTGGGAGGCCGGAATTGATTCATGCTAGGACTAACTTTTGAGGCACTTCATAATGATGGATGTCAGAGCTGCCGGAAGATAGTCATTAAGGCACATGCCACATAGACATGGAAGCCATCCAATGTCATTTGCTCTCAATGTTATCACTGTACCCAACCTTTTTGCCAACAGATCATTCCAAGTTTCACTGCGCACCCCTGTGGAATCTCACTATCAGCCGCACATGAATGTGTAAGGGAGGTGATCGATGCCTTTTTCAATAAAACACACCATTATATGCAGTTTGACATGGATGAAGCAAGCCAGGCAGCCAAAGCCCCTAGGTGCAGGGCATCATTAACTGAACATTTGTGACCTTGAGAGCACCCTGGCAGCAGCCCATGTAGTTCATAAATCGAAAAGGATTTTACTCTCTAAACATCAGCTGATCTGTGATCATTATTAAGCAGATCATGCAGGTTTATGCTAGGTACCCTGGGAACTCCCATGACTTTTACATCTTAAGTCACTCAGAGGTGCCACAGATCTTTGTACATCCGTGGCGTTTAGAAGGTTGTCCCCTCTGTGATAGGGCTAATTCCTAAAGATAGGGTTAATGATGCCCGTTCATTTTCAACAGAGTGCATCTGAGGAGCGATATACAGATGCACGTTCAGCCACCAAGTCAGTTGTTTCAACCAATCAGGCAGGGTTCTCCAGTACTAACCACAGGGGGTGTCTCCATCATTTTTGTACAATCTAATTTAGCGTAGGGAAGATGAGTTGCCACATGGAAACATTGATGAACTGTATGTCTCCTCAGAAGAGGAAGATATTGAAGCAGATGATTTGGAGAATGGGCAAGGATTCATTTGAGCCCAATGAGAATACCAAGGCACAGGCATGACTAATGACCTCTGATTGTGGAAGACTTGCTGTCAGCAGCAACCTCATTGTGACAAGATTCCAGGAGGAATAAGGTGAATAGTGAGCTTTCCTGAAGCCTTGATGCAGGGAAGACAATAGCATCCTCATTGCCATGATCAACATCCCACAAAAAAATCATCCATATCAAGGAAGCATAAATCACCTTCAACCATAATGACGGGACTATCCATGGAAGTTGCTGTACCCTAGGGAGCATGTAGCTGCTGTGTAATGGGATAAGCACTGCTCCAGTGCTCATTGCCAAAAAAACTACACATTTTGCAGTCCTTTCAAAACATGGAGAGAAAAGGTCACTGGCTCTGACAACCTTTAAGAGGCATAAACACCAACAACAAACTGCCATGTGTGGAGCTGCTCCCTGAACAGCTACAGGCAGCTGATCCTCGCCATGCACAGTGTTACAAAGGGGAGGTTGATCTCGTCTCTGAGAACTAACACTCAACCACTCAAAGAGAAGTACCTACCTTCATAATCTGTTAAAGTGTTTGTGAGAAGAACATAAGAACATAAGAACTAGGAGCAGGAGTAGGCCATCTGGCCCCTTGAGCCTGCTCCGCCATTCAATAAGATTATGGCTGATCTTTTCGTGGACTCAGCTCCACTCACCCACCCACTCACCATAACCCTTAATTCCTTTACTGTTCAAAAATTTATCTATCCTTGCCTTAAAAACACTCTGAGGTAGCCTCAACTGCTTCACTGGGCAGGGAATTCCACAGATTCACAACCCTTTGTGTGAAGAAGTTCCTCCTCAACTCAGTCCTAAATCTGCTCCCTTTATTTTGAGGCCAGGCCTCCTAGTTCTAGTTTCACCCGCCAGTAGAAACAACTTCCCTGCTTCTATCTTATCTATTCCCTTCATAATCTTATATGTTTCTATAAGATCTCCGCTCATTCTTCTGTATTCCAATGAGTATAGCCCAGTCTACTCAGTCTCTCCTCATAAGCCAACCCTCTCAACTCTGGAATCAACCTCGTGAATCCCCTCTGCACCCCTTCCAGTGTCAGTACATCCTTTCTCAAGTAAGGAGACCAAAACTGTACACAGTATTCCAGGTGTGGCCTCACCAGCACCTTATACAGCTGCAACATAACCTCCCTCTAGTAATGAAGGACAAAATTCCATTTGCCTTCTTAATTACCTGCTGCACCTGCAAACCAACTCCTTGTGATTCCTGCACAAGGACACCCAGGTCCCTCTGCACAACAGCATGCTGCAATTTTTTACCATTTAAGTAATAGTCCATTTTGCTGTTCTTCCGACCAAAATGGATGACATCACATTTACCAACATTGTACTCCATCTGCCAGACCCTTGCCCACTCACTGCGACTATCTATATCCCTTAGAAGAGGGATTATCTGCCCTTCAACAGCTTTTAGTGCTCAAATCAAAATAACTACTTGCGACTTTCTCTGAAAAATCAACAAGTAACAGTTTATTTTTCTAACTAACATTAAACAGGTTAACTAAACTAGTAACAAACTGAATAAAACACTATTCTAATGGAATGATGTTTAGATAATTACAATTCCCACTTATTAACAAAAAAAATTAGAACTTTTAGTCACACTCAAAATGCAATCAAGTTTGTTGCCTTCCGGAATTTTCTTTCTTCTTTGCTGATTTCTTCTGCCTTCATTATCTTCTTTTGATACCTTTATGATTGAGATGAGACTTTCTTTTAAGACATAAATGTGGCTGTGACACTGCAGAGAACGGTGACTGTCTGTGTGTTACTCTCTATCTGTAAGAGCTGAACTAAGCTATTACTCGGCAGGTGCTGTCAGGTGGCCTTCTGACAGTTTTCTGGAGCTGGGAGCTGATTTTATACCCCTGATGACATACTGAAATTTGCACAATAGGATTGGTTTACAGGTTATTAAAACATCAAATTTAAATTTGATAGGCTGCTGTTAATCAAATGCCTATTTCAAATTGATTGGCTAAAATTCAAAAACATGTTCTGATTCGAATGCCTAAAGACTGTTACCAAAGCAGCCCTGTTGTTTTTGCTTCTGATACATTGTTTCAGTCTGGGTACTGGATGCACCTGCACCTCTTTTAACTCTCTAAGCATAGCAAAAACCTATCTTTTTTTTAAACAGACAATGCTATTTTATATCTCCCAGCATTTTTACAATTTGTTTATAATTTTACAAGTACTAACTTCACAACATTGTTGTCTCTGCTGTTGGTCATCCAGATCAGTAGAAACACCAACTCAATGATCTCCATGATTCTCATGAAAGACTGAGAACACCCCAGTGAGTGCTGAGGAATGTGAACAGAGCCCTAACCCTCATCGCTCCATATGTCTGTGACTTCCACCCCGGTTCTTCATATTACCTGTGTGAATTTCTCCCTCACAGCACCCCCACTTCCTCTGTCCTCTAGCGGGGTGAATGCAATTCCTTTGCATTCCAGCAGGATGAATAGAGCCTCTGTTGTCTCATGGCATCTGACCCGTTTACTCCACCCCCCCAGGCAAAGAACATAAGTCCTGACTTTGCATTAAAGTGCATTAGAAAGAATGCATGACAACAAGATCTGTTGGGGCACTTCAGAAATGGTGCAGATGTGATATTGAACAGGGGGAGTGTGCCAGCTATCCCATTCTACCTTGCCAGGGTTTCTCCATGCTGGAGCTTTATACTGCTAAGTCTTGAATTGAAAGACACTTCTACATTCTTAGGGATTGATGTTCCAAAGGGTTAACCTTTGCCCCCAGACTGTGCAACTAGATCTAGCTCTGGACATTAAATTGGCATGTTGGACTCCTCAAAGAATCGTCAATTAGTCACTCTGGCAACAACATTCATCTTGATGAGACACAGCTGATTCTTGAGAGGTATGAAATTAACTTTTGAAGCATTTCCCTAGAGGACAGTCTCATTCTTCTGGGACTTCAATGCTGTGCAGTTGAGTACCTTGCATGAGAGCAATCAATGCACTCTCACTGCTAAACTTGAGAGTCAGAGTTCGCGGAGAAGTGGATTTGAATTTCCTGTCCAATAATCCCCTCTGGCCTCACATCATTGAGAGAGTGAGGGGAGCAGATTTCACTTAATTCGCCCTCCCTCAAGTGATGGCACAGTGATTAGCACTGCTGGCTCACAGCTTCGCGGACCTGGGTTCAGTTCCAGCCTTGGGTGACTGTGTGGAGTTTGCACGTTCTCCCCGTGTCTGCGTGAGTTTCCTCCGGGTGCTCCAGTTTCTTCCCACAGTCCAAAGATGTGTAGGTTGATGGATTGGCCATGCTAAATTGCCTTTTAGTGTCCCAAGCTGTATAGGTTTGATGGATTAACCATGGGAAACGTGTGGAGTTATGGGAATAGAGCAGAGGCAAGGGCCTGGGTAAGCTATTCTATCCGAGCGTCAGTGCAGACTCAATGAGCCAAATGGCCTCTTCTGCACTGTAGGGATTCAATGATTCTATAAGAAGGTCTTTATGCCTCAAGAGGCAGGGTAGTTCCCCATCACTGCCCTTGCAGCTTGGCCTCTTCCAAAGCAGGACCCAATATTCGTCCTGAGTATTGCCACTACGTTGTGGCTGCCTCCCACCCAGTTTGCAGCTCCAACAAGGAAGGGCACCCACTCGGCTATTATTTGAACAGTAGCCCAGTAAGGAGGAACCAGGAAGTGATGCCTGCTTTGCAGCCAGCACATCCCTTTGGAGCAAGGCGCGACCCAATATGCAGGGAAGGTAAGGTCTTTGAGCGACCCATACACACCCCCTGAATTGGGCCACCCCCCCCCCAGAGGTAACAGTGACCCACAGCCCCGTCCCCGAGCTGTTTTTATGTGCGTCCCCAGAATTCTCCCCAGTGCTCCTTGAGTGTTGGTCTGCCTGAGAAGTAATAGCTGCCTGAGTGCTCACCTCTGATATTCCCCTCAGAGGTGACGGCACCAGGTTCACGCTTATGTAGATTTGTTGTAAATGGCGCCTCGTGCCAGCTGAATATTCAGTGTGGGCTCAATATCTGGAGTGCGTGCTCACTTAGAATATGCTGATGTGTTCAAATTAGGTTCCTGCCCTTCCCTGGATTGCTACACATAAACTCCACCGCCGAAGTTAGCTCAAAATTGTAAAACGTGATCTCGCCTGTGAGAATCACGCTTTCCAAATGCTCTGATTTTGATCCCGCACCGACATTCCCGTGAAGGGTGAATGTGGCCTGAAGATCCTGCCCAATGATTCTATCAAGCAACCCCAGGCTGCTGTTCAGAAGTAAAGCAACATCTTCAGAGGTCATTGGACAGCATCCTCAAGATGATCACACAGCGACATCATACAGGCATTCCTGTCTAGCAGTCGATGTCACTCAGTGAGAGCAATTTCCATCGTTCAGCGTCATGCATGGGGAGAGTGGGAGCAAATAAAGGAGTAATGTTCAACCTTAAAAATGTTAATGAAATAACACTGCTGGGAGCCACAAAAGCCGATGGTGACGATGAATACATAAGCAAAAGCTCAGTCATAAAATGAAGGCCTTTACAAAGTACAGCTGTGTGAAAAGGCAGTGAAAAAACTCACAAAACATACTTCCAAAATGCACAATTAACAACTTTCAATACTACAGCATTAGGATAATCATTAGACTAGTAAGAACAATTAGCATGAGGTGACAACCTTTGATACTCAGATGCAACACTTACATATGCATTGTCCTGCTAACATTCTCACATTATGCCTTTGTTATTGTCGCAGATGTGGAACTGAAGATAATTGGCTAAGATGAAATTGAGCAAGACTGCATGGAACTGAGGGAGAGGATGGGAGATCATCGATGTTGCTGGTGTGGGATGGGGGCTTGCATCTGGTAGCCTTGAATGAGAGCAGGACGTTGCATCACATCAATTCAGTATCTGAGACTTTGAGAGATAAAAGCGGAATATATTTACAAACATCAAAATAACTTTCAGTGAGTGAATGAATACCTGTGCCAACATTGTGCTTTCAGTACTTAATTTTTCAAACCCTGCTACAGATGTCAGGGTTGCACTGAGATGGAGTGGTAGAGATAGAGGCAGTCTGCTGACTGCCATGCCCTGTTTTCTGAGATGACTTTGATGGATGTTCTTCAAAGGACCAAGTCTTAGTGGGTCTTTTGCCAAGTCTGTTGACAGCATTTGACAACTTTGCCTGATGTTCCCCTCCCTCTCTTTGCATCTGCAACATATCTCTAAGGACCGATTGTAGAGGCTTGTCATCAGACTTGGACTCTGAAGGAACCTGGTATCCAGCAATCCTCCTAGTGCCAGGGGCATGGCACCTACTGCCTCTGCCTGCTGTGGACAGGTGTCGATGAAGTGATTGTAAACTCTTGCCTCTAGAATTAGCTTTCTCCCAAGTGTGTGTATCTGCTCTGGCGGAGGGTGCAGGTTAACACAGTTTTCTACAGATGGATGCTCATCAGCGGTGGACTGGAGGCTGGGCTGGGGCTGCGACGCTGTCTGGAATTCAGCCCCTCATTCACTCTCTTCCTCCACAGGATGGCCCTCTTTTGCTTTGAATGGATGTTCTCAGTGACCTCCCAGGCCACCAAGGTCAAGTTAGCCAGTCTCCCGCTCCCAGGCCTCAAAAAGAAGTCTTTCCTTGGTGGTCTGCAGGAGAATCTCCAGGGAGGCCTTGTTGAACCATGGAGCAGAGTGTTAATCCTTTTGGGTGTAATTTTGTGCTTTGCCACAACAGCTGGTCTGCAGTGAGTGAATGTGTGTATGGGTGCTGTTTAAATATGTCACCAGGACCTTTCAGCTAACGGCAGGGCAGACGAATTACAGGATGTAATTGTACAAATTCCTTGCTAATGCATTATTAATGAGCCGCAAAACAGAAGATTTAATGTGAAAACCCAATCCACCGCCCAATGGGAATCACACTGATTTTCAGGCCTGCCACTGCATCTATTCTCCTAAACATAAAATTCCACTCTCGCTCTTGCTTTAGACCCCCCTCCTGTGTTCCACTAGCCCACCCCAGACAAACCTCCATTTTCCCACCTTCCCCCACAGGCACCTGCCTTGGCGCAGAATCAGAGAAGCACGGAATTATCACAGCACAGATGTTAAAGGTAGCAGTATCTACTTTCCTTAAAGTCATTGATGAAGTGAGGCTCGCCAGTCGCATGCAATTTGCATACAGTTGTGGAATAGACCGTTCTAATTATCTCCTGGCAGGGCATTTAAAGGGAACATGATTCCTGCAAGTTTGCCTTTTATTGAGCATTCATTAGATGCAAGTCAATGCAAATGTGGTTTCTGACATGTATCAGTGGGAAAATAACTCACCATCAAAGTTGGAAGAATAAAATTCCAAATACGTTTCCTGATGGTGGAAACTGATTTTTGCAAACACTCCAAATATTGTGCCTCGCCCACCATGCTTCTCACTGCTGGAGGGAGCGGAAAATTCCAGCCAACATTTTAAGCCCAATATGACTCTCTTTGGATAAGGATATTAAAAGTTACTGAATCAAGGCAAATAGATGGAGTTTATATTTGGATCTAATCAAACAATGGAACAGGTTGGAGGGGAGAAAAGGTCTCCATCTGTTCTTGTGTAACAGGCTTGAGGGGTTGACATGCCTCCTCCTGTTCCTAACTTCTTACTAAGCAGTATTGGGAGGGACTTGATATCCGAGCTAAAATGTCCAGGTAAACAACCCCAGTGAAGGTCCAGATGATCCCAAACCTGTTTAACCGTGTTCCCATCTCTATTCCAGGTCCGATGCCTGTACGGCTGGTGAATGGTTCCAACACGTGCTCAGGTAGAGTGGAAATCTATTCTAACTCTGCCTGGGGTACCATCTGCGACAGTGGTTGGGATGTAAATGCAGCGAGAGTGGTCTGCAGAGTGCTGAACTGTGGGACGGCCCTGTCAGCAACAAGAGATGCCTACTTTGGAGAAGGGACTGGGGACATCTGGATGGATAATGTGAAGTGTGATGGTACAGAGATTGCCCTTGATCAGTGCTCTGCCAACCCACTGGTGAGGAACGACTGCTCACACAGGGAGGATGCCGGTGTGATCTGCTCAGGTGAGCAAATTTAACCTACTCCTTATATGTGTTTGACTTCTAACTTGTCTGGTTATTCAAAATCTAGCTTTCTGTGTGATGCGCGTTATTACTCACGAGGCTTGAGATGCTCAAGGAAATAAAGGCTTTTATTTACTATTACAACGAAACTCCAATATATATAGTACACGATCCCAGACTGAGGGGTCCCAGACAGAGCAGTGACCTTTATACCTCTCCCAGGAGGCGGAGCCCGACTGGGATGTACCATAATAACTATAATACAGGTAGAACAGCCCAACCCTAACCCCAACAGTAACAAGTAGAACAACCCATCCCTAACCCCAACAGCAACCTATATACAGACTCGTAGTACTGGCCAGACCCTGGCTCAGTACTACCTAGTGGGAACCAACGATGGTTCACCACATTCACCCCTCCTTTGAAGATAAAGGCCGGCGGGGTACAAAATAATACAGAATAATTTGTCATCAGTCTATAAGTTCAGACGGTCAGGGGGACCGCACCGTCGTTGTGACCACCTCAACACCGGTGATGACACCGGAGTAGGCACTCGCGGTGGCGTTCTCCCCAAGGCGATGTCCAACGGTTCCTCCACCGTCTCACGGGCCGGTTGACCCCGAGGTGATGATAATCCGTTGAGTTCTGACACGCCCTGAAGTGGTGACCATCTCCTGGACTCAGGCAAGCTGTACACGGGAGTAAAAGGGTTAAGTAATGGTCCCGATGCTGCCCGCGCCGTGTCAGGAGGGGAAACAATAGTTGGGGGGGTCTCTAACAGGAGGTATGGGAGCGACAGGGGTTTCTACGTCCCCTGCTGGCGCCAGGTCTCGAATCGAGACCGTGTCCTCTCGCCCGTCAGGGTATGCCACATAGGCATACTGAGGGTTGGCGTGGAGGAGATGGACCTGTTCAACCAAAGGGTCGGACTTGCGGGCCCTAACATGTCGCCGCAGGAGGACAGGTCCTGAGTACGTCAACCAAGATGGTAATGAATTCCAGGGGAAGACTTCTGAGGGAATGAAAACAGCCTCTCGTGGGGAGTAGCGTTGGTTGCCGTACACAGGAGTGAGCGGATGGAGTGGAGCGCATCAGGGAGCACCTCTTGCCAACGGGAGACTGGAAGGCTTTTTGACTTCAACGCCAGTAAGACAGCCTTCCAGACTGTAGCATTCTCATGTTCCACCTGCCCGTTACCCCTAGGGTTGTAGCTCGTGGTTCTACTAGAGGCAATCCCGTATGAGAGCAGGTATTGCCTCAAGTCATCGCTCATGAACGACGAGCCCCTATCGCTGTGAATGTAGCAGGGGTACCCGAACAGGGTGAAAAGATCACGGAATGCCTTGATAACCGTGGCAGCGGATGTATCAGAGCAGGGAATAACAAAAGGGAATCTCGAGTACTCATCAATGATGTTGAGGAAGTACACATTCCGATCTGTCGAGGGAAGGGGTTCCTTAAAGTCGACATTCAGTCTTTTGAAGGGACGAGTGGCCTTGACTAGTTGTGCCCGGTCAGGTCGGTAAAAGTGCGGTTTGCATTCCGCGCATACCCGACAGCTTCTCGTTATGGACCTGACATCCTCCACCGAGTAGGGTAGATTGCGGGCTTTTACGAAGTGGTAGAGCCGAGTGACCCCTGGATGGCAGAGGTCATTGTGGAGAGCCTGCAAACGGTCCTCCTGTATACTGTCGAGGGAAGGGGTTCCTTAAAGTCGACATTCAGTCTTTTGAAGGGACGAGTGGCCTTGACTAGTTGTGCCCGGTCAGGTCGGTAAAAGTGCGGTTTGCATTCCGCGCATACCCGACAGCTTCTCGTTATGGACCTGACATCCTCCACCGAGTAGGGTAGATTGCGGGCTTTTACGAAGTGGTAGAGCCGAGTGACCCCTGGATGGCAGAGGTCATTGTGGAGAGCCTGCAAACGGTCCTCCTGTATACTGGCGCATGTTCCACGCGACAGGGCATCCGAGGGCTCGTTGAGTTTCCCTGGACGATACATGATGTCGTAATTATAGGTGGAGAGTTCGATCATGTTATTGAACATGAACACCACGGACCGCTGGTCCGTGATCAGGGTGAACCGTTTTCCCGCCAAATAATGTCGCCAATGCCTGACGGCCTCCACAATGGGCTGGGCCTCCTTTTCCACCGCTGAATGTCGAATTTCGGGGCCTTGGAGGGTGCGGGAAAATAGGCAACGGGCCTGCCCGCCTGGTTAAGTGTGGCGGCCAGGGCGAAATCAGATGCATCGCTCTCCACCTGAAAGGGCATGGACTCATCAACAGCGTGCATCGTGGCTTTCCCGATGACGGCTTTTAGTTTATCAAAGGCCAATCGAGCCTCTGGTGTTAGGGGAAAAGAGGCAGACTTGATGAGCGGACGGGCTTTGTCCGCGTAATTGGGAACCCACTGTGCGTAGTAAGAGAAGAAGCCTAAGCATCTTCTCAGTGCTTTTGCGCTAGTGGGCAGGGGAAGTTCAAGGAGGGGACGCATACGGTCTGGATCAGGGCCAATGACCCCGTTTTCCACCACGTATCCGAGGATGGCTAAACGGCGCGTACGAAATACACACTTCTCCCTGTTGTAGGTCAGATTCAGGCGAGATGCAGTGCGTAGGAACTTAAGGAGATTGGTGTCATGGCCCTGCTGGTCATGGCCACAGATGGTGACGTTATCCAGGTACGGGAAGGTAGCCCGCAGTCCGTTATGGTCCACCATTCGGTCCATAGCACGCTGGAAGACCGAGACCCCATTGGTGACACCAAAAGGAACCCTGAGAAAGTGATACAAGCGACCATCAGCCTCAAAAGCCGTGTATTGTCGGTCCTCTGGGCGAATGGGGAGTTGGTGGTAGGCAGACTTTAGGTCTATGGTGGAGAACACCCGGTACTGCGCAATCTGGTTGACCATGTCAGATGTGCGTGGGAGGGGATACGCATCCAGCTGCGTGTATCTATTAATGGTCTGACTATAGTCAATGACCATCCGGGGTTTGTTCCCACTCTTGACCACCACGACCTGCGCTCTCCATGGACTAGCGCTAGATTGTATGATCCCTTCCTTGAGGAGCCGCTGAACTTCAGATCGAATGAAGATCCGATCCTCAGCGCTGTAACGCCTACTCTTAGTCGCGATGGGCTTGCAGCCTGGCACAAGATTCTGGAATAGGGAGGGTGTGGTAATCTTCAGCGTCGAGAGGCTACAGGCGGGGCACGTTGGGCAATTTGGAGGCTGCTGTTCTCCCACTGAAAGCGGAGGGAGTGGCCCACCGTACTGTAGGGTTACACTCTTCAAGTGGACCATGAAATTTAGTCCAAGGAGTATTGGCGCGCAAAAGTGCGGTAACACCAGGAGCTTGATGCTCTCGTAAACCGTGCCCTGCACCGTTAAATTTACCACGCAACTCCCCAGCACGGTGACAGACCGGGACCTTGATGCCATCGAAATCGTCTGCTTGACAGGTTGAATCTGGAGGCCACACCACTTCACAGCGTCTGGGTGAATAAAACTCTCCGTGCTCCCGCTGTCAAACAGACAATAAATCAAGCGTTTGTTTACCTGTATGTCCATCATAGACTTGTCGAGTCTGTGAGGCTTGGCCTGGTCCAGGATGATCGACGCCACCGTTGGTTCGTGAGCGCCACTGCAGGCAGCTGAGATGGATGACGATGACCCCTGCTGGTCGTTCGCGGTCGGTGCCGACCAAAATGGCTGCTCCCATAGGTCGCACGTGGGCGATGGCGCCAAAATCAGCGACCCCTGGTGGTCGCGCGTCTCTTGCGACTCCGTCATCTGTAATGGCTGCGTCCTGGCCTCGCACGTGGACGAAACCCTCGACGATGCCGACGACGAAGAACCGGGCTCCGGGGAGTCACAGGCCGCACTGCTGTTCCTGGAAGTAAGTTTGGATCGACATACCTTCGAATAGTGTCCCTTCTTACCGCAGGCGGAGCACAACACCGCTTTAGCGGGACATCGCTGCCGAGTGTGCTTCACTCCCCCACAGAAGTAACACCGCGGGCCGCCTGGAGCTGCTGCCGTTGTCAGGCCCGAGTGAGGGCACGCCATCACACAGCTTTTCGGACCCGAGGGATGATGTGGGATCTGCAACTGCTCCTGCCACGCTGTCTCCACGTGGTCGTCGGGATACAACGCTAGGCTTATGGAGGCCGTCTCCAACGTATCCGCTAGTTCTATCGACTTAGTGAGATCAAGATTACCTTGCTCCAACAGTCTGAGTCGGATATAAGATGATCCGATTCCCGCCACAAACGCATCTCGAGCGAGGTCATTCATGTTCTGGTCTACCGACACTGCTTTGCAGTTACAGCCCCTGGCTAGCTGTAGGAGCTCGCATGCGTACTGTTCCGTCGTTTCGCCGGGCTGCCGTCGTCGAGTGGCTAAGAGATATCGAGCATGCATCTCGTTTGGCGGTTTAATGTAGCGCTTCTTAAGAAGCTCGAGGGCCCCTTTGAAGTCGGTGGCCGCACGGATCGCGAGATATACGGCGTCGCTTACCCTCGCGTGGAGGACCTGGAGTCTGTCGTCGTCTGTGGTGACCATTGCGGAGGCTGCAAGGTAGTCCTCAAAACATTTCAAGCAGTGGTCGAAGGTGTTCGAGGCGCCCGCCGCATGTGGGTCCAGTGTAAGACTTTCGGGTTTTAACATTTGCTCCATACTCTCTGTATCGTTTTCCTTTTTGTTTAACGACGAGAGTTTAATTAATAGTAAATAAAATTGATGCGCGTTATTACTCACGAGGCTTGAGATGCTCAAGGAAATAAAGGCTTTTATTTACTATTACAACGAAGCTACCATATATAGTACACGATCCCAGACTGAGGGGTCCCAGACAGAGCAGTGACCTTTATACCTCTCCCAGGAGGCGGAGCCCGACTGGGATGCACCATAATAACTATAATACAGGTAGAACAGCCCAACCCTAACCCCAACAGTAACAAGTAGAACAACCCATCCCTAACCCCAACAGCAACCTGTATACAGACTCGTAGTACTGGCCAGACCCTGGCTCAGTACTACCTAGTGGGAACCAACGATGGTTCACCTCACTGTGTTACTACCAGCCTCCAGATTAGTGATACAGACCTTTTGATTCAATGTTCAGGCTTTTGGGTTACCAGTTTACGCCTCTAGCTCAGGCTCCAGCGTTATGAGTC
Organism: Mustelus asterias; assembly: GCF_964213995.1. Classification (NCBI taxonomy): domain Eukaryota; kingdom Metazoa; phylum Chordata; class Chondrichthyes; order Carcharhiniformes; family Triakidae; genus Mustelus; species Mustelus asterias. The sequence goes on from NC_135801.1 coordinate 39,064,872, forward strand.
CAGACCCCGGTTTATTATTATTATTGTATTATTTATTGTATTATTAGTCTAGGTCTTTGGGTGACTCGGGTTATGAGTCCAGGTCCCTGTGCTGTGAGTCCAGGTCCCTGTGCTGTGAGTCCAGGTCCCTGTGCTGTGAGTCCAGGTCCCTGTGCTGTGAGTCCAGGTCCCTGTGCTGTGAGTCCAGGTCCCTGTGCTGTGAGTCCAGGTCCCTGTGCTGTGAGTCCAGGTCCCTGTGCTGTGAGTCCAGGCCCCTGTGCTGTGAGTCCAGGCCCCTGTGCTGTGAGTCCAGGCCCCTGTGCTGTGAGTCCAGGCCCCTGTGCTGTGAGTCCAGGCCCCTGTGCTGTGAGTCCAGGCCCCTGTGCTGTGAGTCCAGGCCCCTGTGCTGTGAGTCCAGGCCCCTGTGCTGTGAGTCCCGGCCCCTGTGCTGTGAGTCCAGGTCCCTGTGCTGTGAGTCCAGGTCCCTGTGCTGTGAGGCCAGGCCCCTGTGCTGTGAGTCCAGGTCCCTGTGCTGTGAGGCCAGGCCCCTGTGCTGTGAGTCCAGGCCCCTGTGCTGTGAGTCCAGGCCCCTGTGCTGTGAGTCCAGGCCCCTGTGCTAAGAGCCCAGCACCTTGTGCTACCAGTTGCGGCCCCTGTATATGAGTTCAGGTCTCTGCAAAGAAGGTGGAAATAGAAGCAAAGTAACAGAGTTCAAATTGTTGGAAATCAAATTGGAAGCTACAGCTGCAAACTTTGTTTTGTAAAAGAACAAACAATAAATTAAGATGGCAACTTTTGATAACAAGAGTTCATTGATCAGAAAGGTTAAAATTGGCAGGAGTTAGCATCTTTGGATGTGGAGCTACTAACAGTCATTACTAAGCAGGTAGTAATTAAGATCCCCAGTAAAGACAAATTCAGGAACTCCTGAAAATGCTAGGTGAGCATTTTGAATACAGTCCAGAATTATAACAGGCAGCAGAAGCTGAATTGAAACTAGACAAGTTCACTTTGGCAGAAAGAGAGGTGGGAAATTGAGCTGGAATTTACAGGCTGAAGAAAAGAAAAGGAGTAAGAGTTTCAGGTCCAGAAAGAAAGGGTGAATCCACAAGCTCTGAAAGGAAAGAAAGAAAGACTAGCCAGAGCTCATGCCAGGAACTGCCAACAAATTCGCAGCAGGAACCCAAGCAAATGTTTCTGCAGTCCCTATGAACTCATGCCAGGAGCTGTAGGTGATCTGGGAGTTCACATAGAATCATAGAATCCCTACAGTGCAGAAGGAGGCCATTCGGCCCATCGAGTCTGCACCGACCACAATCCCACCCAGGCCCTACCCCCACATATTTACCCGCTAATCCCTCTAACCTACGCATCCCAGGGTCAATTTTTAACCTGGCCAATCAACCTAACCCGCACATTTTTGGACTGTGGGAGGAAACCGGAGCACCCGGAGGAAACCCACGCAGATACGGGGAGAATGTGCAAACTCCACACAGACAGTGACCCGAGCCGGGAATCAAACCCGGGACCCTGGAGCTGTGAAGCAGCAGTGCTAACCACTGCGCCACCGTGCCGCCATAGGAAAGCCTTGCAAATGTTTATGGAATTTGAAAGAGTCAAATTGATTGATTTTGACCAATGGGTGCACACTCTAACATACTTTCAATGGAATAAAAGTGTTGATGTTGTTACTGGAGTTCAGATATTGTCTTTCTTACAATATTAAAATGCGCCTTGTGGAACAAAAACTACCTCAGCAAAGGCAACTGCCATGAGATTATGAATTGATTCACAGACATCTGAATCACAGCAAATAATCAGAGTTTATATCTGTGGGGAAAAGACCGGAGGGTTACAGAGGGAAAGGAAATAGATCCTAAGGTAAAAGAGAAAAATGGGATAACCAATCCCAACCTTGGAAAAACGTAATGTGGAAGGCAGAGCTGCAGAACCACACCCTGTCTGTCTTAATTGCGGCCATATTAAGGAACATATTTGGCATGCAAAGAAAACCGATGGGAATCTTCCAGCATAGCCTGTAACCATAGTCACTAAAACTATGATCAAAGGCACAAAAACCTATCAGGGTTTTGTGTGTAAAGGGGAAATGGCCATTAGTGGTTTCAAAGAACTGGGAAGGGAGATTAACATTTTCTGGAGAACTGGTTGTTTGTACACACTTTTAGCAGGGAGAATTGAAGATTTCCTATGCAGAAGCAGGACAAATTCCAAAATGATGGTTAAAAGTCTGACTGATGCAGCCATTACGGTTGAGATCCACGAAGAGAGTGAACTTGTTACCAGGCTGGTGACAGTGGATGTAGTCACAAGCTTGGCCATGCAAGGGGCCCAACTTTTACTTGAAGGTGTTACCTAGCAAAACTCAAAAACTGCAAAGAGAGGCTGAGCAAACTTAACAATTTCAGCAGCAAGAATCTGTAAAGTTGCAGACAACTGAAAAGGTTTCAGAAGCCCTATAGGGAGTTAGTTATACAATCCATGAAAGATAAAATGGCAAAGCCAGATCCCAGTAAGAAGTCTCACAACACCAGGTTAAAGTCCAACAGGTTTATTTGGTAGCAAATACCATAAGCTTTTGGAGCGCTGCTCCTTCCCCAGATCCCACAGACCTCGAGGAAATCCATAAGCAAGTCAAGAGACAGCAAGGGATGCACGCCATTTAGTCAGAAAGCTTGAGGGAAGTTACTCGTGTATTAAAAGGGCTGAAGACAAACCAAGTCAGCTGAAGGAGGCAGAAAAGGCATCAGCTAAAATGGCTGTCAAAAGTCACCTGACCTTTTACAACTTCAATATTTCTTCAGCGTCTAGAAAGCCTTAAAGTGAATTGCAAGTGGACATACCCCAACATTTGAAATTCAATACGCATCTCCTTGGGTAAACAGAAATCCATTGACAATGATTTAACTGGGGGTATAAATTGCTCTTTCCTATCTCTCAGAACCTGGAAGAATGGCAGCCATTTAATTCAAGCTGAGACATATAAAATGCTAATTATCTCAGCTAAAAGGCAACGAGGACTAGACACCCTGTCCTGGGTTAACCCAATACTTAAAACGTTAACGACCATAGTAGACCATAAGCTAAAGGAGCAGTATGAGGTCATTTAGCCCATCAAGTCTGCTCCGCCATTCAATCATGGCTGATAAGTTTCTCAACCTCATTCTCCCATCTTTTCCCAATAACCTTTGATCCCCATTGCCATTCAAGAACCTATTCATCTCTGTCTTAAATATACTGAATGACCTGACCTCCACAGCCTTCTGTGGCAATAAATTCCATAGATTCACCACCTTCTGGCTGAAGACATTCCTCCTCATCTCAGTTCTAAAGGGTCATCCCTTTATTCTAAGGCTGTGCCCACAGATCCTAGTCATGCCTACTAATAGAAACATCTTCCCCATGTCCACTCTATCCATGCCTTTAATATTCGGCTTGGGGTAGCAGCCATATTTGAGTTTTGATTTGTGGAAAGTCTGGCTGAGAACAGCCATTTTGTGCAGAGGACCTCCAGAAGTCAATTCCAACTCATAGCTCTCAGCTGAATTAATGATGAACTGCATGCGAGAGCTGGATTTTTCTCTTCCACGGGGAGTCAGAGCAAGTTGCTCAGAAATCATCACTAATACTTTCTATACACCTATGACTGTGTGGCCAAATTCCCCTCCAATTCGATTTTCAAGTTTGCTGATGACACCACCATAGTGGGTCGGATCTCAAACAATGATGAGAAAGAGTACAGGAATGAGATAGAGAATCCAGTGAACTGGTGCAGCAACAATAATCTCTTCCTCAAAGTCAACAAAACAAAGGGGATTGTCATCGACTTCAGGAAGCATAGAGGAGAACATGCCCCTGATCACATCAATGAGGACAAAGTAGAAAGGGTCGAGAGCTTCAGGTTTTTAGGTGTCCAGATCACCAACAACCTGTCCTGGTCCCGCCATGCCGACACTATAGTTAAGAAAGTCCACCAACGCCTCTACTTTCTCAGAAGACGAAGGAAATTTGGCATGTCAGCTACCAACTTTTACAGATGCACCACAGAAAGCATTCTTTCTAGTTGTATCACAGCTTGGTATGGCTCCTGCTCTGTCCAAGACCGCAAGAAACTACAAAAGGTCGTGAATGTAGCCCAATCCATCATGCAAACCAGCCTCCCATCCATTGACTCTGTCTACACTTCCCACTGCCTGGACAAAGCAGCCAGCATAATTAAGGACCCCACGCACCCTGAACATTCTCCCTTCCACCTTTTTCCGTCGGGAAAAAGACACAAAAGTCTGAGGTCACGTACCAACCAACTCGAGAACAGCTTTTTCCCTGCTGCTGTCAGACTTTTGAATGGACCTACCTTGCATTAAGTTGATCTTTCTCTGCACCCTAGCAATGACTGTAACACTACATTCTGCACTCTCTTGTTTCCTTCTCTATGAACGGTATGCTTTGTCTCAATAGCACACAAGAAACTTTTCACTGTATACTAACACATGTGACAATAACAAATCAAATCAAATAATCTATTGAAAAAGGAATCCAGAGAGGTGCCATCTCTAATTGGGGGTGGCGAAGGGAGCTCCCGAGACTTCCTTGGGTGGGTTGTGGGGGGAGAGGAGGTTTCCTCAGGTTCTGATCGGGACACCCTGATAACTGAGCAGCCGGGTTTTGCCGGCGTGTTGTTACCCTGCCCCCCTGTATGACGCTGCAGAACCTGCCCCATTGATTTTTTTCGGCAGTGTCGTAAGATCTGGAGAGAAAACCATTTGGTGGATTCTGGAGAGAAACACACTGGTTTTCTCACTGGAAACAACATTCTGCCATTTTTCAGTAAGATTTCACTCAATATCTTCAAAGAATTTCACTTTTATAATTATTCTCCATCTTTATCTGCATTTTAAACTTTGTATCTGTATTTTTAATAAATTTGTCACTTTTCTGCAATTTTCAGCAATAGTTTAGCAATAAACTTACCATTAACTTGTTTAAGAATAAAGCTTTGCCTGCTAGGTTATGTTTATATTGAAATACTCAAATTAAAAAAGAGGGTGACAAACACATGTACACAAATTCTTAGCTCATGGACCACTTCAAGGAAACGCCTTTCTTTAGGCTTTTTAATCAACGTAAAAGACCTGATTGGGTTGATTATATGTGTAATATATTACACATATATATATTAATATATGATTATATTATTATCTGTGCTATTGGTAGGAGACTGATACCTGGGCTAAAGTGTCCAGTTAATGAATCTAGTTAATCCGAGACCAGTCCAAACAAGTTCTCATCTGTATTCCAGGACCAATACCTGTACGGCTGGTGAATGGTAGCAACATGTGTTCCGGGAGAGTTGAAGTTTATCGTAACTCCATCTGGGGGACCGTTTGTGACAATGGCTGGGATGTTAAAACAGCGAGCGTGGTTTGCAGAGTGTTAAACTGTGGGATAGCCCTGTCAATAGAAAGAGATGCGTCCTTTGGAGAGGGTATTGGAATCATCTGGTCTCATAATGTGAGCTGTGATGGGACAGAGTCTTCCCTTGATCAGTGCACTGCCAAGCCATGGTTGGGAACTAACTGCACACACAGACAAGATGCTGGAGTTACCTGTTCAGGTGAGTGTAGTTTTCTGCTCGGATGAGTGGGGTTCATAGGACAGTGCTCCATTCTTGGTGAGGTGGAAATGGTCCCTTGCCAGCATCAGCGACAAGCTTCCTTGCTTAGATGAGTCGGGGGGGGGAGCCTTCTCTGCTTGGGTGAGTGCTCTGTTGTGGGTGGAGGCTTTGTTGTTCCTGTGAGGGCGGAGGAGTTCTCTGCTTTGCATTTAATGTGGTCTTTGGGTGTACTGGTTCACAAACTAGTTGGATCGGAGGCCTTGTTTTTTTCCACAATCCCTGCCAGGACTGTGGATTATCTGCCCTTCCTCTGGGTTACAAATCCATCAGTTATTTGTTCAATAAAATGTGTTGATCTTGGGGCAGATCCTGCACAGATTCATCAGCAAAATACTGGGATCTGAAAGAGTTAAATTATTCAGACAGATTGCAGAAACATGGCTTACATTGAGTTGAATATAGAAAATTAAGGGGGATCTAATTGGATTTAAAGGATTTAATGGAGGAGATAGAAAGAATCAATTTCCACTGGTGAGAGAATCTGTAGAACAAGGGACTGAACCTTAGAGTGATGCAGCTCTGGAGGGATGTCAGGAAGCATATCTTTACAGAGGGGAGTGAAATCTGGAACTCTTTCTCCCAAAAATCTTTCGATGCTTTGGATCAATTGGAATTTGCAAATCGAAGATTAAACATTTTTGTTGGGAATGGCAGTTAAGGTTTGTGGAACAGAGCAGATAGTTGGAGTTAAGATGAAGGTCTTCACCGATCCAATTGATTGTTGGGAAGACTTGAGGGGCTTAAAGGCCTATTCCTGTACTTAAGTGATCTCTTTGCTAAGAGTCTGCCACTTGGGCTCAAATGTCGTGTTAATGACAGCAGTGTGAGTCAAGGTGACACAAAACAATTTAACCATATTTCCATCTCTAGGTCCTGTACCCATACGGCTAGTGAATGGTACTAACATGTGCTCTGGGAGAGTTGAAGTCTATCGTAATTCGATCTGGGGAACCATCTGTGATGATGGCTGGGATGTAAAAGCTGCAAACGTGGTTTGCAAAGTGTTAAACTGTGGCACGGCCCTGTCAGCAACAAGAGACGCCTACTATGAAGAGGGGAATGGGGTCATCTGGCCTCATAATGTGAGCTGTGATGGGACAGAGTATGCCCTCGACCAGTGCTCTGCCAAACCATGGGTGGAGAATAACTGCACACACAGCTGGGATGCTGGAGTTATCTGTTCAGGTTAGTGCCTTTAGCATGTTCTTTGTGTGTGTGGTAGTTTACAAGCTGACCTAGTGGAATTGAAGCTCTTGTTTTATGTCTGAGTTACCAGTCCAGGTCTCTGGATTACTGCAGTCCAGGCTGCTGGATTGCTAGCACAGGCCACTGGTCTCCATAGAACCATAGAAAATTACAGCTCAGAAACAGGCCTTTTGGCCCTTCTTGTCTGTGCCGAACCATTTTATGCCTAGTCCCACTGACCTGCACTTGGACCATATCCCTCCACACCCCTCTCATCCATGAACCCGTCCAAGTTTTTCTTAAATGTTAAAAGTGACCCCGCATTTACCACTTTATCCGGCAGCTCATTCCACACTCCCACCACTCTCTGCGTGAAGAAGCCCCCCCTAATATTCCCTTTAAACTTTTCTCCTTTCACCCTTAACCCATGCCCTCTGGTTTTTTTCTCCCCTAGCCTCAGCGGAAAAAGCCTGCTTGCATTCACTCTATCTATACCCATCAAAATCTTATACACCTCTATCAAATCTCCCCTCAATCTTTTACGCTCCAGGGAATAAAGTCCCAACCTATTCAATCTCTCCTTGTCCAATAATGTACATTGACCTTTGAGGAATGTAGCACACGTTCATCAGTATGATACAGGGGACTAAACCATAGAACCATACAATCCCGACAGTGCAGAAGGAGGCTATTTGGCCCATCGGGTCTGCACTGACTCTCCAGCAGAGCATCTTACCCAGGCCCACCACCACTCCCCCGGCCCTATCCGGCACAGTTATCTCGCTAATTGCCCCTAACCTACACATCTTGAATCGCTAAGGGGCAATTTACCATGGCCAATCCACCTACCCTGCACATCTTTGGACTGTGGAAGGAAAATGGAGCACCTGGAGGAAACCCACACAGATAGTCATCCAAGGCTTCAACCAAACCCGCAGCAGTGCTAACCACTGTGAGTTAAAAGATGAAGACAGATTGCAGCAACCTGGCTTGTATTCTGTTAAATGTCGAAAATAAAATATTTGAGATGTTTGAAGGATTTGATAAGGTAACAAAGAGAAACTATTTCATCTGGGAAGAGAATACAGAACAAGACACCATAAATTTAAAATAAGCGTCAGGTCCTTCAGAGGTGATGTCAGGAATGACTTCTTCACACAAAGGGGAGTAGAAATCTGGAATTCTTCCCCCAAAATAATTGATGATGCCAGGGACCAATTGGAAATTGGTGCATAGTCAAAGAGAGTGGAAATGATAAAAGGACAAAAAGCAAAAAATGTGCCGAGAGGAAGTGTGAATGGCAGAAACATGAACAATTGCAATCTGAAAACAGAAGTAAGAGAAAAACGAGCATAAAACTGAACCCTACAAAGATGCAGGAAATAAAATGCAGGGTTTCTGATAAGAATTTGTTGAACCCAGTGTTGAGTCTGAAAGGTTATAACAGGTAAGGTTCGGTTTCTTGAGCTTACGTGGAAAGGTACCATCATGGAAGAAGGTTGTTGGTAGTAATTGAGGAGTAGAACATGATATAGTGGAGTCAAAGTTTTACAGCACTGAAAGAGACCTCTCAGCCTATCGTGCCTGTGCTAGCCACAATTCCCATTTTCCAGCACTTGGTCCAGAGCCTTGTATGCTGTGGTGTTTCAAATGCTCATCTAAATGCTTCTTAAATATTGTGAGGGTTTCTGCCTCTACCACCCTTTCAGGCAACGAGTTCCAGGTTCCCACCACCCTGTGGATGAAAAGGTTTTTACTCAAATCCCCTTTAAATCTCCTGTTCCCTCCTTACCTTAAATATATGCCCCTGGTTATTGAACCTCTAATAAGATGAAAAGTTTCTTCCTATCGATGTCTCTCATAATTTTGTACACCTCTGTCAGCTACCCCCTCAGCAATCTCTGCTCCAAGGAAAAGAACCTGAGCCTATCCAGCCTCTCTTCATAGCTGAAATACTCCATCCGAGATGGCACGGTAGCACAGTGGTTAGCACTGCTGCTTCACAGCTCCAGGGTCCCGAGTTCGATTCCCGGCTTGGGTCACTGTCTGTGTGGAGTTTGCACATTCTCCTCGTGTTTGCGTGGGTTTCCTCCAGGTGCTCCGGTTTCCTCCCACAGTCCAAAGATGTGCGGGTTAGGTTAATTGGCCAGGTTAAAATTGCCCCTGAGATGCGTAGGTTAGAGGGATTAGCGGGTAAAATATGTGGGGGTAGGGCCTGGGTGGGATTGTGGTCGGTGCAGACTCGATGGGCCGAATGGCCTCCTTCTGCACTGTAGGGTTTCTATGATGATTTCTATGAGACAACATCCTAATGAATCTCCTCTGCACCCTTTCCAGTGCAATGAAATCCTTCCTGTAGTGTGGTGACCAGAGCTGCACACAGTACTTTAGCTGTTGCCTAACCAGCAGTTTATACAGCTCCACCATAACCACCCTGCTCTTATATTCTATGCCTTGGCTAATAAAGGCAAGTATCCCATATGCCTTCTTAACTACATTACCTACCTGTTCTACTGCCTTCAGGGATCTTTGGGCATGTACCCGCATGGTCCCTCTGGTCCTTTGTACTTCTTGATGTCCTTCCGTTCATTGTGTATTCTCTTACCTTGTTAGTTCTCCCAAAATGCATACCTCACACTTTTCAGGGTTAAGTTCCATTTACCACTATTCTGCCCATTTGACCAGTCCATCCGTATATATTATCCTGTAATCCAAGTGTTTCCTCCTCGGTATTTACTACACCACCAATTTTCATGTAATCTGCAACGTTATTTGTTATTCTGGTCACCACATTATTGGAAGGATGTGATTGCACTGGAGTGGGAGCAGAGGAGATTTACCAGGATACTGCCTGGGATGGAACATTTAAGTTATGAAGAGAGGTTGGCTAGGCTTGGGTTGTTTTCGTTGGAGTAGAGAAGACTGAGGGTCGACCAGATCGAGGTGTACAAGGTTATGAGAGATATGGACAGAGTGGATAGAGAGCAGCTGATCTCCTTCATTGAAGGGTCAGTCATGAAGGGACATAGGTTCAAGATGAGGGGCAGGAGGTTTTGAGGGGTTGTGAGGAAAACGTTTTACCCAGAGGCTGGTGGAGGCGGGTTGCCTCACATCCCTTAAAAAGTACCCGGATGAACACTTCACGCATCATAACTTTCAGGGCTATGGGCCAAGTGCTGGCAGGTGGGATTAGGTGGGAGTTCAGGTGTTTCTGATGTGTCGGTATGGATTGATGGCCCATGGGCCTCTTTTGCTCTGTATGATTCTATGATACCCCTGCATTCAGATCTAGATCATCAATGTACGCTACAAACAGCAAGGAACCCAGCACTGATCTCTATGGTACACCACTGGACACAGGTTTCCAGTCACAAAAGCATCCTTTGACCATCACCTTCTCCCTCCTACCCCTAAGTCAATTGGGATTAGTTTGCCAAATACCCTGGATCCCATGGACTCTTACCTTCTTAATCAGTCTCCCATGTGTGGGACATTGTCAAAAGCTTTACTGAAGTCCGAATGGTTGCATCAACTGCACTGCCCTCATCTACACACCAAGTCACCTCCTCAAAACATTCAATCAAATTTGTTAGATATGATCTCTCTCTGACAAAGCCATTTGCCTCTCCAATTGCTGATTAATTCCCACAGATTTTTTTTCCGATTATTTCCCTACCACTAATGTTAGACTCACTGGTCTGTAATTACCTGGTTTGTCCCTGCTTCCCTTGTTGAATAATAGTACCACGTTAGTTGTCTTCCAGTCCTCTGGCACTTCTCCTGTAAGAAGTTTAACAACACCAGGTTAAAGTCCAACAGGTTTATTTGGTAGCAAAAGCCACACAAGCTTTTGGAGCTCCAAGCCCCTTCTTCAGGTGAGTGGGAATTCTGTTCACAAACAGGGCATATAAAGACACAGACTCAATTTACAGAATAATGGTTGGAATGCGAATACTTACAGCGAATCAAGTCTTTAAGAAACAAAACAATGTGAGTAGAGAGAGCATCATGACAGGCTAAAAAGATGTGCATTGTCTCCAGACAAGACAGCCAGTGAAACTCTGCAGGTCCAGGCAACTGTGGGGTTACAGATAGTGTGACATGAACCCAATATCCCGGTTGAGGCCGTCCTCGTGTGTGCGGAACTTGGCTATCAGTTTCTGCTCAGCGACTCTGCGCTGTCGTGTGTCGCGAAGGCCGCCTTGGAGAACGCTTACCCGAATATCAGAGGCCGAATGCCTGTGACCGCTGAAGTGCTCCCAACAGGAAGAGAACAATCTTGCCTGGTGATTGTCGAGCGGTGTTCATTCATCCGTTGTCGCAGCGTCTGCATGGTTCCCCAATGTACCATGCCTCGGGACATCCTTTCCTGCAGCGTATCAGGTAGACAACGTTGGCCGAGTCGCAAGAGTATGTACCGTGTACCTGGTGGATGGTGTTCTCACGTGAGATGATGGCATGTGTGTCGATGATCCGGCATGTCTTGCAGAGGTTGCTGTGGCAGGGTTGTGTGGTGTCGTGGTCACTGTTCTCCTGAAGGCTGGGTGGTTTGCTGCGGACAATGGTCGGTTTGAGGTTGTGCGGTTGTTTGAAGGCAAGAAGTGGGGGTGTGGGGATGGCCTTGGCGAGATGTTCGTCTTCATCAATGACATGTTGAAGGCTCCGGAGGAGATGCCGTAGCTTCTCCCCTCCGGGGAAGTACTGGACGACGAAGGGTACTCTGTCCACTGTGTCCCGTGTTTGTCTTCTGAGGAGGTCGGTGCGGTTTTTCGCTGTGGCGCGTTGGAACTGTTGATCAATGAGTCGAGCGCTATATCCTGTTCTTATGAGGGCATCTTTCAGCGACAGGAGGTGTCTGTTGTGATCCTCCTCATCCGAGCAGATCCTGTGTATACGGAGGGCTTGTCCGTAGGGGATGGCTTCTTTAACGTGTTTAGGGTGGAAGCTGGAGAAGTGGAGCATCGTGAGGTTATCCGTGGGCTTGCGGTACAGTGAGGTGCTGAGGTGCCCGTCCTTAATGGAGATGCGTGTGTCCAAGAATGCAACCGATTCCGGAGAGTAGTCTATGGTGAGTCTGATGGTGGGATGGAACTTGTTGATGTCATCATAGAGTTGTTTCAGTAATTGTTCACCATGAGTCCAAAGGAAGAAAATGTCATCGATGTATCTAGTGTATAGCATCGGTTGAAGGTCCCGTGCGGTGAAGAAGTCTTGTTCGAACCTGGGCATGAAGATGTTGGCATATTGAGGTGCGAATTTGGTCCCCATGGCTGTCCCGTGTGTCTGGATGAAGAACTGGTTGTTGAAGGTGAAGATATTGTGGTCCAGGATGAAGCGGATGAGATGTAAAATTGCATCTGGAAACTGGCAGTTGTTGGCGCACATGGAGCAGTTGAACCAGGAGCACTCCTCGTCACAATGGATGTCTCGGCACTCTACACCAGCATCCCCCACGATGATGGCATTGCTGCAACTGCCTCAGTACTCAGCGCCAACAACTGCCAGTTTCCAGATGCAATTTTACATCTCATTGTTAAACTTCTTACTGTGTTTACCCCAGTCCAATGCCGGCATCTCCACATCATGACCTCTCCTGTGGCCAGAGATGGAACGGTCCCTTTTGAATGCTGAAAATGGGCAGGAAGTGAGGATGTATTTGGTTTTGGTAGAAAAGGCAGATAATGGTCCATTGAATATGGAGGCTAGTATTGTGGAAGATGTCAATGAGGTCTTGTGGTACAATGGTTAGCGTCCCTGCCTCTGAGCCAGGAAGTTCGTGTTTGAGTCCCACCAGGACTTGATGGCCAAGGAAACTCTGTACATAATGCAGTCAAACAGGTTGAGTATGTAAATCCTTCCTATCATGCCAGTGGAATGTGGTAAGAGCAGGAGAGATTCCTGGTCAGCCACACTTGATGTGTAGTGGCACCCCTCAAGGTGTAAGCCACTGGTGACAGTCTCGTAACCTGTTCCTCGAATTACTAGCAGTGGAAACAGACAGGAGTCTGCCTTAGTGCACCATTAGATACGGGAAGAGAATAGGAATTGTGGAAGCAGAGGACAAGGGGAACCCTGTCATAGTTCTAAGGATAAAAATTGGAAACAAATTTAATGAAATGTCCCAGTTCAAGACAGAGAAAGTAAATAGCCCTGATACAGTTATCAATGTCCCAAAAAAAGAGATGCTGGAAGAGGCCTATGTGGGACTGGAACAAAGTACGTTGCATATATCCAATATAAAGACATGCATAGCTGAGATTCTTTTGGGTACCCATAGCAACACTGTTCATAGGGGGAGGCAGTGGCACGGTGATATTTTCACTGGCTAGTAATGACTAGAGTGAAGAGAAGACAGAAGGATCAGGAAATTGTTCTTCTTCCATTCTTACACGATTCACTGCCCTAAAACAAGATGGCCGCAATATTGCCAGCGCAACTAGGCAGCACGGTGGCACAGTGGTTAGTATTGCTGCCTCACAGCATCAGGGACCCGGGTTCAATTCGGGCCTCGGGTCACTATCTGTGCCGAGTTTGCATGTTCTCCCCGTGTCTGCGTGGGTTTCCTCCAGGTGCTCCGGTTCCCTCCCACAGTCCAAAGATGTGCAGGTTAGGTGGATTGGCCATGCTAAATTGACCCTAATGTCAGGGGGTAAATGTGTAGTTACGGGAATAGGGCCTGGGTGGGATTGTGGTCAGTACAGACTTGATGGGCCGAATGGCCTCCTGTACTGTTGGGATTCTATGGAACTCGCTGGTTGATCAGCGTGGTGAGCCGGGAAGATAGCATGCACGGCCAAAAATCCGTTTGCACCTCTTCCCAGCCCTGTTTTGCCAACAAGAACTACCACCCTCCCCAGCCACAGACATTGGGACTCTTTCCACCCCCCTCCCCAGCTGATTGCTCCCTGTGCTGGTCTCCCCTCTTCCCATCAACCAATCGCCCCCTTTGTAGAGTTCCCTTCCCTCCCCAACTGCCCACTTTGCAGAGTGCCTTTCCCTCCCTGATCGACCCTTTTACAAGTAACCCCCACCCCCACTGATCACTACCTCTGCAGAGTTGGTTCCCGTCCTCCCTCACTGCTGAGTTCCCCTGCAATGCCATCTCCCCAACCCCCTCAGGCCCTGCCGCCCCGGGACTACTAGGCTGCCTGGTGGGCAGTGCCAGGGTGCCAGGTGGACAGTTAGAGGGTGCCATGCAAGCACTGCCAGGCTAACACTGCCAAAGGGACATTGCCCGGCCCTGTCCCCAACCCCCGGGGGCTGCAATGACCTCGGGTCCCACCGGCGAGGCCATCATGTCTGGTCTGCACCAATGGAGACCAGTAGTGATTCTCGCCAGTGATGACCTCGACTGGTGAGCAGGTAAGTGCAAGTGAGCCTGGATGTCAGCGTCCGAGACTACTAATGTTATTTAAGGGTGGAAAGGTGATTTTGATGCAAAACAGTGCCGGCACGATCTGGAGCAGCGAGAAACCGTAAGATCATCAACTTGTAGCATTGACTCAGGCTGGGATCTTCCAGTCCTGCTGAAAGTCAATGGAATTTTGGCTGGTCCTGCCACAGCGATGCAGGAAAATCCTGGCCTCTGTTTCTCTCTACAGAGATGGTGTCTGACCTGCTGAGTATTTTGTGCATTTTCTGTTTTTATCTCAGATTTCCAGAATCCACAGTATTTTGCTTTTGATACATTTTTGTTGTGTAAAGATATGCAGGATAATGGAACCAAATCAGATAGATCGAGTTAAGATAGCGTTTAATCATGTTCTAATTGAATGACAGTGGTGACACGAGGGGATGACTGGCCTCCTCCTGTCCCTCAGATCTTGTATTTTCTCTGTGCTAAACCATATTGCTTGGAGACTGGCACCTGGGCTACAATGTACTGACAGTGACTCCATTAGAAGTTCAGATAATCCCTGCCCATTTTAACTGTGTAACCATGTCTATTCCAGGTCCAGTGCCCATACGTCTTGTGAACGGTTCTAACATGTGCTCCGGAAGAGTTGAGGTCTATCGTATCTCCAGCTGGGGAACAGTCTGCGCAACTGGTTGGGATGTTAACACAACAAGTGTGGTCTGCAGAATGTTGAACTGCGGATCAGCCCTGTCAGGAACAGAAAATACCATCTATGGGGAGGGGACTGGGAACATCTGGTTGGTAAATGTGAGCTGTGACAGGAGAGAGCTTTCTCTTGATCAGTGCTCTGCCAATCCACAGGTGGGGAATAGCTGCACCCACAGGAAGGATATTGGAGTGGCCTGTTCAGGTGAGTGGAGTGATTTACTTACTTAGAGTTGATAACATGTTCCTTATGTGTGTTTGTTTGTAAACTCCATTTCCTGGGCTATTAGCTGAGGCATTTGGCTTATTTGTCCAAAAACTCTTTGACCTTGGAGGGGGCGCAGCACAGATTGAGCTGAATGATGCCGGGAACAGGAAGTGTTCAATTACAAGTACAGTTTACAGAGCTGACGTTCGGAATCCACTGAATACAGAATGTTAAACAGTGACCTCATTGAAGATGGTTTAAGGATTTACAATGGTTTATCGGGAAAGCTGGGTTTTCCCTCCAACAGTGCGAAACGGAATTTGTCAATGGTGCCAGGTTTTGAATCCTTTGAGAGGAAATGGTCACTCATTGAGATATTCACGGTTAGCACTGCTGCCTCACACAGTTCCAGGCTTGGGTCACTGTTTGTGTGAAGTTTGCACATTCTCCCCATGTCTGGTGCTCCGGTTTCCTCCCACAGTCCAAAGATGTGCAGATTAGGTGAATTGGCCATGCTAAATTCTCCCTCAGTGTACCCGAACAGGCGCCGGAGTGTGGCGATTTTCACAGTAATTTGATTGCAGTATGAATGTAAGCCTACTTGTGACTAAAAAATAAACTTTACCTCATTAGCATGGAGGATGGTGGGCGAACAATTGAAGCTGGAGAGCTCTCAGAGACCTTTGAACTTTTGTTATATATTTAAAAGGGTTGCATAACCCCTAACATATATTGCATACAAACATTGCAGAGCTCTAGAGGAACAGCAGGTTATGATGAATGCTAAGTAATAGGGAAGACGTTTCAAAATGGAGGCACTTTCTCACCAACGTTTTTGTAAACTTTAGCTAATCAGGGAATTACTGACCAGTGAGTCTCACCTAAGTGATAGGGAAGCTATTATTCAAAATTCTGCAGAAAAAAATTATCTCCACTTGGAAAGGCAAGGTTTGATTAGGGGTAGTCAGTGTGGCTTTGTCAGTGAGATCATGCCGAATGAATTTGATTGAATTGTTTGAGAAGGTGGCTAGGTGTGTAGATGAGGGTAGTGTAACTAATGAAATTTATATTGTTTTCAGCAAAGGCTTTGACAATGTGCCACAAGAGAGACTGATAAAGAAGTAAAAGCACATGGAATCCAGGCTAACTTGGCAAGACAAATCTGAAACTGGTTTAGTGGTAGGGGACAGAGGGTGATGGTAGAAGGCTGTTTGTGTGACTAGAGGCCAGTGTCCAGTGACGTACCACAGGGATCAGTACTAGGTCCCATATTGTTCACGATTTCTATATATATATATATATTATATATATAGGATGTGTCGGCGGCTGATAATTAAGTTTATGGATGACATATAGGAACATAGAAACATGGTAATTAGGAACAGAAGGAGGCACATTCAGCCCTTCGGCCTGCTCCGCCATTCAATCAGATCATGGCTGATCTCTCCCTGGTCTCAAATCCACCTCCCACCTGTTCCACATATCGCTTCATACTTTTTTTAATGAGAAATATATCTATCTCCTTCTTGAAATCATTCAATGATTCAGACTCCACCGTGCTATGGGGCATCGAGTTCACCACCCTCTGCGAGCAGTAGTTTCTCCTCATCTCAGTTTTAAATCTACAACCTCTCAACCTATACCTGTGACCTCATGTTCCAGATTGCCCTATAAGAGGAAACATTTGGTCTACATTTACTTTATCAATCCCTTTTAAAATTTTATATTCCTCGAACAAATCCCCTCTCATCCTTCTAAACTCCAGCGAGTACAAGCCCAAACTGTTTAATCTCTCCTCATCCATCAACCCTTTCATCTCCCAAATCATTTTGATAAACATCCTTTGAACTGTCTCCAATGCCACCACATCCTTCCCCAAATAAGGAGACCAAAACTGGACACACTACTCCAGGTGTGGTCTCACCAACACCCTATACGATTGGAACACTTTTATACTCCAGTCCCTTTGACACAAAGATTAGCAGGGTAGTTAATAGTGAGGAATAAGGTCTTAGGTTGCAAGAAGACATAGACGGGTTGGTCAGATGGGCATATCGGGTGGGAGATGGAGTTAACCCTGAAAAGTGTGAGGTGATGCACTTTGGATGCAGTAACAAGACAAGTAAATGAATGGCAGGACACGAGGAATGGGTGGAATGGTGGCATAGTGGTTAGCCCTGCTGCCTCACAGTGCCAGGGATGCGGGTTCGATTTCAACCTTGGGTGACTTTGTATGTGGAGTTTTCATGTTCTCCCCGTGTCTGCAAGGGATTCCTCCCATAGTCCAACGATGTGTAGGTTGAGTGGATTAGCCATGGTAAATGCACTGGATTACAGGGATATGGAGGAGGGGAGGGCCTGGGTGGGATGCCCTTTTGGAGAGTCGGTGCAAACTCTGTGCCGGATGGCCTCTTTTTGCACTATAGCGATTCTATGGTTCCAT
Organism: Mustelus asterias; assembly: GCF_964213995.1. NCBI lineage: Eukaryota > Metazoa > Chordata > Chondrichthyes > Carcharhiniformes > Triakidae > Mustelus > Mustelus asterias. The sequence continues at coordinate 39,082,441 of NC_135801.1, forward strand.
AGAAGCTCACAGAATGAAAGTGATCTGGGCCACAGGCTCCTGAAGACAGAAGGAAAGGTTAAGAAGATAGTTAAGAAGCAAACAGGACACTTTTGTTTATCAGTCGTGACATAGATTATAAGAGCAGGGAAGTTATCTTGGAGTTGCACAAAACTTTAGTTCGGCCACGGCTGCAGTATTGTGTGCAGTTCTGATCATCTCACTATAGGAAGGGTGTGAGTGCATTGAACAAAGAACAAAGAACAATACAGCACAGGAACAGGCCCTTCGGCCCTCCAAGCCCGCGCCGCTCCCCGGTCCAGGATTGAATCCTGAATCCAGGATCCCCGCCCAATTTTCCAGCCTATCTACATACCAATATCCTATCCACCGAGCTGTCCCTCACAGCTACGATGCTTTGTTCATTACAACCTATTAACTCACCCCCACTTGGAAAGGCTACAGAGGAGATTCACCAGGATGTTGCCTGGGATGGAGTATTTGAGGTATGAAGAGAGGCTCAATGTGCTCCGCTTGCTTTCTTTAGAGCACAGAAGGCTGAGGGAGGTCCTGATGAGGTGTATAAGATTATGAGGAGTATGGACAGGGTGGATAGGAAGCAGTTGGTCCCCTTAATTGAAGGGTCAATAACAAGGGGCGTTATTTAAAGGTGAGGCGCAGGAGATTTAGAGGAGATCTGAGGCAAGATTTCTTTTACCCAGAGAGTGGTAGGAGTCTGGAATTCACTGCCTGGGTGGATAATGGAGGCGGGAAACATAACAGCCTTTAGAAATTATGTGGATGAGCACTTGAAATGTCATAATATTCACAGCTATGTGCCAAGTACTGGAAAGTGGGAACACCGTAGATTTAGTGTAGATTTGTCAATGCAGACTCGATGGGCTGTATTGTATTGTATGACTCTATGCGCCCAATTTTACCATTTTGATTCTAAGTGCTGCGAGTATTTCAGATCCGATTTTTAGACCTGTTCTCAGGTGCCTCCATACGCACTCTACCTGCAAAAATATCAGCGATTCCGAATCACGCTGCACAAGCCTGAGTGGGGCTGAACGGGCCCGAAACACTGCAGCTCCAATCGGAGCCTCCAGCTGCGCGTGCGCAGAAAAAAAAATAGAATGCTGCTCCCCTGCCACATCCCTCTCAGGCCGAATAATGCCGCCCCCATGGCCCCCACAGTCATTGCCCCACCCCCTCATTACTGACCCCCTTATCCCCCCACCCACCCCGCCATCTAGACCCCCTTCCCCCCTACCAATTTCAGGCAGAGTGGCAGCGGACTCCTCCACTGATCTCAGACAGAGTGGCAGTGTATCCCTCCTTTCCCTCCACTGATCTCAGACAGAGTGGCAGCAGACGCACCTTCTTCCACCCCCCAGTCCCCACCGATCTCGAGCAGAGAGGTGTTGGATGCTAGGTACCTACCTCCTCACTAACTGGAGCACCTGGATTGGAGTTCTATGGAGCATGTCTGTTTCGCACCGATTCTGGATGGGCGAACGTGTTGGTAAAGGGGGAAGTGCCAGTAAACTTGGGCATGCAGCCCATTAAGTCAATTTAAATGCATGCAAATGGGTGGATAGAGTTAAGATATAGATCAGCAATAACCTAATTGAAAAGCAGTTCAGACTTGAGTGGCTGAATGCCCTCCTCCTGTTCTTCTGTTTAGATTGGGAGGAGGCTGATACCTGAAATACAGTATCCAGCTGAAATCTCTTGTGAAAATCCATGTAGTCCCAGACCAGTTTAACGTTGTTCTCATCTCTATTGCAGGTCCAGTACCCATAAAGCTGGTGAATGGTAGCAACATGTGCTCCGGGAGAGTTGAGGTCTATCGTAACTCTGTCTGGGGGACTGTCTGTGACAATGGTTGGGATGTAAAAGCAGCGAATGTAGTCTGCAGTGTGTTGAACTGTGGAACAGCCCTGTCAGCAGATCAAGGCACCACCTATGGAGTGGGAACTGGAGTGATTTGGTCATATAACGTGAGCTGTGCTGGGACAGAGTCTACCCTTGATCAGTGCATTGCCAATCCATGGATGGGAACTAACTGCACACACAGCCAGGATGCTGGAGTTACCTGCTCAGGTCAGCACATTTATGTTATTCCTTGTTTGTGTGTTATTGTGCAAGATGACTTTGTGGAATTGAAGCACTTTTTTTTGGACCCAGGTTAGCACCCAGCTGTCTGGATTAGCACTCAGTCCTTTGGCGTTGCAGCCCTCACCTCTGTATTACCAGCTCAGTGACCTAACACTTATTTGGAATTATTAGCCAAGGATTCTGGATTTGTATCCCAGGTGTTTGATTACTCACACAATGTTCTGGATTACCCAGTGTGTGGATTGCTATCCCACAGTTTGAGATTACCAACCCAGTGTGTGTACTGGTAGCCTAGGCTTCTGCATTTCTATCCCAGTGGACTGGATTACTATGCCAGTGTCTTCAATTATTAGTAAGAAGTCTCACAACACCAGGTTAAAGTCCAACAGGTTTATTTGGTGGCAAATACCATAAGCTTTCGGAGAGCTGCTCCTTCGTCAGATGGAGTGGAAATGTGCTCTCAAACAGTGCACAGAGACACAAAATCAAGTTACAGAATACTAATTAGAATGCGAATCCCTACAGCTAGCCAGGTCTTAAAGGTACAGACAATGTGGGTGGAGGGAGCATTAAACACAAGTTAACGAGATGTGTGAGACGTCTTACTGTGTTCACCCCAGTCCAACGCCGGCATCTCCACATCATTTAAATTATCAGCCCAGGGTTCTGGAATACTAGTCCAGGGTTCTGGATTGCTATCAAATGTTAGGATTAGTAGCCCAGTTTCAACATTTCTACCTGAGGGTTCTGAATTACTAGTCTAGTGTCATGGATTAGTATCTAAATATCTGAATTAATAAGCCATTCTACATTTCTGTCAGAGGGCTCTGGATTACTACCCCAGAACTCTAGACAATTGGCCCTTGGTTCTGCCTTTCCACCCTTGGTGTCTGGTCTCCTTGCTCAAAAGTGTTTAAAGTTTGTTCATTCGTGTCACATGTAGGCTTCCATTAACATTGCAATGAAGTTACTGTGAAAATCCCCAAGTCGCCACATTGCAACACCTGTTCAGGTACACTGAGGGAGAATTTAGAATGGCCAATGCACTCAACCAGTATGTCATTCGGACTGTGGGAGGAACCCGGAGCACCCGGAGGAAACCCATGCAGACACGAGGAGAACATGCAGATTCTGCACAGACAATGATCCAAGCCGGAATCAAACAGTATCCCTGGCACTATCAGGCACTGTCAGTCAAGCTGAAGAGGGTGGGGTCGATGGAAATCCTTTGGGCCTCCATTCATGGAAGAAATGGAGACCCTCTAACCATTCTGTTAGGGAAATCTGTCTATGGTGAAGAGAAGATAGATACGGTCTGGAAATCGTACTTTTTCTATTCTCACCAGGGGAATTGATGCTGCAAGCTTCCATACCAGCTCTTCTAATATGTCTTCCTTTTCCCAACTTTTCCCAGTTTTAATGAAAGGTGATTGGATTGTAACATTAATTCTGTTACTCTCTTGGCAGTTGTTGCCAGACCTGCTGAGAATTTCCTTCATTATCTGTTTTTATTTCAGTTTTTCACCATCTACAATATTTTGTTTTTTTGGTTGCGTAAAGATATTAAGGGTGATGGAACCAAGTCAGGTAGATGGACTTCCCATTCCTGAGCTCATCAATGTTCTCTGTAGTAAACCATATTGATAGGGGATAGACACCTGGACAGAAATGTCCCGCTGATGACTCCATTGAATGTTTAGTGAATCACAGATCACTTTAAACATATACACATCTCTGTTTCAGGTCCAGTGCCCACACGTCTGGTAAATGGTCCTAATATGTGTTCCGGGAGAGTTGAGGTCTATCGTAACTCCAGATGGGGAACTATCTGTGCAAATGGCTGGGATCTTAAAGCTGCAAGTGTGGTCTGCAGAGTGTTGAATTGTGGGTCAGCCTTGCCAGCAACACAAAATACATCCTATGGAGAGGGGACTGGGGACATCTGGTTGGAAAATGTGAGGTGTGATGGGAGAGAGATTTCCCTCGATCATTGCTCTGCCAACCCACAGGTGGGGGATAAGTGCACACACACGGAGGATATTGGAGTGACCTGTTCAGGTAAGAGGAGTGCTTTGCTTGGCGAAGATTTTTTAATATACTCCTTATTTGTGTGTTTGTAAGTTTCACGAGTGTATTGAAGCTTCCATTTCTGGGTTATTAGCCCTGGTACCTGGGTTACTTGTTCAAATATCCAATTGACCTTGAAGGGGGTGCAGCACAGATTCTGCAGAATGACATTGGGACAGGAGTATTCAATTACAACTGCAGTTTACAGAGATGAGGCTTGGAGTTCACTGAATACGGAACTTTTAGAGTCACCTCATTGAAATGTTTGAGGTGCTTAAAGTATTTGAAAAGGTAAATAGAGAAGACTGGATTTTCTCTCCCACAGTATGAACCAGAAGTCGGAACTGATTCTAATCCTGCCTTGGGAGGAAACGGTTACTCATTGGGATTTTCATTGAGCTGCCCACTTAATTAGCATGGAGGGATGACAGATGACAACTGGAAGCTGGAGACCCATTCAGAGATCTACCAGTTCTGGAGAAGCTGTAGGCTACAATGTTTGCGATGTAATAGGGAAGGCCCTTCAAGAATGAAGCAACCTTTTCTCCAATTGTCTGAAAGTTTCAAATAAAGGATAATCTTGCAGGTAGACCAGCACTGTGGGAGAGGGGAGAATCTCAAAAGGATTTATTGGGGGCCAACCTCCAGGCTGCTAAACCATTCACTGCCAGCATGGGAAACTGAAGACCAACTGGAAAATTCCAGTCAGCTTCCTTTACTTGGAATTAATGAGCCTAATCATCTACAAGTCCTATAGAGGTGAGCAGTCCAACCACTCCTGAACCCACCCGGTCTAAAATGGGTGGTATCAGGAACATCATTGGGACAACATCATGCTGGCTAGCACCAATGTTTCCAACACCATTCACCTCCACTCCCAACCCTGACCTGAAAATCCTGCCCAGTTAAATTATTTCCTATGGTGAGAAAAATTTAGAACAAGTGGACGTAATCTTTAAATTAGAGCCTAGCATTGAGGGCTAATGGCAGGAAGCACTTCCTCACCCGTAGGATAATAGAAATCTCCAGCTCTCTCCCCAAAAAATTGTTGATTCTGGGAATCAGTTGGAAAGTTCAAAATTAGAGCAATGAGAGTTTTGATGGTTTAGGATAGTCAATGTTACAGTGACTATTCTGTGAGGATAGGTTGAGGGAGCTCGGTCTTTTCTCCTTGGAGAGACGAAGGATGAGAGGTGACCTGATAGAGGTGTACAAGATGTTGAGAGGTATAGATTGGGTGGATTCTTGGAGGCTTTTTCCCAGGGCTGAAATGGCTGCTACGAGAGGACGCAGGTATAAGGTGCCGGGGAGTAGGTACAGAGGAGATGTCAGGGGTAAGTTTTTCACTCAGAGGGTGGGTGAGTGGAATCGGCTGCCGTCAGTGGCAGTGGAGGCAAACTTGATAGGGTATTTTAAGAGACTTCTGGATGAGTACATGGGACTGAATAGGATTGAGGGTTATAGGTAAGCGTATATATAAGCCTAGGTAGGTAGGGACATGGCTGGCGCAACTTGTGGGCCAAAGGGCCAGTTTGTGCTGTATTTTTTCTATGTTCTATGTTCTAGCAAGGTGGGTGGATGAGTTAAGACACATATCAGCCATTTCTAGTTGAAGGGCAGTACAGACTTGAAGGGGGGAGTTTTCCTGTCCTTCCCGCCATGGGAATTGTAGTGGGTGGCAAGCCAACCATGCAAAGATTTGTTGATCTCGGGCGGGATTTACTGGTTTTGGGGCGAGACGCAGCCGGAAAATCCCGCCCACGGAGCTGAATGTCCTCCTGCTGTTCTATGTTATTAAATGTTCTCTGTGCTAAATCAAGTGGGAGCAGACTGAAACGAAGCGACGATGTCCAGCTGAAGGCTCTCGTGGAAGAAAGTCCATATAGTCCCAGACCAGTTTAACAGTGTTCCCATTTCTATTCCAGGTCCAGTTCCAGTACGTCTGGTGAATGGTAGCAACATGTGCTCCGGGAGAGTTGAGGTCTATCGTAACTCCATCTGGGGAAGCGTCTGTGACAATGGCTGGGATGTAAATGCAGCGAATGTAGTCTGCAGCATTTTGAACTGTGGGACAGCCCTGTCAGCAGATCGAGCTGCCTTCTATGGAGAGGGGACTGAGGCTATCTGGCCATATGATGTGAGCTGTGATGGGACAGAGTCTACTCTCGACCAGTGCACTGCCAAACTATGGGTGGGGAATAACTGCAGTCATAGGAAGGAAGCTGGAGTTACCTGCTCAGGTAAGGACATTTAACGCAGTCTTTATGTGTGTGTGCGTGCGTGCGTCCATGCCCTGGAGTTCTTCCCCCACCCGCCCCCCCCCCCACCCAAATATCGATGATTCTAGGAACCGATTGGAAATAGGTGTAAGGTTGAAAGGAATGGAAATGTATAAAGAAGGACAAAAACAAAAGATGTCCAAAGGAGATGTGAATGGCAGAAACATTTTGCCATCTAAAAGCAAAAGCAAGTGAAAAATCAAGATAAAACTGAACCTTCCAAAGATATAGGAAACAAAATGGGAACAGAATTTGTTGAACCCAGTGTTGAGTGAAAGTGTGTAACGTACCGAATTAGAAAGTGAGTTGCTGTTCCTCGAGCTCAAGTACACCATGGTATTATGGAGAGGGCAGTCCCTTTGAAGTATGAAAAAGGTAGGAAAGAGAAGTTGTGCTTGGTAATGGCTGAAAAGCCAGAGGATGATCCACTGAATATGGAAGCTGGTGTGGTGGAAGGTGAGAACAAGGGGAAACGTCTCATGGTTCTGGGAGGGAGGGGAAATGCAGGAAATGGTGGAGTCCTGACAGCCAGGGTGGGGGGTGGGGTCATTTTCAGAAGTGCTGATTTCGAAAGTTGTATCATCAAATCCTACGTGATGGAGACGGAGAAACTGAGTATAGAACTGTAGCCTTGCAGGAAGCAGGATGTAACAAAGTGTAGTCAAGCTGGTTGTAGGCTTCAGAAGACTTTTAATGGAAATTGGCTGATAGCCTATCCCAAGAAATGGAGACAGAGAAGTTGGGTAAAGAAGGAGTTAGAGTTCGACTATGTGAACCTGAGAGAAGGATGAAACTTGAAAACCACAATTGATGAAATGTTCCAGTTCAGGGCAAGAGCAGGAAACAGACCTGATACAGTCAGCAATGTAGCAGAAAAGGGGGTGAGGAAGAAGGCCAATGTAGGACTTGACAAAGAATGTTTATCCACAAAAAGACAAGGATTCTGTGATTCTTAATAGCAACGCCATTAATGTGAAGTAAGTGAGTTGAGTTAAAGGAGATGTTGTTCAAGGTGAGAAGAAGTCCAGCCAGCTGAAAAGGGTGGTGACGATGGAAACTGTTTGGGTCTCAAGGAAGAAATGGAGAGCCATCAGACCATTTTATTGGGGAATCAAAAAGTGGAAAGATTCGATGTCCGTGGTTAAGGGAAGATGGGAAGAGTCCGGAAATTGCTTTTTCATTATCAACCAATTTACTTGCTGAAAAACTTTCTAACATTTCCCAATTCTGATGAAAGGTGATTGGCTTGGCACTAACTCTGCTTTTCCTCTCTTCAGAGATGCTACCTGACCTGCTGAGTATTTCTCGCATTTTCTGTTTTTATTTCAGATTTCCAGTATTTTGCATTTCATACATCTTTGCTGTGTAAAATATTTGTCATAATCTAATTGAATGACAGTAATAATACAAACAGTTGACTGGCCTCCTCCTGTTTCAATGTAACCGTGAGTCCATCTGTATTCCAGGTCCAGTGCCCATACGTCTGGTGAATGGTTCCAACATGTGTTCCGGGAGAGTTGAGGTCTATCGTAACTCTAGCTGGGGGACTGTCTGTGCAAATGGCTGGGATGTTAATGCCGCGAGCGTGGTCTGCAGAGTGTTAAATTGTGGGCCAGCCCTGTCAGTAACACAAAATACCCCCTATGGAGAAGGGACTGGGAAAATCTGGTTGGAAAATGTGAGGTGTAATGGGAGAGAGATTTCCCTCGATCAATGCTCTGCCAACGCACAGGTGGGGGATAACTGCACACACACACAGGATGTTGGAGTGACCTGCACAGGCAAGTGGAGTGATTTACTCAACAAAGAGGTTTTAAAAATATTCTTTATTCGTGTTAATTTGCAAATTTTCTCATGTGATTGAAACTTTTTTGAGGGTTAGTTCTCCAGTAACCCTTATTCATCTGGAGGAGGGCAGCACACATGTAGCACAATGATAACAGTGACAGAAAATGTTCAATTAGAAGTACAGTTTACAGAGACAAGACTTGGATCCATTGAATACAGAGGAGAGAATCTTACCAAAAGAATTCCAAGTCCAGGATGAGCTTGAAAATGGGAAAGTTCCTGACCTGTTTTTTGGACAAGTTCCAATCCAGTATCCTATTCGCTTAGTGCAGGAAAAAATGGGCTAAACCAATCCTCGCCTGGGGGTGAAGGGGAGGAGCTTAACGCACCAGCAAACTTGCTGTAGCAGCAGAGGGCGCCATTGCGCATGTGCAGACCTCTGTGGCTACACATACATAATGGCAACCAGCAGAGGTGTGACCAGTCTGAGAGACCTGTGAGGCCTCTGCTGCTCCAACCAGCCTAGAACCAGCCCCCTCCCCACCCCCAGCTATCACTGGGGTCCACAGCAGGTTGCGAGCCCTATCCTGCCTGGAAATATCATCCCTGTCCTCCCCGCCACCCAGAGTGATCGCTCCCCACTCACTCCCCCACTGATCGTATGTAAAGTGGCAACGGGGCCCCCCTGCCTACTCATACCGATCACAACTTCCCCCGCAACCAACCGGCCCGCAGTATGCCCGGCCCCCAAAAGGCCCCATCCCTTGGCACTGCCTGGTGCCTGGTGGGCAGTACCAGGGCGCCTGGTGGACAGTGCTAGGGTGTTCAGTGCGCAGTGCCAGGGTGCCTGGCTGGCACTGCGCAAAGGGACACCCTGCCTTTCCCCCGACCACCCTAGGGTTCCTCAATGGCCTCTTGTTCTACCAATGAGGCCATCATGATTGGCCCACATTACTGGGGACCAGCTGTCATTTTTGTCAGAGCGAACCTCTCATGGAGAGGCCACAGAGGCAGGTGAGCCCAGAAGATAGTGTTCCGAGCTTGCTAATCACATATTAAGGATCTGTAAATTAAATTTAAATAATTTATTCAACATGAAATGGGTGCAAGACTGACCTCGCCAGATATCTGGTGCCGGTAAGGTCATCAGAGGAGAGAAATTGGGTGTGAATCTGATTTTTTGGCTCTCTCACAACCTTACCGGCTCACTCCGCCCATCGGCCGGGCAGGGCACAATGGTAAAATAGCCCCAGAATGTTTAAAAGTGATGTCATTGAAGATGAGGTGTTTAAACAAATTGATAAGCTTCTTGGAGAAGGTTGGATTTTCCTTTCATCAGTGGGAAACAAGCATTGGCATTGATTCCCAGGTTCCAAATCCTCCTGCAGGAGGAAACAGTCACTCATTTGGATTTACACTGAGATCTCCACCTAATTGGGAAGGTGGGGGGTGAACTATAGATGCTTGGCTCTGGCTATAGATGAGCAGCAGGCTATGATGCTGAGGAATAGGGAATGTGCTTGAAAATTGAGTCATCCTCTCACCAACATATTGAAAATCTGAATTAAATGGTAGATCTCACAGCCAAGTCACAAGTGTGAGGGATGGGAGAGCCTGTATAGGGCAGCCTTGGGGCTCACCTCCAGACACCTAAGCTATCACCTCTGCCTAGTCAGCACATACCACATGTGGATGAACAGCGGAGCCAGTTCCGAACCCACCCAGTCTAAAATGGTCAGCACCAGGAGCATCATTGGAAAGGAGCTCGCTGGCTGGCACCAGCATCTGTTCCCGCTCCTGGCCTGAAAACCTTGATGTGGAGATGCCGGCGTTGGACTGGGGTAAACACAGTAAGAGTTTTAACAACACCAGGTTAAAGTCCAACAGGTTTATTTGGTAGCAAATACCATTAGCTTTCGGAGCGCTGCTCCTTTGTCAGATGGAGTAGAAATCTGCTCTCAAACAGGGCACAGAGACACAAAATCAAGTTTGATTTTGTGATTTTTGTGATTTTGTTTGATTGCCTCCAGCACCTACAGGCATGGCCGTTGGGTACACACCCAGAAATCGGTGTGGCAGCACCTGATTGGACTCTTATCGATCAGGGTGATTGACAAGAATAAGGAGACCACCCAAAAGGACACGAAACCAGGGAGGGATAAAAGCTGCTGCACAACAGAAGAAGCTCTCTCTTTCTCTCGCTTTCTCTCTCTCTCTCTTGGTCTCTCTCTCGCTCTCTCTCTCGCTCTCTCTCTCTCTCTCTCTCGCTCTCTCTCTCTTTCTCTGACCCCACGAACGAGCTACAACAACGGTGAACATCGCCAGCGCCGACCAGCAGGAGGAGAGCCGCCACACCTGAAAAGGAAGGAAGACCAGAGCCAGAGTGCCAGACCAGACCAAAGGACCAGACTATGCAGACGACTACCGAGACCAGCGCACAGATAAAGGCCAATATCTGCTTGGGTACTTGCCAGTCACGCAAAGTTAAGTCAAGGTCTTGCATTGGATTTGAACTTTAGTATTTTCCTGTAAGATAACTTATCGTTGGTTGAGTGGGTGATTATTGATTATTGGTTGTACTAATAAGACGTCTACTCGTAGTTATTTGTTCACCGTATTCGGGTTAAAACAGACTGTGCGGCAGATAAGAGGCAACAGTTGGCGTCCCTGGGTGGGCTCGATAAGAAGTAACTTTGTTGCTCCGATATCGAACCCCGCAGAATTTATATTGAACGGTTATTTAAAACTCAGAGCTGACAGGTGTAAACTCCTTATTGGACAAATAACTGCTTACGGGAAATTGTGTATTGTGCATGTATTGTTACTAACAAGGAGGGTAGGGTAAACTCTGTAGGTTTGTATTAGAACCCAGAGGGAGTAGGACCAGAACATAGCCCAAAGTCGTACCCACAGTCCGATCGACTCCCTATCCCTCGTCGTTAAATATAGAATGGCAGGAAACAGTATAGAGACAGAGAAGTGTCCCATATGGGAAAAAAGAATCAGGGAATATATTAAGAAGAAAGGGTGGGCCCTATGGGCAGAATCTTGTTCCAATACTGAGATGGGACCGGGATCCCTAGGGCAGAAGTATTGGGATGATCTAAGGAAAGTTCAGTTGAAAGTTGATGTTCAGTTAGAGTTAAAGTTCAGTAAAGGTGATCTGATAGAGGTGTATAAGATGTTGAGGGGTATTGATAGAGTGCATTCTCAGAGGCTTTTACCCAGGGCTGTAATGGTTGCCGCAAGAGGTCACAGGTTTAGGGTGCTGGGGAGTAGGTACAGAGGAGATGTTAAGGGTAAGTTTTTCACTCAGAGGGTGGTGGGTGCGTGGAATCGGCTGCTAGTAGTGGTGGTGGAGGTGGATTCGATAGGGTCTTTTAAGAGACTTTTGGATAAGTTCATGGAAGTTAGTAAGATAGAGGGTTATAGGTAAGCCTAGTAGGTAGGGAGATGTTCGGCGCAACTTGTGGGCCGAAGGGCCTGTTTGTGCTGTAGCTTTTCTATGTTCTATGTTCTAAAGAGTTAATGAGTTGCAACTGTTTGTGTTTGAGTTGGCACTAGAAGTGTTAAATAAATAATTGAATTACTGTTCTTGTTTGTCTCATTAAACTGGAATGCTTGGAAAGTGTTTAAATTAAAGACACATAACAGAATGGCATCCCAGACGGTACTCGATAAGAGGCAACTACTGTTACCCCAAGATTGAACCTTTTATTTGTTAAGTGGTTAAAAGTGATCCAGGCATTTCATTTAATGTGACGAAACTACAACAGAACTAGTTTAAACAGAGGAGGTGGTAACCCTATAGCCGGCCGTGAGTGGGATTAAAGACCTATCTTTCAGTAGTATTTTGGGGGGTGGATTGATTCACGTTCCTGATATGCCAGGCGTAGGGGGAGTAGGAATTAATTTTTTTAGTGTGAGCATTGTTCCTGGGCTAAGCGCCTGTCTTCCTTCCTTAGTTAATCTAGAAGTAAGACTTTGAAGTAAGGTTAATCAAGGGGAAGGGTGAACTCTATTGTCGACCATGAGGCAAGGCTCAAACCTAACTCTGGAGTAGAGAGGGGGTGTTCATCATATCCTTGATACCAACTGACTTAGAGGGACTGATTGGTAAATTAGCAGGCACTGTACCTTTTCAGTCACTTCTTGTTCCCCTGGGACTACGCCTGGAGAAATGGGTAGAATACTACAGTGAGTTTTTGGATCTGGGATCCGTGAGTCAGAGATGTTTTAATGAGAGAAGCAGAGATAAAGGAAAATGTTTGTTGAAACTGAGTAAAGTTAGTGTGATCATTAGTTTAGAAGAGTTACAGAGTGAGAAGTCAGAGAAAATGAAGTTAAAAGATGAGTTCGAAATTATGAGAGTTAGTTGAGAAGTTAGAAGAAAATAAGTAATTTTGTGGAAAAGTAGATAAGCAGGAACAAGACAATGAGGTAAATATATTGTCTAGAGTCAGTTTAAAGTATATCAAGTTAGTGAAAAGAATCAAAGTTCTGATTACTCCAAGTTCTAGCAGGAGATTAATCAATTAAAATCTCAGTTGTCAATGCAGATAGGGATGTTGTCTATATTTGGGACAGTTGAGTCTGAGGGAGATGGTGTTTATGGATTGGGTTGTGGATTGTATCTGGAAAAGAATGCTCATTTTGCATGTGGCATTGACTGGGGACTCCCACCTCCTTTTCCGGAGGCACCTAATCCCACAGGAAGCTTAGAATTTGCCCCTGGTCTGATGAATCCTGTGACTATTAGTTACAAGAAAGGCATGGAATTACCAGGAGATGTTGTTGATTGGGAAGGAATGAATGTTTTGAAGAATCCCCCCACTGTATGTAGTTCTGAATGCAGACTTAACTGTCCCCATCAATGGATAGTCTTGCTTTATTAGAAAATGTTATGCCCATGAACCCCATTAAAACAGACCATGTGGGGTAAGGAGCTTACACCCTCATTAACATCACAAAGAACCCAAGTGGTCCTTTGTTTTTTTTAAAAACAGGGAGTGTGCAGTGTGTGTTACAGAATTTTGAGAGAAAGGAACTATGTTCTCTCAACTTACGAGGGAAATATTATAAATTAATTGGCAAGATGGAAAATTGATGAGAGAAAATCTAAGGTTGAGCTAATAATTTGAGTACTGTTTGTATTTCAGTGTGTTTGTGTGGTCTGGTTGCTTGTCGAATGTAGATGGTTGTTGTTGCATCAGATTGAGAGCAGGGGTTGTTAAAGCCTGTTCTTGTGGAGTATTTATTGCGGGCAATAAATGCAATGCTTTACACTTTGGTTTAACTTCAAAGGGGCTGAGGAAGTGTTAAAACTGTTAAAGTTTAAGTATAAGATTTCTTGAATTTACTTCTGTTTTTGAGTTTAATTACAATTTGGAAGGAAGAAGAATGAAAGCGACTGTCTTAATCAATTTTCTATATTTTCTTTAAATGTTTTATTTTCATCCCAGTTTAAAATGTTAAGTTTGAATGTAAGAGGCTGTGGAATGAATGTTGGAAGCTTCCATGTGGATCTGTGTGTGTTTAATAAAGTGGTTGCGTGGATGTTTTTGTTGTTGTTTGCTTTAATGTTTTAATGTTCTTCCCCTAATTGTGATTTTACAACAGTGGGTTTGATACAGAGTTTAAATAAAAATTGGAAATTGGATTGGATTAAATTGAAATAAATTTTTGGACTTCCTTAACCTTTAAAGTATTATCAATGGCCACGATTGTGCTTAAGAGGTATAGAATATAAATACATAAATAATATATATATATGTGGGACGTTACTTTGAACACAATTTTTGGAAAGTAAATTGAAATTTCAAAATCAAAGTACATAAATTGAAGTTTGAAATAACCAATTTGAATTTTGAATAATCCTGGGTTCAAATTTTGTTAAGAAAGGATTTAAACCTTGGAGGGAACCATGTGCTCTTTCCTTTGTCTTGAAGAAATCGTGACATCATCACATTGGAATGTGTTTTATTTCTTGTGTTTTTTTTAACTGGCAGAGATTTCACCATCTTCTGTTCCTAATTTGGCAATTAAAAAATTATATACATTGGAGATTGTAAATTTTATTTTTGTTTTTAATTTGACAGATTTTGAGACCAAATTAATTCATTTGGCTCCAAGCCGAATGTATTTTTTGTGTTTTGTTTTAAATAGATGGCTCGTGAATAACAAGTCTAGCAGCTTCAAGACTCCAAGATTGTTTATCACAACCTAGTGATAATTGAGACTTGAAGAGTTTGGCTCATTCAGATTTTCTCACTGTTAACTTTCAAATTAAAGTGATTGGTTACGCTTAAGCGTTACAGTTTCTGACATTTAATTGATAGAATAAATTGAGCGCACAAAATAACCAACTTATAAATGGGAAGTTGCATAAATTCTAAAGAGGTAAATAAGTTTAATTTTGACAAATAAAGGGTAATAGAAAGAGAGTCTGTATGGGTTTTGTGTTTTAAAGAGGGATGCATTGAAACATATTCTCAGTTTATGATCTAACCATTTGAATGTGAGATAATTTTACAAAGTAATATCTGTTTGTTTTGTGACTTTCCTATACTGAGTAAATGTTATCTGTGGTAATCCTGATGTTCACATGTAAAGTTTGTTCGGTTCAATGTATGTAAATGCTAATAAGTTGGGAGTTAATTTTTCTGAAAAGTAAGGGCTCTGGAGAGTGTCAATGACTTTACAACAGGTGAGAGGATTTTTCCTAGTACTTAGTTATTTGGGGTTACAGGAGTTAAAATGCTTAAAAGAGGAACAAATAAACCATTTGTGCAAATCATGTTATTCATAAATAAAATTGGGAAAGTAGACAGAACGATGGAGGAGTTTCCTCTATAATTTGTTAAACTGGTAGAAAATCATTTGAATTACTTCTAACTTGTACTTTGGTTACATTGTGTTAATTGGATCATAAAAGAACATAGCATGTGTATGCTAGAAGGAGATAGATTTTGAGCTGTGGCTGTGGAAGTTTAAATCTAAAATGGTAACTGTGACAAAAAGTGTTTATTATGCAAATGTGGATTATTTTTAAATAACAAATACTTTGGAGAGTTAAACCTACCTCTTCAGCACTTTTGGTGCATGACCCTCCAAAATCCGAATTTAAATGTTATTTCCCTTTTGCGTCTGTATCAATGATTTATTATTGTCCTGTGCATAACTCTGAACCTAAAACGGTGTTTAGAATATGTGGTTGTTTGTATTTGTAGAGTTTTGTTGTCTGTAGCTTCTGGAATGTGTTGTAGGAATGTATTATTACTGTGCATACCAATACCTGGGCGTTACTTGACTGTTGAGTGACTGGGGAATTCCTGACAGATACTGGTCCTGAGTCTGTGATCCATCACGCTTCACGTTCAGGATCAAAGGGGGGACTGTGGCCAAACGGGCCATCTAAAATGGCGATTTGTAAAGCATTCTGGGACAATTGGGCAAGAACTAAAACGACAGGCTGCAGTTTAAAAGACAGAGATAAACAGGCTGCAACCCTGATGAGTGAATAAACAGGATATGTTTCATCTCCAGGATGAAAGAGACTTTCTGGTCACACTGGGTTGTTTGCCAGACATGAGGGCACCGTGGCCCCTTGTTTGGGGGGAAGGTGTGAACTCTATGTGCCTCCTGCACCGACAGGCATGGCCGTTGGGTACACACCCAGAGATCGGTGTGGCAGCACCTGATTGGCCTCTTATCGATCAGGGTGATCAAGCCCTGATCGATTGATTGACAAGAATCAGGAGACCACACAAAAGGACACGAAACCAAGGAGGGATAAAAGCTGCTGCACAACTGTGGTGAACCATAGATGGTTACCACTATGGGTACTTGTACATATGTTACTCTTGTTATTGTTGGGGTTAGGGTTGGGGTGTTCCACCTGTTAGCATTGTTCAGTGGTACACTCCGTTTGGCTCCGCCTTCTTATAGGAGTATAAAGGTCACTGCTACTTCCTAGTGGCCCTTAGTCTGGGATAGTATTGTTAGTAAGAAGTTTAACAACACCAGGTTAAAGTCCAACAGTTTTATTTGGTAGCAAAAGCCACACAAGCTTTCGGAGCTGCAAGCCCCTTCTTCAGGTGAGTGGGAATTCTGTTCACAAACAGAGCATATAAAGACACAAACTCAATTTACATGAATAATGGTTGGAATGCGAATACTTACAACTAATCAAGTCTTTTAGAAACAAAACAACGTGAGTGGAGAGAGCATCAAGACAGGCTAAAAAGATGTGTATTGTCTCCAGACAAGACAGCCAGTGAAACTCTGTGGGGGTTACAAATAGTGTGACATGAACCCAATATCCCGGTTGAGGCCATCCTCGTGTGTGCGGAACTTGGCTATCAGTTTCTGCTCAGCGACTCTGCGCCGTCGTGTGTCGCGAAGGCTGCCTTGGAGAACGTTGGGGAGCACTTTAGCGGTCACGGGCATTCGGCCTCTGATATTCGGGTAAGCGTTCTCCAAGGCAGCCTTCGCGACACACGACAGCGCAGAGTCGCTGAGCAGAAACTGATAGCCAAGTTCCGCACACACGAGGATGGCCTCAACCGGGATATTGGGTTCATGTCACACTATTTGTAACCCCCACAGAGTTTCACTGGCTGTCTTGTCTGGAGACAATACACATCTTTTTAGCCTGTCTTGATGCTCTCTCCACTCACGTTGTTTTGTTTCTTAAAGACTTGATTAGTTGTAAGTATTCGCATTCCAACCATTATTCATGTAAATTGAGTTTGTGTCTTTATATGCTCAGTTTGTGAACAGAATTCCCACTCACCTGAAGAAGGGGCTTGCAGCGCCGAAAGCTTGTGTGGCTTTTGCTACCAAATAAACCTGTTGGACTTTAACCTGGTGTTGTTAAACTTCTTACTGTGTTTACCCCAGTCCAACGCCGGCATCTCCACATCATGAATAGTATTGTTAAGCAGCATGCTCTATTCTTGTTGCGAATAAAAGCCTTTATTCCCGGGTACGTCCGAGCCTCCCAAGTGGATTAATCGCGCATCAATTTTATTCGCAACAAAATACTGAAATTTTGTTCGGAGAAAAAGAAAAATGGAGCAGATACTGAAACCCGATCGGCTAACCTTGGATCTGCGTGCCGCGGGAGCGTCGAACACTTTCGACCATTGGTTGAAGTGTTTCCAGGATTACATCGATGCCTTGTCAGCAGTCCAGACCGACGCCGACAGATTGCGGGTCCTCCACGCAAGGGTGAGCGACACTGTGTATGCAACAATCCGTGATTCCCAAGATTACAAAGAGGCCATCGAATTACTCAAGAAGCTGTACCATAAACCGCCGAACGAAAGTCATGCTCGTCACCTATTAGCCACTCGACGGCGGCAGCCCGGCGAAACGACGGGACAGTACCTGCACGAACTTCAACAGCTAGCCAGAGCTACAATTGCAAGGAGGTGTCGGCTACTCAATACACCAACGATCTGATCTGAGATGCGTTCGTGGCGGGAATCGGCTCATCCTATATTCGCCTGCGGCTGCTAGAGCAGGGTAACTTGGACCTCGCTAAGACGGTAGAATTGGCCGATGCGATGGAAACAGCCTCCAGAAGTCTTGAAACCTACCCCACTGACCACGTGGGAACATCGTGGCAAGAACAGCCACCGCCTCAACTGTACCCGGCGGCTCCTCGGAACTGCGCAATAATGCTCTCAACTTCAGACCTGACGGCTGCGGCAGCTCCAGAAGGCCCACGGTGCTATTTCTGCGGATTGGCGAAGCACCCTCGTCAGAGATGTCCGGCCAGGACGGTGTTTTGCTCCGCTTGTGGAAAGAAAGGGCACTATGCAAAAGTGTGCTGAGCAAAGACCCCTTCCAAGCCTAGCAGTGCTGCGTGTGACTCCCCAGGATCCATCTCCTCGTCTCCGGCCTCGTCAATGTCTTCAACCACGTGCGATTCATGGGCGCCGCCATTTCTGATGACGACAACGCAAGCCACGTGCGACCTGCGGGTGTCGCTGCTTTCAACACCATGTGCGATTCGTGGGCGCAGCCATTTTGGTCGACACCGGCCGCAGAAGACCAGCAGGGGTCCTCGTCGTCGACTATCTCAGCTGCCTGCAGTTACACTCGGGATCCAACAGTGGCATCAATCATCCTGGACCAGGCCAAGCCTCACAGACTCGACAAGTCCATGATGGACATAGAGGTAAACGGGCGCCTGACACATTGCTTGTTTGACAGCGGGAGCACGGAGAGTTTCATCCATCCGGATACAGTGAAACGGTGCGCACTCCGTGTACAAACTGTCAGGCAGACAATCTCCATGGCGTCGAGGTCCCGATCTGTTATCGTTCTTGGGAGCTGTGTGGTAACCTTAACGGTGCGGGGCACAGTTTACGAGAATTTGAGGCTCCTCGTGTTACCGCGCCTTTGCGCTCCGGTACTCCTGGGACTAGACTTTGTGGTCCACCTGAAGAGTGTGACCCTGCAGTACGATGGGCCACTCCCTCCACTTTCAGTGGGAGAACAGCAGCCTCCAAATTGTCCAGCGCGCTCCACATGCAGTCTCTCGACACTCATAATTACCCCGCCTTCCCTATTTGAAAATCACGTGCCAGGCTGCAAGCCCATCGCAACTAAGAGCAGGCGTTACAGCGCTGAGGATCGGACCTTTATTCGATCTGAGGTTCAGCGGCTCCTCAGGGAAGGGGTCATTCAACCTAGCACTAGCCCATGGAGAGCACAAGTCGTGGTGGTCAAGACTGGAGACAAGCCCCGGATGGTCATAGACTATAGTCAGACCATTAATAGGTACACGCAGCTGGACGCGTACCCTCTCCCGCGCATATCTGACATGGTCAACCAGTTTGCGCAGTACCGGATGTTCTCCACCATCGACTTGAAGTCAGCCTACCACCAGCTCCCCATTCGCCCAGAGGACCGAAAATACATGGCCTTTGAGGCGGATGGCTGTCTCTACCACTTTTTAAGAGTCCCTTTCGGCGTCACTAATGGGGTCTCGGTCTTCCAGCGTGAGATGGGCCGAATGGTGGACCAAAACGGGCTACGGGCTACCTTCCCGTACCTGGACAACGTCACTATCTGCGGCCATGACCAGCAGGACCACGACGCCAACCTCCAGAAGTTTTTACGCACTGCGTCTCTCCTGAACCTGACCTATAACAGGGAGAAGTGCGTATTTAACAAGCACCGCCTAGCAATCCTCGGATACGTGGTGGAAAACAGGGTCATCGGCCCCGATCCAGACCATATGCGTCCCCTCCTTGAACTTCCCCTACCCACTAGCATCAAAGCACTGAGAAGATGCTTAGGCTTCTTCTTGTACTATGCACAGTGGGTTCCCAATTACGCGGACAAAGCCCGTCCGCTCATAAAGTCTACCTCTTTTCCCCTGACAGCAGAGGCTCGCCTAGCCTTTGAAGGGATAAAAGCCGACATCGCGAAAGCCACGATGCACGCTGTCGATGAGTCCATCCCCTTTCAGGTAGAGAGTGATTCATCTGATTTCGCCCTGGCCGCCACACTTAACCAGGCGGGCAGGCCCGTCGCCTTTTTCTCTCGCACCCTCCAAGGCCCTGAAATTCGGCACTCCTCTGTGGAAAAAGAGGCTCAGGCCATTGTGGAGGCCGTACGGCATTGGCGCCATTATTTGGCTGGCAAACGATTTACCCTGCTCATGGACCAGCGGTCCGTGGCCTTCATGTTCAACAACACGTTAAGGGGAAAAATTAAGAATGATAAAATCTTGAGGTGGAGAATCGAACTCTCCACCTACAACTATGATATCATGTACCGTCCGGGGAATCTCAATGAGCCCTCAGATGCCCTGTCGCGTGGAACATGTGCCAGTGTGCAGGAGGACCAGCTACAGGCCCTCCACAATGATCTCTGCCATCCGGGGATCACTCGGCTCTTCCATTTTGTAAAGGCCCGGAATCTGCCCTACTCCATAGAAGTTGTCAGGTCGATAACTCGAAGCTGCCAGGTATGTGCAGAGTGCAAGCCGCACTTCTACCGGCCTGACAGGGCATACCTCATTAAGGCCACTCGCCCTTTTGAACGACTGAGTGTCGATTTCAAGAGCCCCCTTCCTTCGACAGATCGGAATGTGTATTTCCTCAACGTGGTTGACGAGTACTCCCGATTCCCTTTTGCCATCCCCTGTTCTGACATGTCCTCTGCCACGGTCATCAAAGCCTTGCGGAGTCTTTTTACCCTGTTCAGCTACCCCAGTTATATCCACAGTGATAGGGGTTCGTCGTTTATGAGCGACGACTTGAGGCAATACCTGCTCTCTAAAGGAATTGCCTCAAGTAGGACTACGAGTTACAACCCCAGGGGTAACGGGCAGGTCGAGAGAGAAAACGCTACAGTCTGGAAGGCTGTCTTACTGGCGTTAAGGTCTAGGGGTCTTCCAGTCTCCTGTCTCCCGTTGGCAAGAGATACTTTCTGATGCGCTCCATTCAATCCGGTCCCTCCTCGCTACCCCACATGAGCGGATGTTTACCTTCCCAGGAAGTCTTCCTCTGGGACCTCACTGCCGTCTTGGTTGACGTACTCAGGACCTGTCCTCCTGCGGCGGCATGTTAGGGCCCGCAAGTCCGACCCTTTGGTTGAACAGGTCCATCTCCTCCACGCCAATCCTCAATATGCCTATGTGGCATATCCTGACGGGCGAGAGGACACGGTCTCTATCAGAGATCTGGCGCCTGCAGGGGACCTGGAAACCCCCGTCACTCCTGCACCCCTGGTTAGGATTCCTTTGCCCATTCTCTCCCCTCCTGACACGGCGCGGGCAGCATCGGGACCTCCACTTAATCCTCTTACTCCCGTGTACAGCTTTCCTGAGTCCAGGAGATTGTCGCCACCTCGAGGTCCACAGGTGCGGGAGGAACTGGAGGAGTCACTGGACATCACCTCGGAGAGAGGGACACTAGAACCGGCACTGGAGCCAGTGCTGCGGAGGTCGCAGAGACGGTGCGGACCTCCGATACAACTGAAGTGGTGAACATATGGACAGTTCGTATTGTCTCTTTACCCCACCGGCCTTTGTTTTTAAAGGAGGGGTGAATGTGGTGAACCATAGATGGTTACCACTGTGGGTACTTGTACATGTGTTACTCTTGTTACTGTTGGGGTTAGGGTTGGGGTGTTCCACCTGTTAGCATTGTTCTGTGGTACACTCCGTTTGGCTCCGCCTTCTTATAGGAGTATAAAGGTCACTGCTACTTCCTAGTGGCCCTTAGTCTGGGATTGTATTGTTAAGCAGTATGCTCTATTCTTGTTGCGAATAAAAGCCTTTATTCCCGGGTACGTCCTAGCCTCCTGAGTGGATTAATCGCGCATCAACAACAGAAGAAGCTCTCTCTCTCTCGTTCTCTCTCACGTTCTCTCTCTCGCGCGCGCTCTCTCTCTTGCGCTCTCTCTCTCTCTCTCTCTGACCCCACGAACGAGCTACAACAACGGTGAACATCGCCAGCGCTGGCCAGCAGGAGGAGAGCCACCACACCTGAGAAGGAAGGAAGACCAGTGCCAGACCAGACCAAAGGACCAGACTACGCAGAGAACGACCGAGACCAGCGCACAGATAAAGGCCAATATCTGCTTGGGTACTTGCCAGTCACGCAAAGTTAAGTCAAGGTCTTGTATTGGATTTGAACTTTAGTATTTTCCTGTCAGATAACTTATCGTTGGTTGAGTGGGTGATTATTGATTGTGTGGGTTTAAATAAATATTGGTTGTACTAATAAGACGTCTACTCGGAGTTATTTGTTCACCGTATTAGGGTTAAAACAGACTGTGCGGCAAATAAGAGGCAACAGCGGGAAGGTTTGTGTATATTCCTACCTATTGCAGGAAAGGTTGAGTATGTTTGTACCTATTGTGGGAAAACAATCAACTTTGTGGTTTCGTTCTTCAATGTAACGATGTTTCTCAGGAGCTCCTTCAGTATCTTGAGAGGCAAAAGGGTTCCATGGCTGGAAATGTTTTGGGAAACTCTGATCTAATGTAATGGGAGTTCAGACACGAGGGACTGAATGTCCTCCTATTGTTCGTATGGTCGTCTATGTTTTCTGTGTTAACCTGCACTGGGGGGATTCTTGATCCTGAGCTACAAGATTCAGCTCTTGTGAAACTCCCTTTCGGCCCACACCAGTTTAACGAACTAACTCTCATCTCTATTCCAGGTCCAGTGCCTGTAAAACTGGTGAATGGTAGCAACATGTGCTCTGGGAGAGTTGAGGTCTATCGTAACTCCATCTGGGGGACCGTCTGTGACAATGGCTGGGATATTAATGCAGCGGATGTGGTCTGCAGAGTGTTGAACTGTGGGACAGCCCTGTCAGCAGAAAGAGGTGCATCCTATGGAAAAGGGACTGGGGACATCTGGTGGTATAATGTGAGCTGTGATGGAAAAGAGACAAACCTTGACCAGTGCTCTGATAACCCACAAGTGGGGACTGCCTGCACACACATCCAGGATGCGGGAGTTTCCTGCTCAGGTCAGTGCATTTACACTGTCCCTTGTGCATGTGTTAGTTTGCAAGCCAACCTAGATAAATTGATGCTCTTGTTTTTCAATTCAGATTTGCCAGCCCAGGGGATTCCTTGTCAAGTATTGCAGACACCTAGCCCAGGTTCTTGATTACTGACCCAGGGATCTGGACTCCTTATCCAGTGATCTATATTGGCCTTAGAGGGATGCAGCACAGATTCGACAGTATGATATTAGGGACTATGAGTTTAATGATGCAGGCAAATCGCAGCAACCTGGCTTGTATTCTGTTAAACATAGAAAATGAAATATTTGGAGATGTTTAAAAGATTTGATAAGGCAAGACAGAGAAGCAATGGAGTTTGACAAAGGGTCATCTCAACTCGAAATGTCAGCTCTTTTCTCTCCTTACAGATACTGCCAGACATGCTGAGATTTTCCAGCATTTTCTCTTTTGGTTTCAGATTCCAGTATCCGCAGTCATTTGCTTTTATCCTTAGACAGCACCTTCCAAACCCATGATCAGTAACATCTAGAAGGACAAGGGCAGCTGACTCATGGGAGCACCACCATCTGGAACTTCCCCTTCTAGCCACTCACCTCCTGACATGGAAATATATCGCCATTTGCGCTTTTTCAAGGGAAATTAAGATGGCAATAAATGCTGGCCAAGAAAACAAAGCCCACATTCCTAAATGAAACACTTGTCTAGAAGAGGTGTGAATGGCAGAAACATGAACAACTGCCATCCAAAAGCAAAAGTAAGAAAAAAACCAGAATAAAACTGAACTGAAAAAATGGGGACAGAGGTTCTGATCAGAATTTGTTGAACCTAGTGTAGAGCGTGAAAGGCTGTAAATTGCCAAATTAAAAGATGAGTTGCTGTTGCTCGAACTCAAGTTGAGTTTCATTGGAACAGTGCAGGAGACTGAGAGCAGAAAGGTCATTGTAAAAGCAAGATGAGAATTTAAAGGATGGGTGACTGGAATTCAGGGTTATAGTTGTCGGCTGAAGGGAGATGTTCCGAAACATGGTCTATGTTTAGTGTTACCAATATAGAACATGCCTCACTGTGAGCAGTGTAGATTCTATACAAATTAAAAGTATAGGTCACCTGGAAGGAATATTTTGGGTCTTGGATAGTAATATATGAGGCTATAAAAGGGCAGGTGTTACATCTCCTGCACTTGCATGGTAAGGGGCCATATAAAAATAAATGATTATGGGTGATTGAGTAGGCCATTGTATCGAGAGGACGGTCCATTCGGAATGGTAAAAAGGGAAGAGAAGGAAAGGTGTGTTTGTAAAGACAAAGAAAAATCCATTGAATATTGCATCTGGTGTTGTGGATCGTGAGGATATGGGGAACCCTGTTATCATTCTGGGATGGAGAGAATGTCAGAAGCCCTGTCAACCATGGGGCAGACTTTGGTTGAGGAAGAAAAAAAAGGCAATTCAAAAGGGCTGGTATGGAAAGTTGCATCATCAAAACCCCTGAGATGAAGAATCTGAGAGGATGAACTTAGTTCCTTACAGGAAGTAGGGTGTAAAGAAGTGTAAGGAAGATGTCTGTAGGATTCAGTGGGCTTATAGTGAGTATTGTTTGATAGCCTCTCCCCAGAAATGGTGACACAGAAGTTGGTTAAGGAAAACATAGAAACATAGAAAAACTACAGCACAAAACAGGCCCTTCGGCCCCACAAGTTGTGCCGAACATATCCCTACCTTCTAGGCCTACCTATAACCCTCCATCCTATTAAGTCCCATGTCCCATGAAAGGTCAGAGTTGGACCATGTGAATGCGAGAGAAGGATGAAATTGGGAAACAAAGTTGATGAAATGTTCCAGTTCAGGGTAAGGGCATGAAACACTCCTGTTGTTTCAGGTGAGAACATATTCAGTTAAGCTGGGAGCATGTTCAGTCAAGCTGAAGAGGGTGTTGCCGATAGAAACTGCTTGGACCCCCATTCAAGGAAGAAATGGAGACCCACAGATCATTATGTTGTGGGAATCAAAACGCAGGGAGATTCTATGTCCAGATCATCATGGTGGCACAGTGGCTAACACTGCTGTCGCACAGTGCCAGGAACCGGGTTTGATTCTGGCCTTGGGTGACTATGTGGAGTTTACACGTTCTCCCCGTGTCTGCGTGGATTTCCTCCAGGTTCTCCAGTTTCCTCCCATAGTCCAAAGATGTGCAGGTTAGGTGGATTGACCGTGCTAAATTGCCCTTAGTGTCCCAAAATGTGTAAGTTTGAGGATTAGTGGGGTAAATGTAGGGGGTTACGGGGGCAGGACAGGGGTAGTTCTGGGTAAGTTGATCTGTCACAGAGCTGGTGCAGACTCAATGGGCCAAATAGCCTCCTTCTGCACTGTAGAGATTCTATGATTCTATGATGGAGAGAAGACAGGGAGGGTCTGGAAATTGTTCTTTTTCCTTTCTCACCTGATTCAGTTGCTCAAAATCTATCACATTTTTAAGTGGCGCGATAGTCTGATCATTCCCACTGGCGGGATCTTCCAGTCCTGCCAATGGTGACCTTCTGCCATGGATTCTCTGGCAGCAGAGGATTTGAACAATGGGAAACCCTGTTGACTGTGGTGGGCCACTTCCTTTGACAAGGTCCCACATGGGAGACTTGTAAAGAAGACAAATGCACATGGGATACAGGGTAATTTGATAAAGTTGATTCAAAGTTGGCTCAGTTGTAGGAGACAGAGAGTGATGACAGAAGGATGCTTTAGTGACTGGAAACCAGTGTCCAGTGGTGTACCACAGGGATCTGTGTTGGGCCCCCTATTATTCATCATTTATATAAATGACGTTGATGACTATGTGGGGGGTAGGATTAGTAAGTATGTGGATGACACAAAGATTGGACGTGTGGGTAACAGTGAGGCGGAGCGTCTTGGGCTACAAGAAAATATAGACGGAATGGTCAAATGGGCAGATAAGTGGCAGATGGAATTTAACCCTAAAAGTGTGAGGTGATACACTTTTGAAGGAGTAATTTGACAAGGAAGCATTCAATGAATGGTAGGACACTAGGAAGTTCTGTGGAACAATGGGGCCTTGGTGTGTTTGTCCACAGATCTCTGAAATCAGAAGAGCACGTTAGTAGGCTGGTGAAAAAGGCCTTTATCAGCTGAGGCAAAAATTACAAAAGCAGGGAAGTCATATTGGAGTTGTATAGAACTTTGGTGAGGCCACAGCTAGAATATTATGTACTGTTCTGGTCGCCACATTATTGGAAGGATAGAACATAGAACATTACAACGCAGTACAGGCCCTTCGGCCCTCGATGTTGCGCCGACCAGTGGTACCAATCTAAAGCCCCTCTAATCTACACTATTCCAATATCATCCATATGTTTATCCAATAACCACTTGAACGCTCTCAACGTTGACGAGTCCACCACTGCTGCAGGCAGGGCATTCCACGCCCTTACCACTCTCTGAGTAAAGAACCTACCTCTAACATCTGTCCTATATCTCTCACCCCTCAATTTAAAGCTATGTCCCCTCGTGCTAGCCAACACCATCTGAGGAAAAAGGCTCTCACTATCCACCCTCTCTAATCCTCTGATCATCTTGTATGCCTCTATTAAGTCACCTCTTAATCTTCTTCTATCTAACGAAAACAACCTCAAGCCCCTCAGCCTTTCCTCATACGATTTTCCCATCATACCAGGCAACATCCTGGTAAATCTCCTCTGCACCCTTTCCAACACTTCCACATCTTTCCTATAATACGGCGACCAGAACTGTACGCAATACTCCAAATGCGGCCGCACCAGAGTTTTGTACAGTTGCAGCATGACCTCCTGGCTCCGAAACTCAATCCCTCTACCAATAAAAGATAACACACCGTACGCCTTCTTAACAACCCTATCAACCTGGGTGCCAACTTTCAGGGATCTATGCACATGGACACCCAGATCCCTCTGTTCATGTGATTGCATTGGAGGGGGTGCAGAGGAGATTCGCCAGAATGCTGCCTGGGATGGAACATTTAAGTTATGAAAAGGGGTTGTGTAGGCTTGGTTTGTTTTAGCTGGAGCAGAGGAAACTGAGGGGCGACCTGATCGAGGTGTACAAGATTATGAGAGACATGGACAGAGTGGATAAGGAGCAGCTGTTCCCCTTAGTTGAAGGGTCAGTCACGAGGGGACATAGGTTTAAGTTGAGGGGCAGGGGGTTTAGGGATGATGTGAGGAAAAACCTTTTTACCCAGAGGGTGGTGACGGTCTGGAATGTGCTGCCTGGGAGGGTGGTAGAGGTGGGTTGCCTCACATCCTTTAAAAAGTACCTGGATGAGCACTTGGCACATCATAACATTCAGGGCTATGGGCCAAGGGCTGGCAGATGGGATTAGGTAGGAATTCGGGTGTTTCTAATCTGTCAGTGTGGATTGGATGGACCAAGGGCCTCTTCTGCGCCGTATGATTCTATGACTCCATGACTTCCGTCATCGCAAAACAAGCCGCAAAGGATGCAGAAAAATCCACCCAAGGTTTTTCAGTTCTGAAGACAGATCATCAACTTGCAATGTTAATTCTGTTTTCCTCGACGCAGATGTTGCCTGGCTAGCTGAGCATTTCCTGCAGTTTTTGTTTTTATTTCAGATTTCCAGCAATTTCAGTATTTTACTTTTGATACATTTTTTGTTGCATTAAAATATGAAGGGTGAGGGATCCAAGGCAGGCAAGAATTATGGTACAGTTCAGTCATGATCCAATGGAATGGCTGTTTTGACACAAGGGGCTGACTGGCCTCCTTCTACTTCTAAACACCTATGTATTCTCTGTATTAACTCATATTAGGAGAAGACTAAACACCTGGGCTACAATGTCCAACTGATCACTCCATTGAAATTTCAGTTAATCACAGATCACTTTAACTATGTACTCATCTCTGTTCCAGGTCCAGTGCCCATACGTCTGGTGAATGGTTCTAACGTGTGTTCTGGGAGAGTTGAGGTCTATCGTAACTCCAGATGGGGAACTATCTGTGCAAATGGCTGGGATCTTAAAGCTGCGAGTGTGGTCTGCAGAGTGCTGAATTGTGGGTCAGCCTTGCCAGCAACACAAAATACATCCTATGGAGAGGGGACTGGGGACATCTGGTTGAAAGATGTGAGGTGTGGCGGAAGAGAGATTTCCCTCGATCAGTGCTCTGCCAATCCATGGGTGGAGGATAACTGCGCACACTGGCAGAACGTTGGAGTGACCTGTTCAGGCAAATGAAATGATTTACTTGGCTTTGATATCTTAACATGCTTCTTATGTGTGTTTGTTCACAAACTTCACTTGTGTGATTCAAATTTTCAATTTCTGTGTTACTTGTCCAATAATCCTTATTGATCCTAGCGAGGTTGCAACACAAATTCAGCAGAATTATACTAGCGACAGTTCAATTACGAGTACAGAGACAAGGCTTGGAATCCATTGAATACAGAACATTATACAATGATCTCATTGTTTGAGATGGGTAAAGGATTTGATACAGTAGATAGAGAAGGCTGCACTTTCCCTCTAGCACTGGGAAACACAAGTTGGCACGGATTCCGGGTTCCAAATCCTCCTTTGGGAGGAAACAGTCGCTCATTTTGTGGAAGTACCCACTTAATTGGCATGGATGATGATGGGTGAACTCTCAAAGCTGGAGGGCCATTCAGAAACCTTTTAGCGGACCAGCAGGCCACAATGGATGCTAAAGAATACAGAAGAAACCTCAACATGGAAGCACCCTCTCATCAACCTTTTGACAGATTTAAATAAAAATTACATCTCGCACTCGTGTACCACTGCAGGGGAGGGGAGAGTCACTACACAGCTGTCCCAAGCAGCTGTGTAGTGACTCTCCCCTCCCCTGCAGTGGTGCACTGGTGAATAAATCGCTCAGTGCCAGTGAGAAACTGAGGCCAATTGGAAAGTTCCAGTTGGCATCTTTTTATTGTGGTTAATAAGGTTTCAAGAAGCCTAATCAGCTACATGGTTTATGGGTGCGAGCAGCCCTGTCAGTCCAGAACTTGCCTCCTCTAAATTAGTCAGCGTCAGGAAAGTCATTGGAAAGTTGCATGCTGGCTGGCACCAGCATTTCTGGGCACTATCCACGTCTGTTCCCATCCCTGAAAATCCTGCCCAGAGAAATTATTTCCCGTGGTGGGATGAATTGAGAATAAGTGAGCATAAAATGAAAATTAGAGCCTCGCATTGAGGGTGAATGACAGGAAACACTTCCCCGTCTACAGGATAGCAGAGAACTCCAACTCTCTCACCCAAAAAGCTGTGATACTGACAATCAGTTGGAAGTTTCAAAACTGAGAGTGATGGATTGTTTATGGTTAAGGGTGTTCATAGTTACAATATGTTATCATTGGTTGTCAATGGAATGTACAGGGCCTTGATGAGACCAGATCTGAAATACTGTGTTAAGGTTTGGTCTCCTTATTCAAAAAGAGATGTAATTGAGTTAAAGGGAGTACAGAGAAGGTTCACTTGCTTCATTCCTGGGGTGAAGATATTATCTTGTGAAGAAAAGTTGACTAGGTTGGGCCTGTACCCATTCAGTTTAGAAGAATGTGAGGTTACCTTATTGAAACACATAGAGCCCTGATGGGGTTTGATAGGGTAGATACTTGAGGAGGTTTCCACTTGTGACAGAGACTAGGCCAGCAGGCCTGGTGACAGTTTAAGAATGTGAGGTGTACCATTTAAGACAGTGTTAGGAGAATTTATGTTCTCAAAGGATCGTTAGTAAATGGAATTCTCTTCCACATTGTGGTAACATGGCCCCTTGAAGGGGGAGGTCCTTGAGGGCCACATGATCGGGCAGGACCCAATGGAGAGGCTGCACTGGAAGCTGAGCCAATCAGGAGCGAGGGTACATGTCATGGTCGGGGAGGAACTGCAGTTGGAGCCAGGGAGGAGAAGAGAGTAAATGTGTATTGTAGTTCTGTCACACCCTTGATTCTGTATATATATAGAATCAGGGTTGTGACAGAACTACAATACACATTTATAAATAAACATTGTTGTTAATAAATCAATTGTTGCTTGAAGCCGCTATGAGTCGCCTTTGAAGACATTACACTGGCGATGAGGAAAAACTTTGTTAGTCCATTGGGAGAACATAGTGTGCAGGTCGAGGGGGAAGAGAGTGAGCGTCGAAGCTACAAAGTGACAGCTACATACGCCACATGAAAATGCCTTTAATTGTAAAGATTGAACCATTTGACCCAGAAGTGGAAAACTGGGGGCAATATATCGAAAGGCTGTGTTATTATTTCGTAGCAAATGAGATTATAGTGGAGGAAAAATGAATGTGATGCTACTCAGTCTGTGGCCCACAAACTTACAGCCTAGTAAAGAGTCTAACATCGCCTGACACTCCAGACACAAGGGGAGGCACCTTGCCGCGCCTGGCGCAAATGGTGACGAGCTGATAAATAATGTGCAAAGCTAAAAATCCAATTTGCACCTAGTGCCAAATGGTTTGCAATCTTCCCAGCCCCTTTTAAATAGCACAAACTGCATTGCACCCAGTAAGGGCGCGAAGCTTATTAGCATGACATTGACTGGATTTCAATATCATTAGTGAGTTAGGCATGCAATTGTCCCCCCTCCTGTAAGCTTCCCACCTCCCTGGCATGATATCACACTGGCACTAATTAGTACAGGTCTTTAAAAGTGTGGCTCAGACGTAATAGTAGCAAAGTAAAGCGAGGAGCTCAGTACTGCTGAACACCGACATCTGGGGAATGGGGTAGGGTCAGCCGCTGTCATGGTGCAGGATGGGGTGGGGAGCTTGCATGGGTGCGGGGGATTGGGGGTCATTGTGCTGGACTGGGGTCCACAGGTCGAAGGTCACTGCTGGCTTGGGGCTCATGTTGCGCACATTCCCCCTGGCCACGAAATGACCCCTGAGGGGTTGCATATGAGGTCAACCACACTAATGTCACACTGGTTACCCCTGCCATCTGTCTGCTGGACAGGCTCAATGGTTTATTACGGACATTCCA
This sequence comes from Mustelus asterias, assembly GCF_964213995.1. Taxonomy (NCBI): domain Eukaryota; kingdom Metazoa; phylum Chordata; class Chondrichthyes; order Carcharhiniformes; family Triakidae; genus Mustelus; species Mustelus asterias. Next base: position 39,113,198 of record NC_135801.1, read on the forward strand.
TCCCAGGCCAGTTACAAGAACTAAGTCTGGCAACTGTTTCCCCAATCAAGGCAGCTTGGCAGGTGCTAACACAGCTCCTCACACTGCATGGACACTGCAGTGCTCCCTACAATGGCCACCCATCGCTTGGGTGCTTCTCCAACGTCTGTTTGAACTGCTAGCTATTTGCAGAATCCAGTGCACCAGACATCCAGGTGGGTACACACAGGTTCATGATTCAAGGGTTCCCAATGGGCACCACCTCACAGCCACTCTACGTGAGCGCTGGAGAGCAGAGTCCAGTCTGCCACATACTGCCGTCAATGGCCTGAGGTATCGGGAGTCTGTACCTGGGGGGTTAGCTATTGGGAGGGGCAGGCTCGCGCCACACACCAGCAACCAAGCAACTGCACAGGGGGTACAGAATACATCATTCTGCACCATGTGAAGGAAGGCTATTGGTGACCATGAGGGACATAGGCAGTGCCCTTGGTTGCTGTGGCGATGATGTGGCAATAGTTGGCAGCCCAATGGTCAGGGCCCAGAATAGATAACCTTACAGACTGTCTCTCTCTTTCCCTTCCCGTCCCAGTCACAGCAGAAATGGACTGAGGCTGCAGCAGGAGGTCAAGAGGCTCCTGGTTGGGGGCAGGACATGGCTGCCCATCAGCCCGAGGGGGGGCCAGAGGAACACAGAGATGGAGACCCCGGCTCTACAGGACCCACATATCCTTTGATGGGCTGACAGACAACGTGTGTCACCACAGACTGTCTCAGCAGGGAGACAGTGAGGCATCTGTGTCACGTCCTTAAGGACCTGGCACTTCGTGGGGCAGGATACATTCATTTCAGTACCCATGAAGGTTAAGGCAGCCCTCAACTTTGATGCATCTGGATCCTTCCAGGGCTCAAGTTGTGACTTCAGTGTCATCTCACAGTCTTCAGTCCACAAGTGCATCTGTGAGGTCACCGATGCCCTGTATGTCTGGACAGCCAACTACACCCACATTGACATGTGCCAGGCCCAACAAGAAGCCCAGGCTGGAGGTTTTGCCGCCATTGCTGGGGTGCCTCATGTGCAGGAGGCTATGTACGGCATGCAAATCCCCCTGTGGGCCCCATGGAATCAGAGAGCATGGGCTCTGGTGCTTCCTTCTCCCTCGGGCCCCTAAGCAGCTCCATGGGATGGAAGGGCAACTAGGGTGAACTCCAGAAACCTCTGCGTCACCTGATTCTGTCAGTCCTGGAGGCCCAATAACATCTGCACCATGGTGTGCAACAACTTAACGATGGCCTTCTGAGTCTGGACAAAGCTCTGAAGCCCCTCTGCAATTGCTCTCTGAAACTGGACCAAACTCTCGAATCCCACAGCCATGGTCCTCTGGGACTCAGCCATGCCTTGGACCCCGCCACCCATGGAGACCATTTCCTGTCCCAGGCTTTCCACTGCAGCTGGCACCCTTGCAGTGTTGGCCTGGGTGCCACGCAATGCCAGCATCGCCACCTGCACCTGAAGGCCTACAGGAACTGGGACAAATAAAAGGAGGTACGGCCAAAATTTATTTCAACCCCAAGGGATGCCACAATTTTTTCGGGCCCGCCACAATGCCTTATGCAGTTCATAATAAGGTAGAAGTGGGGCTTGGAAGATTGGAAGATTTAGGTGCCATTAAATCCATACAGTTCTCTGAATGGCCTGCACCCATAGTCCCTATCCTCAAACCAGATCATCTCATAAGAATCTACAATCATTATAAGCTAACTGCAAAAATTGAGTAGTTCAGATAGATACCCCAATCCGAGAATTGAGAACCTCTAGGCAAAATTAGCACGCAGCCTTAAATACATCAAATTAGATCTCAGCCACACCTACCAGCAGCTAGAGTTGGATGAAGATTACCAGCAGTTAGTAACGATCAACAGCCACAAAGGGTTATACCAGTACAAGAGATTGCCCTTTGGAGTCTCATTGGCCTGTGCCATTTTCCAGTGTATGATGAAAAGTTTGTTACAGGGCATTCCTAACATAATGATGTACCTGGATGATGTCCTAATTTTGGGAGCCTCACCTGAGGAACACAGGGCAAACTTAGAGGAGATTCTAAAAAGATTTAAAGAAACGGGCATCCGTTTGAAATGAGAGAAATGCATTTTCCAGGTGGATGAAGTTACATACCTTGGTTTCAGGGTTGACACTAAAGGCTTACATCCTTTGGAGGGTAAATTAAAAGCCAATAAGGAAGTGCCTCAATCTAAAAATATCAGAGTTGAAATCAGTTTAAGTTTTTATTAAGTTTATTTATTGGTGTCAAATGTAGGCTTACATTAACAGTGCAATAAAGTTATTGTGAAAATCCCCTAGTCGCCACACTCCAGCTCCTGTTTGGGTACAATGAGGGAGAATTTAGCATGGCCAATGCACCTAACCAGCACATCTCTCGGACTGTGGGAGGAAATTGGAGCACCCAGAAGAAACCCTCGCAGACACAAGGAGAACGTGCAAACTCTGCACAGACAGTGACCCAAGCCAAGAATCGAACCCGGGTCCCTGGCACTGTGAGGCAGCAGTGCTAACCACTGTGCCACCATGCTACTCATTCCTAGGAATGATGAATTATTATGGCAAATTCTTACAAACATGTCTACAATTTTAGCCCTTCTTCACCAGCTTTTGAAGAAGCATCGGCAATGGAAATGGGGAGAAGCACAAAAAGGGGCATTTGCAAATGTAAAGCAAGCATTTCAGTCATTGGCACTGCTTTTACACTTTGCTCCAACCAAACCATTGTTAGTTACCAGTGATGCTTCACCATAAGCAGCAGTTTTGTCCCACAAGATGTTTGATGGTGTGGAAAAACCAATTGCTTTTGTGTCAAGAAACTTATCAGATGCTGAGAAACAATATTCTCTGATAGACAAAGGAAATCTGGTGGTAATTTATGCGGTGAAAAAGTTTCATCTATATATGGTAGATATTTCACCAGATTATCAGATCACAAACTGTTGTTGGGTTTATTCTGAGAAGATAAACCAGTGCCACCAATTGCCTCTGTGAGGGTGCAGAGATGGGCTCGATTGCTAGCTACTTACAGCTTTCTAGCGTAGGCCAGGGATGCAAATATCAAATGCGGCACTCAGCCACCTGCCTCTGTTACTTAGACAATACTTTCACTAGCTGTACCACAAGGACTAGTGTTAGTGCTGCACCTGATAGAGACTTACCAGTTTCAACTATTCATATAAATACCTGGACCAAAAGGGACGCAGTGTTATCAAAGGTTAAGAAGCTGGTGATGCAAGGATGGAGATATGATAAATCAGAAAAAAATTATACCTTATCAGCAATGTAGGATGAAGATAACATGTGAGGACGACATGTTATTGTTGGTGGCTCGTGTTTTAGTGCAATCCCAGGGGCGATGGCTTTTATTGCGGGAGTAGCACGATGGACACCCCAGACAAAGGAGGATGAAAGCTTTCGCCTAAAGTTGCATTTGGTGGCGGGCATCGATAAAGAAATTGGAATAATGGTCAGCCACTCCCCAAGTTGTGAACCCCAGCAGTCATTGTTGCCACTGGCAAATATGCATCTATGGGAGTGGCCGGGGTCAGCCGTGGTCAAGACTACACATAGACATTGCAGGACCATTCATGGGACATATGTTCCTCATCCTGGTTGATGCTCATTCTAAATGGCTGGATGTCCAGTTGATGAAGTCCACAATGGCTACAGCCACCCTTTCTTTCCTATCCATGACATCCCAGAGGTCTTAGTATCAGACAATGGCACAGCAATTACAGTGGAGGAGTTTCAAAGATTTGGTAAGTCAAACAGTATTTACCATGTTAGGTCAGCCCATTACATCCCAGCTTTTAATGGGTTAGCAGAACAAGCTGTACAACTGTTCAAGTCATCGATTGGGAAAGCAACTTCACAGGCCATTGATTTTATGTTTGGCAAGTTACTTGTTGTCTTACAATACCACACCAAATGCAACCACAGGGGTTACGCCAGCTGAATTACTAATGGGATGCCATTTGGATTTGGTATTTCCAAAGGGTAGAGGGTGGAGGCTAGGATAACCTTCCAGAAAGAAAACCATGACTTGAGAGTTTTCCAAGTTAATGGTTTAGTTATAACCAGGAACTTTGCAGCTGGACTGACATGGGTAACTGGCAAAATTGTGGAAAGAGCGGTCCTGGTCTCCTATATTGTAGAAGTCCACGGTTGTTGTGCAAAAAAGCATGTGGATCATCTGAGGAAGAGAGTTGGGCTTGATACAGGGAATCAACGGATGTGTCCTGCTGCAGACTCATGTGCACAAATGGCTGATCCTGGGATCCCTGATGTAAATGTGGAGCCAAGGCAACCAGTGGTTTCAGAAGCTGAGGAGGCTGTCGACCCCAGATTGATGAGTTTGCCTTTTGCATTGGGCCACCTTGATTCTTTATTCATCAAAGTACCAGTACCGAATTAAGACATTCCTCCAGGGTCTGGAAGTCTTCTAACCAACTGAATTTGTGATGAGTTTTTCCAGATGTACCCATGATGTGTTGTGTGCCTATGTTCAATGATGTTCCTTTTTGTTTCATTCATATGTGGACTCAAGAGTTAGTGGGGAAAAAGTGTGGTAACATGGCCCTTTGAAATGGGCGATCCTTGAGGGCCAGTTGATCAGGCCGGACTCTACGGAGAAGCTGCACAGGAAGCTGAGCCAATCAGGAGCAAGGGCGCATGTCCTGGGTCAGGGAGGAACCTCAGTTAGAGCTAAGGAGGAGAGAGAGTAGACATGTATTGTATTCTGTCAGACGCTTAACAGTACATATATAAATATTGTTGTTAATAAATCAATTATTACCTGAAGCCACTACGAGCCACCTTCGAAGATACTACACACATGCAGCAGTGGAGACTGGACTATTGAATTTATTCAACTCAGAGTTAGACAAATATTTAATATCCAAGGGAGTCAAGGGTTAGGGAGGCAGACTGCAAAGTGGAGTAGAGACCTCAGCAAGATCAGTCATGATCTCTTTGAACGACATCACAGACCTGAATGGCCTACTCCTACCTCAAAGTCTTATGTTCCTAAGAAAGGTGACTGGATGCATTTGAGATACAGATCAGCAAGGATCTATTGAATGGCAGTACAAGCTCAAGAGCTGAATGTTCTCCTCCTGTTCGTAGGTTTTTAGATGTCCTCTGTGCTAACCTGCAATTACAAGAGATTTAATCCTGAACTACAATTTCTGCTGATATCTATTGTGAAATGCCATGTGGTCCCAAACTAATTTAACCATGTTCTTATCTCTAATCCAGGTCCAGTGCCTGTACGACTAGTGAACGGAAGCAACATGTGCTCTGGGAGAGTTGAGGTCTATCGTAACAACACCTGGGGGACTGTCTCTAACAATGGCTGGGATGTAAAAGCAGCGAATGTGGTCTGCAGCATGTTGAACTGTGGAACAGCCCTGTCAGCAGATAGAGGTGCCTCCAATGGAGAGAGGACTGAGGTTATCTGGCTATATAATGTGAGCTGTGCTGGGACAGAATCTACCCTTGATGAGTGCACTGCCAATCCATATGTGGGGAATAACCGCAATAATATGAAAATCGCTGGAGTGATCTGCTTGGGTGAGTGGGGTTCCTTGGGATAATGTTTGGTGGTATTTGGTGATATCTAGGTATAGGTTAGTGTGAGGTTGATGTTGGAGTCTCGGTTTATGTTGGGAAATCTGGCATCCCCACAATGATATTGGGGGCGATCTATATCACTCATGTGATAGAGGAGAACACAAGTGTGTGTTCAAGGCAGACTGATATCTCGACCTGCTCTGTAACTCCACCCATTGTGTGAACCAGTTTAAGGGTGTTCCATCTCTATTCTAGGTCCAATGCCAGTGCGTCTGGTCAACGGTAACAACATTTGTTCTGGGAAAGTTGAGATCTACCGAAATTCCATGTGGGGAACCATCTGTGACAATGGCTGGAGTGTAAAGGAAGCAAGTGTGATCTGCAGAGTGCTAAACTGTGGGACAGTTCAAGCAGCAACGAGAGATGCCTACTTTGGAGAAGGGACTAAGGACATTTTGTTGGATAATGTCAGATGTAAGGGGACAGAGCTTGCCCTTGATCACTGCTCTGCCAACTCACAGTTGGGGACTAACTGCACCCACAGGAAGGATGCTGGAGTGATCTGCTCAGGTAAGTCGAGTGATCCCCTCAGCTTTTTCAAAAGTTAAGTTATTCCCTATGAATGTGCGGTACTGAGGTATAGGGATTGTCGCTCACTTGTCACACCATTTAAGAGCCCAACCAACCTAATGCCACTTTCCAGCTCAATCCCCAAAGTGTGATTTTAAGAATTATTTTACAGGACATGGGAATGGCTGGCTACGCCACCATTCATATTGCCCATCCCTAATTGCCCTTGAAAAGGTAGTGGTGAGCTGCCTCCTTGAACCACTGCAGTCCATATGATGTAGGTACACCCATGGTGCTGTTTGCGGAAGGATATATTGGCCTTGGAGGGAGTGCAGAGAAGGTTCACCAGGTTGATACCAGAGATGAGGGGTGTTGATTGTGAGGAGAGACTGAGCATATTGGGTTTGTACTCGTTGGAATTTAGAAGGCTGAGGGGGGATCTTATAGAGACCTATAAGATAATGAAGGGGCTGGATAGGGTAGAGATGGAGAGATTCTTTCCACTTAGAAAGGAAACTAGAACTAGAGGGCACAGCCTCAAAATAAAGGGGGGTCAGTGTAGGACAGAGTTGAGGAGGAACTTCTTCTCTCAGAGGGTGGTGAATCTCTGGAATTCTCTGCCCACTGAAGTGGTGGAGGCTACCTCGTTGAATATGTTTAAATCACAGATAGATGGATTCCTGATCGGTAAGGGAATTAGGGCTTATAGGGATCAGGCGGGTAAGTGGAATTGATCCACTTCAGATCAGCCATGATCTTATTGAATGGCGGGACAGGCTCGAGGGGCTAGATGGCCTACTCCTGCTCCTATTTCTTATGTTCTTATGTTTGGGAGGAAGTTCTAATTTTCCACCAAGGTTAATCCCAGTCTCCTCTTCACTCCCCACTCCTTCTAATGTCCTATTCAATCTAATCCCACCCTCCTACAAACTTCCTTTCCTTTAATATCATAGCCTCCTGCTTAATCCATGCAACATTAAAAACCCACCCAATCTAATTGTAATGTCCCATTTGTTCCACACATGCTTTAAATTCCCAACTGGTCTAATTCCACTTTTGCACTCACTCTCCAGTCCTTGAATATCCCACTCTGGCCTCTGCTCTATCCTCACATCCTGTGTAACTTTACTGGGCTACTGCGAGTGTGGTTGGTGATATGGGTGTGTGTAGAGACATCTTAATAGCACTTCCAATTATTTTTTTTAAGTACAAATAGTTTAATTGCACGTTTCAGTCGATGCAACAAAAGGACATTACTGGTCCAGTATTCAAGTGTTTCCATTCTGGAAGAAACATTGAACATTGTGTTCTTGCATCTCAAGTGTAGGAGTTCTTTATGCTTTTATTTTGCAATCCCCAACCCCAGCAATTCAATGTGTATACAAGCAATACTCAGGCAGATACTTCCCGGGAGAGTATTCACCCCGAGTGCCGATACCCCAGACACTCCACATTATGTGTCTCTGCAGAGCTCCCGTATTGGGAAGCCTTAACAGGTCTCAATTAGGGAACTCATATTCCAGCACGTCCAACTCATGGACCTCGTTGAAGTCATTACACCCTCCCCCTCTAGGTCTGAGGAATGGCGGCGTATCTACCACCTTGCGAGACCTTTTCTGTATTTTAATGCTGGGTCCGGTTACTCCTGCTCAACCTCAGAAGTGAGTGGGGTGTAGTGGATTGGAGCTTACCTTTTCCTTCGCGACATGAGTTCACTTGCTTCACAGGCAGCAAGGAGGTTGAGGCAGCTGAGTCCACCGTGTCCATTTCAGACTCAGAGGTGTAGTGGGATCTTTCTTTTTACTCCACTTACAGGCGGGTATTTGGGGGTCTGCCAATAGCTGCGACTGTCTCTCTCTTACAGGCCTTGAAATTTCAAAGGCCGGGGAATGCTGCACTGGGGCAACTCCGCAGGAGAGAGCGCTGAACCAGGCTTACCATTTATACCTGACCGGTAGCCTGATACTGATATCACACAGCCATTCCAAAACCGCCACCAAGGCCTGAGTGGTTCTCTCCCTTGTCGGTGGGACAACGGCCACCCTGCACCCACTCCACTCGAGTAGGTCTCCAAGAGAGAGAGCAGAGAGACTCTGTTCTTTATCTCCTGACCAGCAGTCTCCTTTGAGTGAGCGGGTTCGAATCGCTCAGATCACCCTCGGTTCTAGACTCCGGATTTATGGTAAGGGATATTGAAACTGTGACCGCGCCAGAGTGCGTTGATGAGAGAACAAGAGGCAAGATGAACTCCAAACGAGTTTCAAAACTTACAAGTGATTTATTTAACAATAGAATCAACCTCTCCAATACCACACCACACATGAATAAAACTTGTACTTTATACTATCACTATGGGAGAAATGCTAACGGGTACAACGTAAAATCTTACTTTACACAGTTCAAAACAAGATACTGAACTTTAAAATTACAATACACCACCCCTCCCCTTGCCTCAACCTCTATCCTATCCTCGGGAGCTTCACAAGGTTGGCTGGGATACTCACAATTCTAAAAGGGGTTCCTTTGTGATGGGCTCGAACGTCTTAGTGCAGGGTCGGAACTAGGTTGCTGTTGGTCTTCACCTCTGCACGTGAGCTTGCGATTCTGGAAGAGAGCTCGGTTTGGCTTGTCTGCCTCCCTTGATCTTAACTTCAGCCCAATTTAACAACTAACTTCCCTGCCCCCATAGGTGATTTTCAAGGACGAAGGGCTTCCGATCACCGGCAGTCTCGGTTTAATTGAGTCAAGTCCAAACACAAAAGGCTGGAACTGCCTTGACCCCCCGTTGGTCGTTATTTTAAAGTCTTTTTAATGCTCCTCCGGAGCTTCCTGAACGGTATCCCATTAGTGGGATGGGTCTTCTTGTCTTCTGTGGATGGGCCGATTTCCGTGGCCATTGTCTCCCTGCTGGTCTGTTTACTGTTCATTTGCTGGTCTCCATCTCCCTTTGTCCTTCTGATGATTAGATCTCTGGTGTGTCTGCCTTTCTGCCGCACCTGGCCACTTGCATATTCAGGGGGCTCACACCTTTCCTGAGCACAGTCCACAGACAGGTCATGTTTGTCCTGCTGAGCCTTCTGGGAGGTTTTATCAGCCAGCAGCCAGAGTTGGCCACTTTTAAACTGTCAGGTTTCTCCTGAGTCCTTTTAAAATATGGAGGATTGCCCTGAAACTTACAAATGCCCCTACGATACATCCGGACTCGCTCGGACTGTATCGATTTAAAACAGTTGATGGGCAACTCCTCCAGCCTCCAGGACTGTAACCATCCCTTTGCCAACCTGCGAAGTTATGTACCCCAAAGGTCCCCTTAATCACTAAACTAAACCCTCAAAGCACATCAATTACAGACAAAAACAGTATACATACAGGAACAAAAAAATCACGCATTGATACAAAGAACAAAGAACAGTACAGCACAGGAAACAGGCCCTTCGGCCCTCCAAGCCTGTGCTGCTCCATGGTCCAACTAGACCAATCGTTTGTATCTCTCCATTCCCAGGCTGCTCATGTGACTATCCAGGTAAGTCTTAAATGATGTCAGCATGCCTGCCTCCACCACCCTACTTGGCAGCGCATTCCAGGCCCCCACCACCCTCTGTGTAAAAAACGTCCCTCTGATATCTGAGTTATACTTCGCCCCTCTCACCTTGAGCCCGTGACCCCTCGTGATCGTCACCTCCGACCTGGGAAAAAGCTTCCCACTGTTCACCCTATCTATACCCTTCATAATCTTGTACACCTCTATTAGATCTCCCCTCATTCTCCGTCTTTCCAGGGAGAACAACCCCAATTTACTCAATCTCTCTTCATAGCTAAGACCCTCCATACCAGGCAACATCCTGGTAAACCTTCTCTGCACTCTCTCTAACGCCTCCACGTCCTTCTGGTAGTGCGGCGACCAGAACTGGACGCAGTACTCCAAATGTGGCCTAATCAGCATTCTATACAGCTGCAACATCAAACTCCAGCTTTTATACTCTATACCCCGTCCTATAAAGGCAAGCATACCATATGCCTTCTTCACCACCTTCTCCACCTGTGTTGCACCTTCAAGGATTTGTGGACTTGCACACCTAGGTCCCTCTGTGTTTCTATACTCCATAACAACATAACAACAGTTCCTTAAAACGGAGGGAACATAACTTATATACAAAAAATCATGGGTTACGGCTGTGTCACAATAACGGGACTTTGTTCTGGCTGCGCCTGGCCGCTCGATTCATTAGTTGTTGTAGCTTGGTCGTCCTTCTCTGTCTTCTAAATTTAGAATTTGTGAACAACAGGTGCACGACAATTATCATCTGGCAGACAATGAGTAAATGGGAAATGATGCGGGCCCCAGGCTGGAACTACAATCCACGATTCCAGGTCCCACCAATTTGGAGATTTAATGTTCTCAATTTCCCTGGCGATATCCAGCGTCTTTTGCTCTCGGGAGAAGAAGTGTTTATGTGACAGCTCCCCTGCTGCCAGCAACTTCTTTCATTTCTCTCTGACTGGGGGAATATCACACCCAAAATGGGCCACATATTGATGTAAATTTGTTACGTTTTCACGTACCGAGAGGTGAACCGAGGAAGGTTCCGGGATGGGCGATATTCGCAGGTGTGTCACATGGACTTCTGCCCTGGGTTTAAAGCAGAAGCTGCTGTGCGGTACCGGGCACCACTGCCGTGGTCTGTGCTGAAACCGCTGGGCATTGGTGGTGACACAGTACGTCCCACTTCCTATATATGCCACCTGTGGAGGGACGTGGCCTGCGGCCATTGCCTCCATGGTGCAATTTATAGGCTCTGCCCCAACAGTCGTGAACCCACACTGAGGCCTAGCCTCGGTGTCCATGTGCTGGGGACACAGGATTTCCTGTGCTCCCCGGCTCCAGCAACCCAAAAGGTCGATGCCTGTCACAGTCTGCTCCCGCACTATGACATAGGGTGGGACCTTCCCGTAGCGAACATGTACCCCCCACCACGAACAACTCCCACATTCTCCACTCGGTACAGTGGGGCTGGTCGTGCCAAGGTTCCCGTGACTGGGATCCTCACGACCACCCCCATAATCGTATGGTTCGACTTCCCACAATTCACCGGTACTGGGTAGCCTCCTGAGGCTACACGAAGCTGACAAGGACTCAAGGTGCTGTTATAAGGGTGCAACGCTGCCAGGTGCTGATTGCTTCGGTTACATTTAGGACAGCAGAGGCCACAGCGTAATGTACCCCCTGGTACAACACCTTCTTAGTGGGGACAAGTACTAACCCATCTCCGGGCCCCCTTGGTGGTGGGCAGACAGTGGTGAGGGTCGGTTGGTTGAGCTGTGGGTACCTGAACCAGTAGTTCGGTAGCTTTCACTGTCATCCCCGTCCCAATTCATCCCGTTTCTGGAGTCCTGCCCCCACCTCACGAAGGTGATCGATGCCCCTACTGGACATACCTTGGCAGACCCCCATAGGCACAAATACAGTCTCTGGTCGTATGCCCTCAGTCACCCTAACCCGGTCGGTTGCCACCTGTATCTCTGCACAGGGTACGGATGCTTCCCCGTAAGTGAAGCTCCTGTGGCTGGAGAACCTGGTCATCCAGGCTATCTCCCCTTATGGGAGTATCCGGCCTGGCTATCCGCTACTGGGTTCCCTCGCCCGGTCGTTACGAGGGGTGCCCTGCCCCAGAGCACCCGTACACCATGGATTCCTTCGTGTCCCCACGACGCGCCGTGCACATCCTGAGGCACATCATCACCATCACCCATACAGCTGGGCGACCCATCTGCAAGACAAAACAGAAACACCCTCCTCGCCTTCACCTCGCTATCCACCCTTCCTGCAATCCATCAAAAAATTGGAAAGGAGCCATTTGACCGATGGTAGCGGCGACCACTTTGAAATTGCAATATGTGTTTTGAAATTGCCGGCTGTGATCCTGTTTTTCGCAGGGTCCTAGTGCCCGGTGTCCATTTGATACAGCCGAAGTTCCCGTATTATACACTCCTGTGATCCCATACACTTAAAGAATCTACACACTAAACTCAAACAGAACACAATGCTATATACAACTCCACCCGTCTCCGGGTGGCCAATTCAAAACTGGTCCCCGCTATGCTGGGGCCGTCCATCTCGTTGGCCCAACAGCCCGGACCAGACTTTCTACTGTCGACGGGCCTGACTGCCTCTTGTCTCCCCTCCTGTTAAGGGGTTCTGGGATCCCTCTACTCTCCCTGCGGGGACTGGGTTCCCTCCAGCAGTACTCTGCAGTGCCCTGTTCCCACCACTCCCTTCCCTGGCCCTTCTACTTCGGGCCCGGGTCCCAGGTGTTAGGTACAACGGGGACCACCTTACCGGGGGCTTGGAGACCCTATCGCTCCTACGTCCCCCCGGCGGTTCCCATGCTAATGGTGATACCTCCATTTCCTCGGTTTCTATGACCTCTGCCTCTCTGAGACAGTTCGCCCGACCTGTGAGCGGGTGCTTGGAATTTCCCTTACTGCATGGGCTGGGTGCCTGTATCACCGTTGGCCTCATGGTGGACACTACCTCTTGTACTGTTGGGCAGGGACAGCACGTTGCAACAGGCTGACTAACGGGGGGGGGTCGGTCATCTCCCCTACCGTCTCTACATTCACTGGGGCCTGTTCACCCGTCAACTCCCTAGCTCTCGGCCCCCTCTTGCTCTTGCCTGCCCTAGTGGGGTCGAGCAATTTGCACTGGTTCACATGGAACCACTTGACTCTGCGGGGGAGCTGGACAGTGTATACCATGGGACTGGCTTTATCTACAATACTATATGGGCCAGCGTACAAGGGTTCAAATGTCCCTACCCTTGCAAAACTGCGGACCATCACCTGGTCCCCTATGGCCCACTCGTGATTCGTGCGGGGCTCCAGCAGCAGTCTGTTCCTGCGGTGCTGGGCCCCCATGTTACTGGCTGCCTGCCAGTGCATCTGCTTAAGCTGCTCTAACAGCTTTTCGGCAAACTTGTCCCTATTTACCTCCCTGAGCTGTCCCTCTGTCAGGGCAGGCACCATGACATGTATCGGGGTCCTCATGACCCGACCGGTCATGAGTTGATGTGGAGAGTACCCCGTGCTCCTAGACTGGCTAGCTCAGATCCCCATGAGTACCAAGGGCAGAGCTTCCATCCACCGGTTGGGAGAGTCGCCGGTCTCTTTCCGTAACCTCTTCTTGATGGTCCGGTTTAGTCTTTTCTACGGGGCCCGAGGACTGGGGTTATAGGCCACATGCCACTTGGCCTTGATGCCCAGGACCTTAAGGGTCGCATGCATCACTTGCCCCGTGAAGTGGCTCCCTTGGTCGGACTCCACGAACTGTGGGTGTCCCCATCTAGAAAACACCTCCCGAACTAGGATTTTGGCCATGCCTACAGCGCTGGTTGTCCGACACGGGAGAGCTTCCACCCACTTGGAGAACACGTCTACCAGTACCAGACAATCCTTGTATCCCCCTGAGGCAGAGGGAAGGGGTCCGATATAGTCCGATGAAGTCACACCTGGAATACTGTGTACAGTTTTGGTCTCCTTACTTGAGAAAGGATATACTGGCACTGGAGGGGGTGCAGAGGAGATTCACGAGGTTGATTCCGGAGTTGAGAGGGTTGGCTTATGAGATGAGACTGAGTAGACTGGGGCTATACTCATTGGAATTCAGAAGAATGAGGGGAGATCTTATAGAAACATATAAGATTATGAAGGGAATAGATAAGATAGAAGCAGGGAAGTTGTTTCCACTGGTGGGTGAAACTAGAACTAGGGGGCATAGCCTCAAAATAAGGTGAAGCCGATTTAGGACTGAGTTGAGGAGGAACTTCTTCACACAAAGGGTTGTGAATCTGTGGAATTCCCTCCCCAGTGAAGCAGTTGAGGCTACCTCATTGAATGTTTTAAGGCAAGGATAGATACATTTTTGAACAGTAAAGGAATTAAGGGTTATGGTGAGCGGGCAGGTAAGTGGAGCTGAGTCCACAAAAAGATCAGCCATGATCTTATTGAATGGCGGAGCAGGCTCAAGGGGCCAGATGGCCTACTCCTGCTCCTAGTTCTTATGTTCTTATGTGTCATGTAATCCGATCTTAGTTTCACTTTTGCTTTGAGCGCAGCGCTGACATCTTGAATCCTCATAGCTATGTGTAAATATTTTCACATGCATCATCTTAATAAATAAACTCACAATGTGTTTAAACTCGCAATGTGTTTACAGTATGAGTGATTGGTGCGTTGTATCTTGTACAGTAAATAGGCTGAAAGTATTATATCATTATAATAACATGACAGTCGGTTGGTGCATGTCAACTAGAACCTCCATGTTAACAGAAACTGTACAGAGAAAAGTAAACTCCAAGAGGTTTAAACAGAATTTAAGGTCTGAATGTGTTTTAGTGAGAGGGAAGAACTGAGGGAGATCAGTATTAGTAGAGAAATGGCACTGGGAAAATTGATGGGATCGAAGGCGGATAAATCCCCAGGGCCTGATAATCTACATCCCAGAGTACTTAAGGAAATGGCTCCAGAAATAATGGATGCATTGGTGTTCATCTTCCAGGATTCTATAATTCTCTGGAACAGTCCCTGCAGATTGGAGGGTAGCGAATGTCATTCCAATATTCAAAAAGGGAGATAGAGAGAAAACAGGGAATTATAAACCAGTAAGCTTAACACCGGTAGTGGGGGAAATTCTCAAATCCATTATCAAGGACTTTATAGCAGAGCATTTAGAAAGCAGTGGCAGGATCAGACAGAGTCAGTATGGATTTATGAAGGGGAAATCATGCTTGACAAATCTGTTGGAATTCTTTGAAGATGTAACTAGTAGAGTTGACAAGGGGGAACCAGTAGATGTGGTATATGTGGACTTTCAGAAAGTGTTTGACAAAGTCTCGCACAAGAGATTATCGTGCAAGGGATTGGAGGAAGTGTATTGAGATGGATAGAAAACTGATTGGCAGAGAGGAAACAAAGAATGGGAATTAATGGGTGCTTTTCAAATTGGCAGGCAGTAACAAGTGGGGTGCCACAGGGATCGGTGCTGGGACCCCAGCTATTCACAATATATATTAATGATTTGGATGAGGGAACAAAATGTAATATCTCAAAGTTTGCAGATGATACCAAGTTGGGTGGGAGGGTGAACTGTGACAAGGATGCAGAGATCCTTCAGAATGATCTGGACAGGTTGGGTGAGTGGGCTAATCAATGGCAGATGCAGTATAATTTGGATAAGTGTGAGGTTACTCACTTTGCAAGCAAAAACACGAAGGCAGATTACTACCTGAATGGCATGTAAATTGGGAGAGGGGAGTGTGCACCGTAACCTGAGTGTCCTTGTACACCAGTCACTGAAGGTAAGCATGCAGGTGCAGCAGGTGGTAAAGAAGGCAAATGGCATGCCGGCCTTCATTGCGAGAGGTTTTGACTACAGGAGCAGGGATGTGTTGTTGCAACTATATAGGGCCTTGATGAGGCCACACCTAGAGTATCGTGTGCAGTTTTGGTCTCCTTTTCTGAGGAAAGATGTTCTTGCTCTTCAGGGAGTGCAGCGAAGGTTTACCAGGCTGATTTGGGAACAGTGGGACTGATGTATGAGGAGAGATTGACTAGGTTAGGATTGTTTTCGCTGGAGTTCAGACGAATGAGGGGGTATCTCATAGAGACTTATAAAATTCTAACAGGTCTTGACAGGATAAATGCAGGCAGGATGTTCCCAATGGTGGGGGGTCCAGAACCAGGGTCACAGTCTGAGGATTCAGGGTAGACCATTTAGGGTGGACGTGAGGAGACATTTCTTCACCCAAAGAGTGGTTAGCCTCTGGAATTCATTACCACGGGAAGTAGTTGATGCCAAAACATTGAATGCATTCAAGAGGTGGCTGGATATATCACTTGGGGCAAATGGGATCAAAGGTTATGGGAAAAAAGCAGGATTAGGCTATTGAGTTGGATGACCAGCCATGATCTTAATGAATGGTGGAGCAGGCTCGAAGGGCCAAATGGCCTCCTCCTACTCCTATTTTCTATGTTACAGAGTGGGTGGCTTAGATCCCAGTCTGTTCACTAATGGCAACTTATGACATTTAAATGCTCACTGATAACCTCACCCAAGCACACAACCCCCAAACTCCAAACCCATTCCCACCTCAGATCCATAATTACAGTAAATTCTAGATCATTCTAGTCAAAACCAGAAAGCTTTCTAACATTTCTTGATCTCTATTCCAGGTCCAGAACCCATCCGGCTGGTGAACGGTACTAACATGTGCTCTGGGAGCGTTGAGGTTTATCGTAAAGCTACCTGGGGGACCATCTATGGCAACGACGAGAATGTTAACGCAACAAATGTAATCTGCAGAGTGTTGAATTGTGGGTCAGCCCTGTCAGCAACACAAAATACCTACTATGGAGAGGGGATTGGGGACATCTGGTTGAAAGAATGGAGGTGTGACGGGAGAGAGATTTCCCTCGATCAGTGCTTAGCCAACCCACAGGTGGGGAATAGCTCCACACACACAAAGGATATTGGAGTGACCTGTTCAGGTGAGTGGAGTTCTCTGCTTGACTGAGTGGGTTCTCCTTTAGGAGAGCAGGATTCTCTTTTTGGTTGAGTGGCTCAGTTCACCAATATATACTGGAAAGCTGATGTCAGAGCAAGGAGCTCTCAGCTCCAGTACAATAATGGATTGTTCCAGCAGTTTTGATACTTTAAAATTCACATCATCATGTTTAAATCCATCCACGACCCTTTCTTCAAAGTTAAAGTGTATTTATTAGTCACAAATAAGGCTTATATTAACACTGCAATGAAGTTACTGTGAAATTTCCCGAGTCGCCATTGTCTGGCGCCTGTTCGGGTCAATGCACCTAACCAGCACGTCTTTCAGAATATGGGAGGAAACCTGAGCACCCGGACGAAACCCACGCAGACATGGGGAGAACATGCAAACGCCACACAGACAGTGACCCAAGCTGGAAATCGAACCCGGGTCCCTGGCACTGTGAAGCTGCAGTGCTAACCACTGTGCTACTGTGCCGTCCCCTCCCTTTCTCTCTCTCCCTCTGTAACTTACTCTGGATCTTTGATTCACATTCTTCTGTCCAGATCACTCCAGGGCCCTCATCCATTTCCTACCTCCAATCCGATAATTCTCACCTTCCTGTTCAAATGCTTCATTGATTCCTGCCTCTCCCTGTCTTTGCAAACTCCGTAAGTGGTTTAACAACACCAGGTTAAAGTCCAACAGGCTTATTTGGTAGCAAAAGCCACACAAGCTTTCGGAGCTCCAAGCCCCTTCTTCAGGTGAGTGGGAATTCTGTTCACAAACAGAGCATATAAAGACACAAACTCAATTTACATGAATAATGGTTGGAATGTGAATACTTACAACTAATCAAGTCTGTAAGAAACAAAACAATGTGAGTGGAGAGAGCATCAAGACAGGCTAAAAAGATGTGTATTGTCTCCAGACAAGACAGCCAGTGAAACTCTGCAGGTCTAGGCAACGGTGGGGGTTACAAATAGTGTGACATGAACCCAATATCCCGGTTGAGGCCGTCCTCGTGTGTGCGGAACTTGGCTATCAGTTTCTGCTCAGCGACTCTGCGCTGTCGTGTGTCGCGAAGGCCGCCTTGGAGAACGCTTACCCGAATATCAGAGGCCGAATGCCCGTGACCGCTGAAGTGCTCCCCAACAGGAAGAGAACAGTCTTGCCTGGTGATTGTCGAGCGGTGTTCATTCATCTGTTGTCGCAGCGTCTGCATAGTTTCCCCAATGTACCATGCCTCGGGACATCCTTTCTTGCAGTGTATCAGGTAGACAACGTTGGCCGAATTGCAAGAGTATGTACCGTGTACCTGGTGGATGGTGTTCTCACGTGAGATGCTGGCATCTGTGTCGATGATCCGGCACGTCTTGCAGAGGTTGCTGTGGCAGGATTGTGTGGTGTCATGGTCACTGTTCTCCTGAAGGCTGGGTAGTTTGCTGCAGACAATGGTCTGTTTGAGGTTGTGCGGTTGTTTGAAGGCAAGAAGTGGGGGTGTGGGGATGGCCTTAGCGAGATGTTCGTCTTCATCAATGACATGTTGAAGGCTCCGGAGGAGATGCCGTAGCTTCTCCGCTCCGGGGAAGTCCTGGACAGCGAAGGGTACTCTGTCCACTGTGTCCCATGTTTGTCTTCTGAGGAGGTCGGTGCGATTTTTCGCTGTGGCGCGTTGGAACTGTTGATCAATGAGTCGAGCGCCATATCCTGTTCTTATGAGGGCATCTTTCAACGTCTGGAGGTGTCTGTAGCGATCCTCCTCATCTGAGCAGATCCTGTGTATACGGAGGGCTTGTCCGTAGGGAATGGCTTCTTTAACATGTTTAGGGTGGAAGCTGGAGAAGTGGAGCATCGTGAGGTTATCCGTGGGCTTGCGGTACAGTGAGGTGCTGAGGTGACCGTCCTTAATGGAGATGCGTGTGTCCAAGAATGCAACCAATTCCGGAGAGTAGTCCATGGTGAGTCTGATGGTGGGATGGAACTTGTTGATGTCATCATAGAGTTGTTTCAGTGATTGTTCACCATGAGTCCAAAGGAAGAAAATGTCATCGATGTATCTAGTGTATAGCATTGGTTGAAGGTCCCGTGCGGTGAAGAAGTCTTGTTCGAACCTGTGCATGAAGATGTTGGCATATTGAGGTGCGAATTTGGTCCCCATGGCTGTTCCGTGTGTCTGGATGAAGAACTGGTTGTTGAAGGTGAAGATGTTGTGGTCCAGGATGAAGCGGATGAGATGTAAAATTGCATCTGGAAACTGGCAGTTGTTGGCGCTGAGCACTGAGGCCGTTGCAGCAATGCCATCATCATGGGGGATGCTGGTGTAGAGTGCCGAGACATCCATTGTGACGAGGAGCGCTCCTGGTTCAACTGCTCCATGTGTCCCGAGTTTCTGTAGGAAGTCCGTCGTGTCGCGACAAAAGCTGGGGGATCTTTGTACAATGGGTTTCAGGATGCCCTCAACGTAGCCGGAGAGGTTCTCGCACAGGGTCCCATTGCCCGATACGATGGGACGGCCGGGTGTGTTTGCCTTGTGTATCTTCGGGAGGCAGTACAGATCTCCAACGCGGGGAGTACGTGGGATGAGAGCACGGAGGGTGTTCTGAAGGTCCGGATCAAAGGTCTTGATCAGAGTGTTGAGTTGACGGGTGTGTTCTTTGGTCGGATCTGCAAGTAACTGTCTGTAGTGTTCCTCCAAGGCGGCCTTCGCGACACACGACAGCGCAGAGTCGCTGAGCAGAAACTGATAGCCAAGTTCCGCACACACGAGGACGGCCTCAACCGGGATATTGGGTTCATGTCACACTATTTGTAACCCCCACCGTTGCCTAGACCTGCAGAGTTTCACTGGCTGTCTTGTCTGGAGACAATACACATCTTTTTAGCCTGTCTTGATGCTCTCTCTACTCACATTGTTTTGTTTCTTAAAGACTTGATTAGTTGTAAGTATTCGCATTCCAACCATTATTCATGTAAATTGAGTTTGTGTCTTTATATGCTCCGTTTGTGAACAGAATTCCCACTCACCTGAAGAAGGGGCTTGGAGCTCCGAAAGCTTGTGTGGCTTTTGCTACCAAATAAACCTGTTGGACTTTAACCTGGTGTTGTTAAACTTCTTACTGTGTTTACCCCAGTCCAACGCCGGCATCTCCACATCTTTGCAAACTCCTCCAGCCCCAATGTTCCACATCCTCCTGTTCAAATCCCTTGATGGCCTCTGCCTCTGCCTGTCAGTATAACCTCCTTTAGCCCCACAGCACTCTGAAATCTCTGCTTTCCTCCATATCTATCTTCATGAGCGTCTCCTATTTTGATCGTAACACCATTGGCAACTGTGCTTTCAGGTACCTGGGCCTTGAATTCTGGAATCACTTCCCCAAACCTTTCTTTCTCTCCTCCTTAAGATGCTCCTTAAAACAAGTTTTCCGAATCATCTACCCTTTTGCTGTTCCAGACCCTTCAACAGCAACAAATTATATTCATATAACAAGGCACTACTCTCGGCAGCGGCGTCCATCCATCCAGGTAAGGTGATGGACGTGCGACAAATCCATTGGTAATGCAGTAGTTAGGAGTGTTGCACTTTTACTGATGTTTGAAAAGAACAATCTGAAAGAGGCAGGTTCTGTCACAAGTGCACATATGAGGCAGTTATTAGGTGGCATTGTGGAGTGCTGTTTTTGGTATGGGCATCTGTTATCAAGCTGCTGTTGCCCTGATCCGCATAGTGGTTTCACTTTGCACATAGGCAATGTCAGCACCACTCTCATTTGTTGGCTGTCATGAAAATTAGATTTCAGCTACAAATTACTTAAAGGCATATTGAATATTTTAAAAAAGATCTGTGTTTTTTAAAAAAGAAATGCAAGAAAAGACATTGAGCAGAAAATATCTGATAATGTAAAGTGACTCTTGAAGAGTCAAATTGTGTGTCACCATTGATCCAATGTAACTCAAATTTGCTAACCAATTTCAAAATAGTGTTGTTTAGTGTGATTGAGCCCTTGCCATTATTAAGACCCTTAACTGGTTACTTAATGGCCTTTCTCCACTCAGCCTCAATTTTTAGGCTGGTGGGTGCCCAATGACTGAGGGTAGGAAACTGAAAAAGTTCTCACTCTTGGTCTCAGATGGGGGGGGAGATGTTTGCCCCAATCAGAAGTTGCATGGAATCCAGAAGCAGTGGAGGTTTGTTCTTCAACCCAGGTAAGTGGTTTTCTGGTCAGGAACAGATTGAAGTTGAAAAACCAGAAGATTGAATTCTCTTAATCACAGCAGTACTTCCAATCCCTGTGCTAAAATGTCAGATGTGTTACATTGTAGGCTACGTATGCTGGGCTGTATTCCTTGGAATATGGAAGATTTAAGGGGTGATCTAATTTAGATGTTTAAAACTTTTAACAGATTTGATATAGAACATAGAACATTACAGCGCAGTACAGGCCCTTCGGCCCTCGATGTTGCGCCGACCAGTGGAACCAATCTAAAGCCTCTCTAATCTACACTATTCCAATATCATCCATATGTTTATCCAATAAGCATTTGAATGCTCTTAATGTTGATGAGTCCACTACTGCTGCAGGCAGGGCATTCCACGCCCTTACTACTCTCTGAGTAAAGAACCTACCTCTAACATCTGTCCTATATCTCTCACCCCTCAATTTAAAGCTATGTCCCCTCGTGCTAGCCATCACCATCCGAGGAAAAAGGCTCTCACTATCCACCCTATCTAATCCTCTGATTATCTTGTATGCCTCTATTAAGTCACCTCTTAACCTTCTTCTCTCTAACGAAAACAACCTCAAGCCCCTCAGCCTTTCCTCATACGATTTTCCCACCATACCAGGCAACATCCTGGTAAATCTCCTCTGCACCTTTCCAACACTTCCACATCTTTCCTACAAAACGGCGACCAGAACTCTACGCAATACTCCAAATGCAGCTGCACCAGAGTTTTGTACAGTTGCAGCATGACCTCCTGGCTCCGAAACTCAATCCCTCTACCAATAAAAGCTAACACACTGTACGCCTTCTTAACAACCCTATCAACCTGGGCGCCAACTTTCAGGGATCTATGCACATGGACACCCAGATCCCTCTGTTCATCCACACTACCAAGTATCTTACCATTAGCCCAGTACTCTGTATTCCTGTTACTCCTTCCAAAGTGAATCACCTCACACTTTTCCGCATTAAACTCCATTTGCCACCTCTCAGCCCAGCTCTGCAGCTTATCTATGTCCCTCTGTAACCTGCCACTTCCCTCCGCACTGTCTACAACTCCACCGACTTTAGTGTCATCCGCAAATTTACTAATCCATCCTTCCACGCCCTCATCCAACTCATTAATAAAAATGACAAACAGCAGTGGCCCCAAAACAGATCCTTGCGGTACACCACTAGTAACTGAACTCCAGGATGAATATTTCCCATCAACCACCAACCTTTGTTTTCTTACAGCTAGCCAATTCCTGATCCAAACCACTAAATCACCCTCAATCCCATGTGTCCGTATTTTCTGCAAAAGCTTACCATGGGGAACCTTATCAAACGCTTTGCTGAAATCCATATATACCACATCAACTGCTTTACCCTCATCCACCTCTTTGGTCACCTTCTCAAAGAACTCAATAAGGTTTGTGAGGCAC
The DNA here is from genome assembly GCF_964213995.1 of Mustelus asterias. Classification (NCBI taxonomy): domain Eukaryota; kingdom Metazoa; phylum Chordata; class Chondrichthyes; order Carcharhiniformes; family Triakidae; genus Mustelus; species Mustelus asterias. The sequence goes on from NC_135801.1 coordinate 39,135,568, forward strand.
GACCTACCCTTCACAAAACTGTGCTGACTATCTCTAATCAAATTATTCCTTTCTAGGTGATTATAAATCCTATCTCTTATAATCCTTTCCAAAACTTTGCCCACAACAGAAGTAAGGCTCACCGGTCTATAATTACCAGGGTTGTCCCTACTCCCCTTCTTGAACAAGGGGACAACATTTGCTATCCTCCAGTCTTCTGGCACTGTTCCTGTAGACAATGACGACACAAAGATCAAAGCCAAATGGTATGGTAGATAGAAACTATTTCCTCAGGTGAAGAAGGCCAGAACAAGAGGGCAGTTCCTTAAAATTAGAGCTCAGTTATTTAGGACTGATGAAACACGTCTTCACACAAAGGGGAGTGGGGATCTGGAACTCTGTGATGCTTGGAATCAGTTGGAAACTTCAAAACTGAGATTGATAGATTTTTGTAAACTAAATGTATTAAGGTTTATAGAACTATGGGTGGATGGAACTAAGATACAAATCAGCCATGATCTATTTGACTGATGGTGACTCAAGGAGTGGGTAGCTATCTTTGTAACAGGCCTGATGGCTGAATGACCTCCTCATGTTGCTATGTAACATGCTCAAGGTGCTGACTCGACCTCCTCTGTTCCTGTGCATTATGTTCTATTAACTTCTTGTACTTGCATAACAAACTTGAGGTGGCTAAATGGACCTCCTCCTGTTCTTGTGTAACTGACTCAAGGACTGAATGGCCTCTTCCTGTTCTTCTATAACCAACGCAAGGGACTGAATGGACCTCCTGTTCCTGTATCCCTACCTTCCTTGTTCTCTTTCCTCTTCAATCATCTTCCTGTTGTTTTGGAAGCCCTAATGAACTTGGTTTCAGTCCATGAATCCAATGCAATGTTTTACACTTCCGTTATGCAAGTTCATTAAACCACCAACCATCCCCTCCCAAATCCTCTCATTGGTCACGCTGTTCCACCCCCACCCCACCTCCCACCATCTTCCAGAGCTCCTCCTTTTTTTTTTTGCATCCAGGTAAGATCAGCTAACTTCTGCTTTCCCTGGCTTTCATCTTCGTTTTTCTCCATGTCATGCTGTCTGTCAGGGAGACCAAGGTTTGTGCTGATGGCACTGACACTTTCAGAACAGGAAGCAAGGTTTCCTTCTGTGTGTGGAGCACACCAAGTGAGATCAATTACTCAACACAGACTAGGGATGGAACCTCATTCTTTACTGGTGTGTGCATGTGTATGTCAACTGCTCTCTGACTGGTAAAGAGTAATAGGAGGCATAGATTCTCAAAGGACATTATGTACCAACTCTTTCTTTCTGTTTTTCAGGAAGTGTCAGGACTCCAGCTCAGAAAACTTGCCTTACCTCTGAAGGTGTGTTGAAGAAGAATAACATTTATCTTTCTATCAGGACCTGTGTGCCACTTGCTCCCTTCAGAGCACCCACTCTGGGCATTCCTGGCAAGTAGGAGAGCATTGCTCTGCCCTTTGAATGCATGCAGAGCTGGTGATGTTTGCTGGAAGGGAGTTGAGGTACTAGCCACCATTGCATCAAGCCAGTTCCCTTCAGAGGAATTAGGAGGCCACCTACTGGGAAAGGGTGTGTAGATAGTTTGAGTCATGTTGAGATCAAAAAGGAGGTGGTATTGGGGTTCTTGAGAAACATTAAGATAGATAAGTCCCCAGGGCCTGATGGGATATACCCCAGAATACTGAAAGAAGCAAGGGAGGAAATTGCTGGGCCTTGAGAGAAATCTTTGTATCCTCACTAGCTACAGGAGAGGTCCAGAGGATTGGAGAATAGCCAATGTTGTTCCTTTGTTTAAGAAGGGTAGCAAGAATTAATCTAGCTAATTACAGGTCGGTGAGCCTGATGTCAGTGGTAGGGAAATTATTGGAGAGGATTCTTCAAGACAGGATTTACTCCCACTTGGAAATAACAGGATGTATTAGCAAGAGGCAACATGGTTTCGTGAAGGGGAGGTCGTGCCTCACTAACTTGATCAAGTTTTTTGAGGAAGTGACGAAGATGATTGATGAGGGTAGGGCAGTGGATGTTATCTACATAGACTTCAGTAAGGCCTTTGACAAGGTCCCCTGGTGCAGAAGGTGAAGTCACATGGGATCAGACGTGAGCTGGCAAGATGGTTACAGAACTGGCTCGGTCATAGAAGACAGAGGGTAGCAGTGGAAGGGTGTGTTTCTGAATGGAGGGCTGTGACAAGTGGCGTTCCTCAGGGATCAGTGCTGGGACCTTTGCTGTTCATAATATATATAAATGATTTGGAAGAAAATGTAACTGGTTTGGTTAGTAAGTTTGCGGACGACACAAAGGTTGGTGGATTTGCAGATAGTGATGAGGACCATCAGAGGATACAGCAGGATATGGATCAGTTGGAGGCTTGAGCGGAGAGATGGCAGATGGAGTTTAATCCAGACAAATGTGAGGTAATGCATTTTGAAAGGTCTAATACAGATAGGAAATATACAGTAAATGGCAGAACCCTTAAGAGTATTGATAGGCAGAGGGATCTGGGTGTACAGGTGCACAGGTCACTGAAAGTGGCAACGCAGGTGGAGAAGGTAGTCAAGAAGGCATACGGCATGCTTGCCTTCATAGGCCGGGGTATTGAGTTAAAAAATTGGCAAGTCATGTTGCAGCTTTATAGAACCTTAATTAGGCCGCATTTGGAATATAGTGTTCAATTCTGGTCGCCACACTACCAGAAGGATGTGGAGGCTTTGGAGAGGGAACAGAAAAGATTTGCCAGGATGTTGCCTGGAATTAGCTATGAGGAGAGGTTGGAGAAACTTGGTTTGTTCTCACTGGAATGACGGAGGTTGAGGGGCGACCTGATAGAAGTCTACAAGATTTTGAAGGGCATGGATAGAGTGGATAGTCAGAAGCTTTTTCCCAGGGTGGAAGAATCAATTACTAGGGGGCACAGGTTTAAGGTGCGAGGGGCAAAGTTTAAAGGAGATGTACGAGGCAAGTTTTTTACACAAAGGGTGGGTGCCTGGAACTCACTGCCGGGGGAGGTAGCGGAAGCAGATACGATAATGAGTTTTAAGGAGCATCTGGACAAATACATGAATAGGATAGGAATAGAGGGATATGGTTCTCGCAAGGGTAGGGGAAATTTAGTTCAGTTGGGCAGCATGGTCGGTGCAGGCTTGGAGGGCCGAAAGGCCTGTTCCTGTGCTGTAATTTTCTTTGTTCTTTATACTGCTGAAAGCATAATCAGTATAATGGGAAAATCTAGGATTGAGATCAGGAGAAATGTCCTTGCTCAGAGAGTTGTGACTCTTTAGAATTCTCCACCCCAAAGGCCTTTGAATGCTGAGCCATGCAATATATCGAAGACTTGAGACTGATTTTCAGTTACTAAGGGGCTTAAGGAATATGGGGATCAGGTAGGAAATTGCAGTGGTGATACAGATTTCTCATGATTGAATTGAATGGCCTCCTGTTCCTATAGTGTTTGATGAGTCAGTGTAGAGAGAGTTTTTCCCTGTATCTAACCCTGTGCTGAAACTTCATTGGGCAGTGTAGATCTTTACTCTGCATCTCATCTGTGTTGTACCTGTCTTGGAAGTATTTGATGCAGCAGTTCAGAGGAAGCTTTACACTGTATCTGGTCCCTCACTGGGAGGGAGCAATCTCGGGGGTGGGGAGGGGGGTGGTGGGGGTGGAGGGGTATAATTTAAGCAGCCCTAATCTCTCCTCAAGCCACCCATCCATAAACTGGAAGGTTTTGATGTGATCTGATTTCTATTAATAACCCCACAGCAAACTCAAGCTGGGATGAATTCAAAGGGTTAGTTTCAAAGGCAGAAGGAGGGTCACAATGTTGCCTCTCTTGTTGCATTCAGACAGTAAAAGAGGAATAGAGGAAAGGAAGATTTACACTACAGAGATAACTGGGAAAACAGATATTGTTTCCAGAGTCCAGAATCAAAGTCCTGTGAGTTATTCCTTCACAGAGGTTGGTAAACTGAAAATGGGGTTCAGTTACATTTTTGGTGATATTGACTTCACATGCTGGAATTAGCATGCAGGATGAATCAGTACTGTAGGCGATGGTACAGATTTTCCAGTAGAAGCTGTGTAGGTGGCCTGGTGTCCAATCTGAAGCAGACTTTCCTATCTGCAATACTACCATTAGCTAGATAGTACATTGGCAAATTGACTTTTCAATGCAACAAGACAATATTATTGTTCCACATATCAGAGGTCTATGTCACATGACTCCCATCTCTTCTCACTGTCTTTTGACAAAAGATTTGTATTCCTCATCTGGGTCCCTGAGATTGGTAAATTTCTCAACCATTAAGAATCAAAAGAAAGGTGTGGGGCCCTTTGTCCTAGCAGACAAGTAGACTCTGGATGGTCAGCCTGGGTTATAAAATTCAGCTGGCCTTTGTAAAACTCTCTTTGAATTTAATCTGTGCAACCCACAGGGGGTCATTAGTGTTTCTTCAGAGATAATGAGAGGAATGATTTTCCGATCATGCCAGGTAACTCCTTTTGTTCAAGTGTCACAGACTAATAGGTACAGTTTTTGCAATATAAATGAGCATATCTCTATTTCATTTTTAAAAAATATACAAGGTGAGGTCTTAATCCCCCCATATGTGGAATTCCCTTCCTAGATTTTGCCACCTCTCTTTCTTTAAGACATGACCTGAAATCTGCATCTGTGACTAAGCTTTTGGTCATCTATCCTAATATCTAATTTTCTGACGAGGTGTCAAATTTCATTTGAAAATCAGTCTTGTGAATTTCTTTGTTTACTATGTTGAGGACACTATATAAATGTAAAATGTTTTCTCTCCCACAAATCATTTCTTGTTTTCCAGATTTTGCTCAGAAACGAGTTGGTGGAACAGTGCATTACTCTTTGACTGGTGGATATTTTTGTGCCTCTGATCCCAAGGTGATAGATACTCTGAAGGAAATGGTGAGTGCTACTTATCCCTGGGAAACTGTTCCAATTTCAGTATCTGTCTTCTCCTGACTTATTAGGTTATAGGATGAATGCTATTAATCGATCCCTGCGACACTGATCTAGTCTCAGCTAGATTTTTTGTGTCATAGAATCTTTCTGGGACAGAAACGGACCTTTCACCCCATCATGTCATGCCAGCCATCAAACATCTATCTATTCTAATTCCGTTTTCCAATACTTAGTCCGTAGCCTTGTATGCAATAGCGTTTCAAGTGTTCATCTAAATGCTTCTTAAATGTTGTGAGAGTTCCTGCCTCGACCACCCTTTCAGGCAGTGAATCCCAGATTCCTACCACCCTCTGAGTGAAAACGTTTTTCCTTAAATCCCCTCTAGATCTCCTGCTCCTTACCTTACATTTATGCACCTTCCCCCACCCCCCTGGTTATTGACTCCTCTACTAAGGGGAAAAGTTTCTCCCTATTTACCCTATCTATATCACTCATAATTTTGTACTCCTCAATCAGGTCCCCATTCCCTGCTCTAAGAAAAATAATCCCAGGCTGTTTAGCCTCTCTTCACAGCTGAAATTATTGGAAAACATTCTGAGGGACAGAAATAATCTGCACCTGTAGAGACACGGATTAATCAAGGGTAGTCTGTGATGCACTATCAATCGAGCCGAGACTAGTTGTGAGCAAGACAGATAGGCTTTTATTAGCAAGAACTTGGAGCCATCCCTGTCGGTGATCTGGTCTGAACTGAGAGCAAGGGGGAGGAGCCACCGCCTTTATACCCAGACCAGGGGGAGGAGACTTGGGCGGAACCGACAGGGATGTGCCACATATACAGGTACTGAGAAATACTAACTACGGTGGTTAACCTCTATAGATAACATATAACAGTGGTTTACCACATTCACCCCCTGTTTAAAAAAAGAGTCCGTCGGGGGTGAGGCAGAGTGAACAATATTTACAATGTTTACAGATTGAATCTATCCGGAGGCCTGCTCTTCCGCTGCGATCTCCGTAGTACCAGTTCCGACGTGGTTTCAGGTCGCGGTGTCGTTGCGGGCGCCGGAACGTAGCTGTCATCCGTGTTTTCATCTGCCCATCGGGTGCGTGGTGACGACTCCTGGGGCTCAGGCGAACTGTACACGGGGGCGAGAGGAGCGCATAGTGATTCTGACATGGTAGGGACAAAATCGGGGGTTGGGGGTGAGGGGTTGGGGGCTACAGGGGTCCCTCAGTCACCTGCGGGCGCTAGGGCACGGCTAGATACTGTGTCCTCCCACCCATCAGGGTACTGCAGGTAGGCGTATTGGGGGTTGGCATGGAGGAGTTGTACCCTCTCGACTAGGGGGTCAGACTTACGGGTCCTGGCATGCTTCCGAAGCAGGACAGGGCCTGGGTGTGCCAGCCACGATGGTCGTGAAGTCCCTGAGGAAGACTTCCTGGGGAACACGAACATCCGTTTGTGGGGGGTGGCATTGGTTGCTGTGCAAAGGAGGGATCTAATGGAGTGTAGTACCTTCGGTAGGCCCTCTTGCTAGTGGGTGACTGGAAAGCCTTTAGACCGTAGTGCTAGTAAAACAGTCTTCCAGACAGTGGCGTTCTCTCTCTCCACCTGTCCGTTACCCCGAGGGTTGTAACTGGTGGTCCTACTTGAGGCTATGCCTTTGGAGAGCAGGTACTGTCGCAGTTCCTCACCCATGAAGGAGGATCCCCGGTCGCTATGGATATAGCTGGGGTAACCAAACAGAGCGAAGAGGCCGTGCAGGGCCCTAATAACTGTGGCCGAGGACATATCTGGGCAGGGAATTGCAAAGGGGAAACGTGAGTACTCGTCAATGACATTGAGGAAGTATATGTTGCGATCAGATGAGGGGAGGGCACCTTTGAAGTCGATGCTGAGGCATTCAAAGGGGCGGGTGGTTTTTATGAGATGTGCCCTGTCTGGCCGGTAGAAGTGCAGCTTGCATTCCGCGCAGACCTGGCAGTTCCGAGTTACGGATCTGACATCCTCGACTGAGTAGGGCAGGTTTCGGGCTCTAATAAAGTGGAAAAACCTGTGACCCCTGGGTGGCAGAGGGCGTTGTGAAGAGCCTGTAACCGGTCCACCTGTGCACTGGCGCATGTTCCATGGGACAGCGCATCAGGTGGTTCATTGAGCTTCCCGGGCCGGTACAAGATATCGTAATTGTAGGTGGAGAGTTCAATCCTCCACCGTAATATCTTGTCGCTCTTGATCTTGCCCCGCTGCGTGTTGTTGAACATGAAGGCAACGGACCGTTGGTCCGTGAGTAAGGTGAACCGTTTACCAGCTAAATAGTGGCGCCAGTGCCGTACAGCTTCCACTATGGCTTGGGCCTCTTTCTCGACAGAGGAGTGTCGAGTTTCGGGGCCCTGGAGGATTCGTGAAAAGAAGGCCACGGGTCCGCCCGCCTGGTTAAGGGTGGCAGCTAGGGCGAAATCAGACGCATCGCTCTCCACCTGAAATGGGATGGATTTGTCTATAGCGTGCATCGTGGCCTTCGCGATGTCTGCTTTGATATGGTCGAAGGCCAGCAGGGCCTCCGCTGTCAAGGGAAAAAGGGTGAATTTTATGAGCGGGCGGGCTTTATCCGCATAGTTGGGGACCCACTGTGCATAGTACGAGAAGAAGCCCAGGCATCTTCTCAATGCTTTGAGGCTAGTGGGGAGGGGAAGTTCCAGAAGGGGACGCATACGGTCGGGATCGGGGCCGTGGACTCTATTCTCCACTACGTACCCCGAGGATGGTGAGGCGGCGTGTACTGAACACGCACTTCTCCTTATTGTAGGTCAGGTTAAGGAGCCTATCCGTGTGCGGGAATCTGTGGAGGTTGGCATCGTGGTCCTGCTGATCAAGGCCACAGATGGTGACGTTATCCAGGTACGGGAAGGTAGCCCGCAGCCCATTCTGGTCTACCATTTGGTCCATTTCGCGCTGGAAGACCGAGACTCCGTTGGTGACGCCAAAGGGGACCCTGAGGAAGTGGTAAAGGCAACCATCCACCTCAAACGCCGTATATTGGCAGTCCTCCGGGCGGATAGGGAGCTGGTGGTACGCTGACTTCAAGTCAATGGTGGAGAATACCCGATATTGTGCAATCTGATTGACCATGTCAGATATGCGGGGAAGGGGGTACGCATCCAGCTGCGTATATCGGTTAATGGTCTGACTGTAGTCAACGACCATTCTGTGTTTCTCCCCGGACTTAACGACTATCACTTGTGCTCGCCAGGGGCTGGTACTAGCTTCGATGATCCCTTCCCTGAGGAGCTGCTGGACTTCGGACCTCATGAAGTCCCTGTCTCCAGCACTATACCGCCTGCTCTTGGTGGCGATGGGCTTGCAGTCGGGAGTGAAATTCGCGAACAAGGATGGAGGGGCAATCTTAAGAGTCGAGAGACTGCAGGTAGTGCGCAGTGGGCAATTTAGACGCTGCTGATTGCAGATGGAGAGTGGGCGAAAAGGGCCATTATACTGTATAGTGACACTCTTCAGATGGGTCATCAAGTCGAGCCCCAGGAGTACGGAAGCGCAGAGGTGTGGCAGCACGAGGAGCCTGAGGTTATCATATACCGTGCCCCGCACCTTCAGGGTCACCACGCAGCAGCCGAGGACATTTACAGAGCGGGAGTGTGACGCCATGGAGATCGTCTGCTGGACGGGTCGCACGGAAAAGGCGTATCGGCGCACCGTATCGGGGTGAATGAAGCTCTCCGTATTCCCACTGTCAAACAAACAATGCTCCCTGTGCCCGTTTACCTCAATGTCCATCATGGACTCGGCGAGACGATGAGGCTTCGTCTGATCCAGGGTCACTGATTCCACTGTTGAATCCTGCAGATAACTGTAGGAGGCTGATGAGGTAGGAGATGGCGGCCCCTGCTGGTCACTCGTGGTAGTTGGCGGCCAAGAGGACGGCCCCCGCGGGTAGCCGATGGCCGATGATGTCATACAAGATGGCGACCCCCGCGGGTCGCACGCGGCTGGGGTCATCCAAGATGACGGCCCCCGCGGGTCGCACGCGGCCGGGAGCGTCCAAGATGGTGGCCCCCGCAGGTCGCACGTGGCCGGGGGCGTCCAAGATGGCGGCCCCGCGGGTCACACGCAGCGCTCGTGGATTTGGGAGCAGACTTACGGCAGGCCTTTGCGTGGTGCCCCTTCTTCCCACACGCGGAGCAGAACGACTCCCTCGTCGGGCAGCGTTGTCGGGGGTGCTTGCCCAGGCTGCAGAAGTAGCATTTCGGGCCTCCAGAAGTGCAGCCGTGGTCAGGTCACCGGAGAGGCGTGGGGCAGCGTAGGGCTGTGGTCCTCCCGCTAGCGACGGCCGCGGTGTCCAGGATGCGCCCACGTGGTGAGGTGAGTAGGATTCAAGGTACTGTGAGGTCACTTCTAGGGATACAGCCATTTGCACTGTTTTCTTTAAGTCCAGCGCACCCTGTTCCAGCAGCCGTTGCTGGATGTAAGTAGTTCCGATGCCCATGACAAAGGCATCCCGGATTAAGTCGTCTGTATATTGGGCGGCAGTCACAGACCTACAGTTACAGTCCCGGGCAAGCAGACGCAACGCGCGCAGGAACTGGTCAACTGATTCACCTGGCTGCCGTCTGCGCGTAGCGGGGAGGTGTCTTGCATAGACTTCGTTAGGCCGTTTATTATACAGGCCTTTTAACAGTTCGATAGCGGCCGTATAATTTTCTGCGTCTCGGATCATAGCATATACTACGTCGCTTACCCGACTGTGGAGCACCCGTAGTTTGTCAGCATCTGTACTGATGGCAGTGGAGGCTCTGATGTAATCTTCGAAGCATTGCAGCCAGTGATCAAACGTGTTAGAGGCTCCGGCAGCTTGCGGGTCCAGATTCAGCCTTTCGGGTTTCAGTAGCTGCTCCATTCTTCAAAAAAAAAGCTTGCTAATAAAATTGATGCACTATCAATCGAGCCGAGACTAGTTGTGAGCAAGATAAATAGGCTTTTATTAGAAAGAACTTGGAGCCATCCCGGTCGGTGATCTGGTCTGAACTGAGAGCAAGGGGGAGGAGCCACCGCCTTTATACCCAGACCAGGGAAGGAGACTTGGGCGGAACCGACAGGGATGTGCCACATATACAGGTACTGAGCAATACTAACTACGGTGGTTAAGCTCTATAGATAACATATAACAGTGGTTTACCACAGTCTGCTGCTTTCAAACCTGATCCTCGCGACCTTTGCGAGCGTAAGGGGAAGATGGGAAGTCATCTGCATCATTAATCGGGCACGTTAATGTAATTAAGGCATTCATTAAGAGTTTGTGTTCTGAAGTAAAGAGATTTTTGGGCGGTTGGCTGGCCATTGGGAACTGTGTAAAACTGAAAAGTTCCAGCCTGTCAGGGACAGGGTCAGGCAGTGTTGAAAATGTTTTGTATAAAAATGAAGTTTTGATGAAAATCTATTGCACAGCAATGTAATTTTAATAACCTTGACACTTCCTACCTTATCCTGGGTTCCAGCTCTTCATCTACCTCAGCCAATTTGAAGGTGCAGGTTGTTTCCTCTAAAAAAAAACTTATTCACATATGGCAGCCACAGCAATGTCTGAACCAACTTCCACTTTCTGCCTCATCTGCAATACTCCTCCCCCAGTAACTGCCTCTGCATGGAGTATTGAAGGATGTGGTCATTGTGATTAATGTATCCCTGGGACACTGGTCCACTCCAAGTGGCTGTCTCCCTGTAGGTATTGGAGGACCGGGTTAGTGTTATTAATCTATCCACAAGATCACATCTTACTCGAAATCTTTAGAATTGAAGGTGGGCTATAAACAAAAAATGTTAATATTTTCTTCTTCCTCTTCATTTGCAGGTTATTTCAATTCTATCATCCATCCCCAGGAATCGAATCATGAAACTGGACGTTAACCCAAAAAGCAGATGCAGACAGTGAAAATAAGTTTGGAAGTAGACAACAGAGTTGAAGCCTTCCGTTTTATAGCCAACTTTAACACAATGGCAGGAGTGGAAAATTGGAAACTGTGTAGTCTTCAGATCTTCAACTCTGTTTGCTAAACCCCAAATGCAGGCTGTGGTGCATGGTCTATTTAATAACTAGGATAATTCTCTCTGTTCTCTGCGCAACCAGCTGGGTCCTGTCTGCGATAAGCCATCTTCAACCTTCCCTCGCTCTATGGTCCTCACTATAATACTGGACTCTGTCTGAGGAGGAGAATTCAGAGTAATGGGCTAGACAGGTAGGAAAGAGTGGCTAGGTTGCAACTGTTAGTGATTTGACTGTGTATTAATTTTCAGCTTTCACCTGTGAAGGAAGATTCAGACTTAAATTGTCATCACATTTGCTTTATTTCACTAACATAAATGCAGTGATGAGCAAGTTTAGATAGTGAAACTGAATTTCTTATATTGAAACAGCGATGACACCTTATAAAGCACTTCTTTGGCTGCAAATTGCCTGAGGTGGTGAAAGATGTTGAAACTGTACAAGTTCATGTCTCAGTGGAAAGCAGAGACAGAGAGCTTCAGTGGACGATAGGATTAGAAGAAAAAATTAGTTTTATGGGCAACTTTGTGAGCAGCTTGAGGAGGTTCACCACTGTACGTCAAGATTGTAACTTGTTTTGAATTTGATACTTAATAAATCATGAATATCTACATTCAATGTTGTGAACCCTTTTCTTTTATGAAATTACTTTATACAAAGGCCACAATCCAGCCCACCTTCCCATTACAGAGGAAATGCTGTACTGTCAAAGAGAGACGTATACAATTTTGAATTTGATTTCCACAATCCAGCTCGATACTCACTAGTGCCAGTACTGAGGGAGTGCTGAGTTAGGTACCTATACTTTAGGACCTGAGCCCCATAATCCAGACTGACACTTCCAGTGACCGTGAGTGTTATACTTGTAGCGGGATTCCTCTTTTTAACTCCACTGGGCTTATTTTAGGTTTGGTTCTCCGTCACCCAAACCCCACCAATGCCCGAGTGATTCTCTCTCTTGCCGATGGAACAATGGCCACCTTGCGTCTACTTCACTAGAGTAGCGCTCCCAAGAGAGAGAAAAGGAAACTGCTGCCTATCCACTACCTGGCAGCCTTTCCTGAGTGGGCGGTTTCGAAGCGCCCAGGATACCCTCAGTTCTAGACTCCGGAATTATGGTAAGGAATATTTATATGGTGACTTAGCCAGAGATCATTGGTGAGAAATTGAAAAGATCAAAATGGACTCCAACGGAAGTCAAAGATAGATATATATATATAAAAACATCAAGGTCAAAGGTCACCAAACACCAGGAAAACAACACACCATGCCTTATGCTCTATGAGACTATAGCTATGGAAGGAATACTAAAACGGACACCACGGAATTCTTACTTTATACAAGTTTACCATGTCTTAAACTATGAAAGGTACATGCAAAAGCCCCCCCCTCACTTTCCCCAAAGCCTCATCCACTATGATGATCTCGGGAACTTCGCGAATTACCAGGGGATACTCACGATCCTAGTTTAAATTGCTCAGTGGGCTTCGGGCTGCGTGCTAGAGACGACCGAGAGGCAGGAAACAGGAGAGGAGTGCTGTCATGCTGGTCCGAAGAGAAAAGAGGAAGAAATGGCCGGCCTGACCATCCTTTTATATTGTAAAACTTGAATTATTTTCCTGCCAACTCCGCCCCCCTTCCAACCGGCTGTTCCACAGACGAAGGCTTGCTCGTTATCTGCAGCTGCGATCTTACAGTCCATAGAGACCAGATGGTCCCATCCCAGGTGATAGGTCTCTTGCTGTCCTGAATTGTTCCATCGGAGATCGTTTAATTGTTTTCCCATTAGGGAAATGGGCTTCTCCTCGCTCTGGGACAAGGCCATTATCACCTGTATTGAGTCCAGACCAGGTGCATTGTCTTGCTGCCGGCCTAGTCTGGTGATGTCGTCAGGTCCTTTTGTTCTGCTGATAACCTAATCAGCAGTCTGTCTGGTTTCTGGCTGCTTGCAATTTTTGGACTGGGCCCCTTCACACACACACACACACACACAGGCTGGCTGGGCTCCCTGGGACATTTTTGGTCAAGTCCTAAAGCCAAGTGTGGCCACTTTCACAGTTCTTTAGGGTTCAAGTCCTTTTCCCAGCTCATAAAAAAAAAGGCCTGAGTTGCCCGAAAAACTTACAGATGTCCCTTCGATACATCCAGACTCGCTCGGACCGTATCGACATAAATGTTTGAGGGGCAACACTTCTCCTCCTTCGTGACTGTAAGCACCCCTTATTAACCCGCGAAGCTCTGTGTCCCGAGGAGTCCCCTTAATCTGAGCTACACCCCTTTTATATACAGCAACACAGAGAAAGGTGACATAGGTAGGTACATTACAACAATCCCTTGCAATATGCGGGATGGAAAAACATTAAATACAACAAGTACAGCAATAAACCAGCGGCCCCCAAACGTAGGGGTTACCGCATATATATATATACAGAAACTTCACAGCATTGGGATACAGTAGCGGTTTTTGTTAAACTGGCGAGGTTCGGTTCGGGCTGTGGAGGTTTGATCGAGTTAATAACTTCCGCAGCTTCGCGGTCTTCCTCCGCTTTCCGAACTTGCAGTTCTCTGTCTCGCGAGGGCACCATGCTGATAGACGCACTTCAGTCAAATTTAACACAACGGAGGCAACAGTGTAATGTACCCCCTGGTACAATACCTTCTTGGTGGGGACGAGCACTAGGTCATTCTCGGGCCCCTTGGTGGTTGTTGGACAGTTGTGGGGGTCGATCGGTTGGGCCGTGGGCAGGGGTCTCTTTACCTGAACCAGCAGTTCGGTAGCTTTCACAGTCATCCCAGCCCTGGGAGTTACGCATCCCTTCCCACTGCGGCCCCAATTTATCCTGCCCCCGGAGTCTTGCCACCACCTCACGAAGTTGATCGATGCCCCTTGTGGACATACCCTGGCAGACCCCCATAGGCACAAATATATCCCCTGGTCATAAGCCCACCACTTCTCCCAACATACAGTAATCCCTCCTGGTGACCCCGTGATGGTCCGGTAGGTATTATTGTCCAGTTGTTCCCAGTCCGAGGATCGATCCCTCATGTCCGGGCTCAGCTTCCTGAGCCACCACCACTTCCCCAAAGGAACATCCCCCTTACAGGTTAAACACACCCGCCTGCCCTCAGTCACCCTAACCCGGTCAGTCGCCACCTGTATCTCTCTGCAGAGTACAGAGGCCTCTCCGTATGTGAAGCTCTGGTGGCTGGGGTACCTGGTCGAGTTCGACCCCAGCCACCCAGGCCACCTCCCCACGTGGGAGTAGCGTGCCTGCTCCGAGGCCACCAGGTCTCCCTGACCGGTAGTTACGAGGGGTGCCCTGCCGCCAGAGCACCCATATACCAACGACTCCTCCATTTCCCCTCTACGGGTCTCGCACATCTCCAGGCACATTGTTATACTCAGTATCCATATGGCAGGACGACCCATCTATAAAACAAAACAGAAGACCTCCTTGCCTCCACACTGCCGTCCACCCTTCCTGGAACCACTTCAAACGGAAGGGCGCCATTGTATTCCTCGCTTGCAGTTACCGCTTTTGAAATTGCCGCCGTGCAATTTCACAAGCTGCCGGCTGCAGTACTGTATTTTGCAGCCTGGTTCCCCAGGGTCCTAGTGCCCTGCGTCCATTCTTAAACAGTGGAAGTTCCCGACCTCCACACTACTGTTCCCAATTCGGAAAACATCACATACACAGAATAATCTACACGGAAAACTACTAAACCAACCAGAATGTGAATCCTATATCTATTTACACCGCCACCCGTCTCCGGGTGGCCAACTTAAAACTGATCCTCACCCTGCTCAGGCCAGTTGTCTGCCTGGCCCGACCGTCCGGTCCGGACCTCCGTGGGCCGAGGGTCCTGACTGCCCCTGGCCTCCCCTTCCCCAAAGGGTTTCCGGAATCCCTCTCCGTTCCCTGCGGAGACTGGGCTACCCGTGGCCGCACTTGGTAGTGCCCCACGCCTTCTACTTTCCACCCAGGCCCTTTTGCTGCGGGGTCGGGCCCTGAGTGCCATGTGTGAGGGAGACCACCTTACCGGGGGTCTGGAGACCCTGCTGCTCCGACAACCCCTCCCTGACTCCCATACCAGATATGATACCTCCATCTCCTCTGCCTCCCTAACTTTGGCCTCACTGAGGCAGTTGACCCGGTCAGTGAGCTGATGCTCGGGTAGTTTAAAATTACCCGGGCTGGGTGCTTGTATCACCGTTAACCTCACTGCGGCCGCTACCTCCGGTGCTGCCCAGCTGGGACAGCACATTGTCACCTGGTGGGTAATGGTGGGGTCGGGTATTTCCCCTACTGTTTCCACCTCTACGGGGGCTTCCTCACTTGCTACCCCTTTCCTCACTCCCTTCTTGCTCTTCCCGGCCCTGGTGGGGTCAAAGAGCTTGCATTGGTTTACATGAAACCATTTCACCTTGCGGGGGAGCTGAACAGCGTATACCATGGGGCTGGCCTTGTCCACTATACTGTACGGCCCCGCGTACAGTGGCTCAAAGGTCCCCACCCGCGCAAAATTGCGGACCATCACCTGCTCTCCTATGGCTCACTCGTGAGTTGTGCGGGGCTCCAGCAGCAGCCTGTTTCTGCGGTGCTGGGCCCCCATGTTACTGGCTGCCTGCCAGTGAACCTGCTTCAGCTGTTCCAACAGCTGTTTTGCGAACTTATCCCTATTGACCTCCCTGAGCTGCCCCTCTGTTAGGGCAGGTACCATGACATGAATCGGAGTCCTCATGACTCGCCCGGTCATGAGCTCGTGTGGGGAATATCCTGTACTCCTGGACTGGCTAGCCCGGATCCCCATGAGTACTAGGGGCAGAACTTCCACCCACCGGTTAGGAGAGTTGCCGGTCTCCTTCCGCAACCTCTCTTTAATGGTGCGGTTCAACCTCTCTACAGGACCCGAGGACTGGGGGTTATAGGCCACATGCCATTTTGCCCTGATGCCCAGGACCTTAAGGGTCGCCTGCATGATCTGCCCCATGAAATGACTCCCCTGGTCCGACTCCACAAACTGCGGGAGTCCCCACCTGGAGAACACCTCCCTGACTAGGATCTTGGCCGTGCCTACAGCGGTGGCTGTTCGGCACGGGAAGGCTTCCACCCACTTCGAAAACACACCCACTAATACAAGGCAGTACTTGTATCCCCCTGCAGCGGTGGGAAGGGGTGCAATATAGTCGATCTGTACTGACTGCCAGGGCCCCTCCACCCTACGGACGTGCCCCAGCGAAACCTTCCTCTTTTGGGGATCAGGATTATTCGTGGCACACACTAAACAGTTCGCACAAAAGTCACAAACGTCCTCCCGGAGGCCAGGCCACCATCCTACCTTCTCTACCCGCTGCCAGGTGGTCTCGGGACCGGGGTGTCCCGCTCCCGGGCTCTCAGGAGCTACCTCTATGAATTCCCTCCTATGCTGGGAAGGCACTATCCACTGGTCTCCTCTAAAGAGCATGCCTTCCTTTAAGGTCATGTCCTTCTCTCCATAAGGACCCTCTACCCTTTCCTGCCTACCCAGGGCTGCTATGGCGGTCTTCAACTCGGGGTCCTGTGCCTGAACAGTGGCTAGGTCTGGGGCCAAGGTCACTCTTGGATCCCCTCTCCGGGGCTGTCCCCTGACTGCTGCCACCTGTCCTTCCCCGTAAGGATCCCACTCTACCCCGTACCTAGCCCCCACTCTGGCCAGACTGTCTGCCCTCTGGTTCCCCTCACCCCGTGGCTCTGTCTTGGAGTGGGCTTTAACCTTATGGATGTACCTATCCCTGCCCTCTCCTACAGCAGCCACTATCCTCTCTAACAGGGGTTTTGTAGCGAGGGGCTTCCCATCCGAGGAGGTGTACCCTCGGCGGGACCAGGTGGCCAGATACTCCGTGCACGAGTTGCACGTAAACATGCTGTCTGAGCAGATGGTGTATGGAATGGGGAAACGCTCCGGGTGTGTGACCACATACATCACTGCGGCCAGCTCTGCCTGCCGAGCGCTCAGTGTGTGGGGGAGCTTGAGGGCCAGGGCTATCTCTGCTTTGGGGTCCCAGATCCCACAACCCGTGAATCTGATGCCCCCCGATACGGAACTGGATCCGTCTACGTATATCTCCCTACCCGTGGGATGCAGCCCTGCCCGAAAACCAAAACCTACCTCCCATACCCCCTCTACGGAACAATGGTGTGGCTCCCCTGGGTACACCAGGTTGGCTGCGAGCTGTGGCTCACTCAGCCCCTTCACCCATAGCACCATTTGGGACAACAAGAGAGTCCACCGGGTGATCCTGGCACTACTGACCGTGCCATCTTTAATCTGGCCGTTTAACAACATTTGGGTTGGGGTGTGATGGGTCAGGAGGGTGATGGGTGCCATTCTAATAAAAACCTGCACCCGCTTCACCGCCCAGTATGTAGCTAGCAGGTGCCGTTCACAGTTGGAGTATGCCCGCTCCACTTCTGTGAGAACTCGGGAGGAATACGCCACTGGCCTCAACTTGCCATGCCGTTCTTGGAGGAGTACAGCACTCAGGCTATCACTGCCTGCTGCTACCTCCAGGAAAAATTCCTCCCGGGGGTCAATGGCTCCCAGAGCTGGGGCCTTTTGCAAGTCCTCCTTGAGTCGGACGAATGCCGACTCGCACTTGCTGTCCCACTCCCATTCCACCCCCTTGTGCAGCAGCCTGAGCAGAGGCGCTGCAGTCGCGGCGTAATCTTCAATGAAGGCACGGCAATAGCCTGTGACTCCCAAAAAGGATCGTACCCCCCTAACGTTTACCGGGACTGGGAGTTCCTGCACTGCCTGTCTCCTGGCCGCATCTATCCCTCTCTCCCCAGCCCTAAGGGTTAAACCCAGGAACTCGACCTCCCTCAACCCGATTTGGGCTTTCTTGGGGTTAACTTTTAACCCTCCCTTATGGAGTAACCCCAACAACTCGTCTACCAGGGGGCCATGTTCCTCGCTACTGTCCGTGAACAGTAGTATATCGTCCACATACTGGACCAGTCTGTGGGGCTCACTAAACTCTTTCAGGCGTTCGGCCATGCACTGGTGAAAAATGCTGGGGCTGTTGTGGAAACCCTGTGGGAGACAGCTCCATGTATACTGCTGCCCCTTAAACGTGAAGGCGAACTTATACTGGTCCTCCTGCCTGACTGGGATGGACCAAAACCCATTCGAAATATCCAGCACTGTAAAAACAGAGGCTGACGCTGGAATTTCTCCTAACAGGTCCGCCACGGCTGCTACCGTTGGGGCGCATGCCGGAATAGAGTGGCTGTGGAGGGGTCTTTCTCTGCATGGAGGTCAGTGACCAGTGGAATGCCCCAGGGATCTGTTCTGGGACCCTTGCTGTTTGTCATTTTCATAAATGACCTGGATGAGGAAGTGGAGGGATGGGTTGGTAAGTTTGCTGACGACACCAAGGTAGGTGGTGTTGTGGATAGTTTGGAGGGATGTCAGAAGTTGCAGCGAGACATAGATAGAATGCAAGACTGGGCGGAGAAGTGGCAGATGGACTTCAACCCGGATAAGTGTGTAGTGATCCATTTTGGCAGATCCAATGGGATGAAGCAGCAGTATAATATGAAGGGTACCATTCTTAGCAGTGTAGAGGATCAGAAGGACCTTGGGGTCCGGGTCCATAGGACTCTTAAATCGGCCTCGCAGGTGGAGGATGCGGTCAAGAAGGCGTACGGCGTACTAGCCTTCATTAATCGAGGGATTGAGTTTAGGAGTCGGGAGATAATGCTGCAGCTTTATAGGACCCTGGTTAGACCCCACTTGGAGTACTGCGCGCAGTTCTGGTCACCTCATTACAGGAAAGATGTTGAAGCCATTGAAAGGGTGCAGAGGAGATTTACAAGGATGTTGCCTGGATTGGGGGGCATGCCTTATGAGGATAGGTTGAGGGAGCTTGGTCTCTTCTCCCTGGAGAGACGAAGGATGAGAGGTGACCTGATAGAGGTTTACAAGATGTTGAGAGGTCTGGATAGGGTAGACTCTCAGAGGCTATTTCCAAGGGCTGAAATGGTTGCTACGAGAGGACACAGGTTTAAGGTGCTGGGGGGTAGGTACAGAGGAGATGTCAGGGGTAAGTTTTTCACTCAGAGGGTGGTGGGTGAGTGGAATCGGCTGACGTCGGTGGTGGTGGAGGCAAACTCGTTGGGGTCTTTTAAGAGACTTCTGGATGAGTACATGGGATTTAATGGGATTGAGGGCTATAGATAGGCCTAGAGGTAGGGATATGATCAGCGCAACTTGTGGGCCGAAGGGCCTGTTTGTGCTGTGGCTTTCTATGTTCTATGTTCTAATATTCTTATTAAGGACTCTGTAGTCCACTGTGGCCCTCCAGGAATTATCTGGCTTCCTCACCGGCCAAAGCGGTGAGTTCACGTGTGGCAATTGGCCTCAAAATGCCTTGCCCTACCAGTGAATTTAGGGACACCTCTAAATCTGCCTCCGCTTCCCGGGGGAAACTATACTGTTTCTGGGGTCGGGACATGGGGTCTCCATCTATCCTGACCTCTGTCCCAGTGACCCTCCCGCAATCGTGCTTGTGGGTCGCAAAGGCGGCCAAATTCTTCCGGACATACCCCCTATATTCCTCCAAGGTATTCCCTACCATGGCTTCCAAATCATACCCCTCCTTGGGTTTCACTACACACAAAGCCCCCCTTTCTTGTGCCCTCTCTATGACCATGACCTCCTTCTCAGCCCCTTCCCCTGCTATGCCTGACAAACAGTGGTTCTTCAGGTCCACCAAGACCTGATGAGCCACTATAAATTCGGCGCCTAGGATCCCCTTTCCCTCCTGCTCCCATCTCATCAGGACGCATTTCCACCGCACCTGGAGTGTCCCCAACCTGATGGACAGGGGAACAGAGAAAAAACCAGTCTTCTCGTTTCCCGTGAAGCCGACAAGACTGTAGGGCACCCCGCTGGATAGAGGGGATGTTTGGGGATTGTCCGTGTGGACAATGGTACTGGAAGCACCTGTGTCCAGTAGGTAACTCCCGACCACATCCTGGACCTCCATCCTGACCCAGGGTCTCCCGCATGGGCCATACTCTAATGGACATAGGAAGGTGGGTTTCCCCGCTGGCAGTCATAAGGGAGCTCGTGGTGCGGGTGCAGGCTGGCCCTGGCCTGTTGCCATCGCTACCTGCCCGGACCCTATTGCCTTGGTCTGCAGATAAGCCAGCAGATCCTTTACATCGATCGTCTCCGGGGGAAGTGCTCCTACCACCGGGGTTGGTGTCTTTTTCATGGGAGCCCTTCCCTCCCTGCTCGGGTTCCTACACTCCCTCCTGAAGTGCCCGGGCTTCCCACACCCGTAGCACACCGGCCTCCAGTCTGAGGCCTGGCTGCCTTCCTGCTTCCACTCCCTCCTAAGGAGGGGTGCCGGTGCGACCTCATGCACCTTGCCCTTATGGGGCTGTTCCTTACTTCTCTCCCCATTGCGATACGCAAGGGTGAGCTTCCTTATTACCTCCGCCTCGTTAAGGTTGGGGTCCAGCGGGTCGAACTAATGCTCGGCCTTTGCCCTAACTCGCGGAAGGCAGTTAGCCACGAGAGTCTTCAGCCAGTGGGCTGTCCTCTCGTCCAGATGTTGCCTGTCTAAGGGAGTCCCACACGCTCCCTCATACACCATCCACAGCCTGTCTGCGAACATGTCCGGGGACTCAGCGACTTGCTGCCTTGTCTCCCACACCCTCGTGAAGGGACTACCCTGATTTAACCCCATGGCCTCCAGAACTGCTGTCTGTGCCGCTACCCATGTGGCAGGTCTTCCCCCTTCCCTGGAGGTCACTGCCTTACATAGATATGAGTCTAGGGTCATCAGTAATAGTTTTACCCTTTCCACCTCATCACAGTCGTTTATGTCAGCTGCCTGCTGCACCTCCATAAAACGTAATGACGGGTCTCCCGCCCTAGTCAGTCTTGGGATTTGGGTTACCATCCCCCTGAGCGCGTGTGCCCCATGGGGAATTATTATATCGCTCTCTATCGGTCCCCTTGCGTCCCCTCCCACCGGGGGACCATACTTTCTTTGTCTGACTGGGCACATCTGCCCCACCTGGGGCTGTTGCCCCCCTGCCTCATCGGCATCCGGCTCTCCCTCCATGCTCGATAGCCCCACCACTCCGGGGTGTGCTACCCATGTCGGAGACACCACAACCTGGGGATACTCCACTGACCCCCCTTGGACCTGCCCCTCCCTGGACGTCCCGAACCCTACCTGCTGACCCGGACACATTACCGGCATCTCAGGCAGCGGTCTGTTCCCTTTCCCAAAGGAATGGTGCACTATACCCGGCGGACACGCCGCCACCTGGGGGTGCCCCGTTGACTCCCCTTGGACCTGCCCCGCTCTGGACAGCCCGAACCCCACCTGCCGACCCGGACACGTTTCCGGCGCCTCAGGAGGCGGTCTATTCCCCTTAGCGCCCGGGGAATCATCCGCTGCGAGGAGCCCTCTGCCCCTAGGGGACTCTCCTGGACCTCCCAGGTGCACCCGTCCCCTGACCTTGGACAGAGCCTCCTCCAGCTTTTCTATCCGTGCCTGGCACGGCCCATGCTCGCCATCACCTAACTCGTCGCAAGCCACCCTGTACGCTGCCTGGATGTCCCCGAACCTCCCTTCCAGCTCCTTGTACCTCTGCGCACCTTGAGCCAGGAGTTCCTGGGCCTCCCGTTCCCTCTCCTTTGCCTCAACTACCTGGCATTGGAGGAATTCCTTTTCATATCGGTGTGACTCGCTAGCTTGTAGGATGCACTGCCTCGCATCAGTTAATTCATTAAATAACTGTTCCTCTGCTCTAGCGCTGTCCCCCGCGCTGGCCCTAATTTTGCTCAACTCTCCCTCCAGAACAGCAATCCTCCTTTCCATTTTGGCTACCTGCTGGGACAGGCAGGCTAGCCAAACTGCCTTTTCCAACCCTTTCGTGTATTCCTTGCTCTCTGTCCATGCAGGCGCAGCCATTACGGGCTGCTCTGCATTGATTAGTGCTAATACCCACGTTTTGGTGAGGTTGACCTTTTTCCACAGATATGAGGAGATTCTCTCCTCCATTTTGCTTCTTTCCCTCACCCCCTCTGACAAGTCACATATTCCAGACCACCGGAGTCCTGCCGCGGTCGCCATTGTAGCGGGATCCCTCTTTTTAACTCCACTGGGCTTATTTTAGGTTTGGTTCTCCGTCACCCAAACCCCACCAATGCCCGAGTGATTCTCTCTCTTGCCGATGGAACAATGGCCACCTTGCGTCTACTTCACTAGAGTAGCGCTCCCAAGAGAGAGAAAAGGAAACTGCTGCCTATCCACTACCTGGCAGCCTTTCCTGAGTGGGCGGTTTCGAAGCGCCCAGGGTACCCTCAGTTCTAGACTCCGGAATTATGGTAAGGAATATTTATATTGTGACTTAGTCAGAGATCATTGGTGAGAAATTGAAAAGATCAAAACGGACTCCAACGGGAGTCAAAGATATATATATATATATATATATATATTAAAACATCAAGGTCAAAGGTCACCAAACACCAGGAAAACAACACACCATGCCTTATGCTCTATGAGACTATAGCTATGGAAGGAATACTAAAACGGACACCACGGAATTCTTACTTTATACAAGTTTACCATGTCTTAAACTATGAAAGGTGCATGCAAAAGCCCCCCCCCCCACTTTCCCCAAAGCCTCATCCACTATGATGATCTCGGGAACTTCGCGAATTACCAGGGGATACTCACAATCCTAGTTTAAATTGCTCAGTGGGCTTCGACTGCGTGC
The DNA here is from genome assembly GCF_964213995.1 of Mustelus asterias. Classification (NCBI taxonomy): domain Eukaryota; kingdom Metazoa; phylum Chordata; class Chondrichthyes; order Carcharhiniformes; family Triakidae; genus Mustelus; species Mustelus asterias. The sequence goes on from NC_135801.1 coordinate 39,158,355, forward strand.
TGGAGACGATCGAGAGGAGAGTGCTGTCATGCTGGTCCAAAGAGAAAAGAGGAAGAAATGGCCAGCCTGACCATCCTTTTATATCGTAAAACTTGAATTATTTTCCTGCCAACTCCGCCCCCCTTCCAACCGGCTGTTCCACAGACGAAGGCTTGCTCGTTATCTGCAGCTGCGATCTTACAGTCCATAGAGACCAGATGGTCCCATCCCAGGTGATAGGTCTCTTGCTGTCCTGAATTGTTCCATCGGAGATCGTTTAATTGTTTTCCCATTAGGGAAATGGGCTTCTCCTCGCTCTGGGACAAGGCCATTATCACCTGTATTGAGTCCAGACCAGGTGCATTGTCTTGCTGCCGGCCTACTCTGGTGATGTCGTCAGGTCCTTTTGTGCTGCTGATAACCTAATCAGCAGTCTGTCTGGTTTCTGGCTGCTTGCAATTTTTGGACTGGGCCCCTTCACACACAAACACACACACACACAGGCTGGCTGGGCTCCCTGGGACATTTTTGGTCAAGTCCTAAAGCCAAGTGTGGCCACTTTCACAGTTCTTTAGGGTTCAAGTCCTTTTCCCAGCTCATAAAAAAAAAGGCCTGAGTTGCCCGAAAAACTTACATACTGTGGAGCTGCAGTCCTTCAGATGATGTGTTAAAGTCGTGTCCTTCCCGGGACACTACAGCTCTCCCAGTGTCCTTGAGTTAATATTTATCCCTCAATCATCATCATGGAAATAGGAGCAGAGGAATGTAGAATCATTAATAGTAGCCGACTGGTTAATAAGACCATAAAAATGGAAACTAAACATTGCTTTAATTCACAAGGGATTGAATAGTAAAGTAAATTTTTTTTGAAACCTTTTTTAGACCACACTTGGGTAACTGCGCTCAGTTCTGCTCTCCATATGGGCAGCACTATGGCACAGTGGTTAGCATTGCTACCTCAGTGCCAGGAACCCGGGTTCAATTCCGACCTCGGGTGACTGTCTGTGTGGAGTTTGCACATTCTCCCCGGGCTGCATGGGTTTCTTTGGGTTTCCTTCCACACTCCAAAGATGTGCAGGTTAGGTTGATTGGCCGTGCTAAATTGACAGTTTTAGGTGTAAGTGGAATCCTTAATGGGGTAACAAGAGTTTTAAACCAGTGGACATTAAGGCACTGACAGAACTAGCAGCATTCAGTTAAATGACTTTTAAAATAAGTTTATGAGCTAACAAGAAGAAATTTACACATACGAGATGCAGTAATTGATTCAAACAAGTGATTATGATTGTAAAACATATATGCTGATATTTTGAATGTATTATTGATTTTAAGGAATATTGTTCACTTTAAGTCAAAAAGTATTTTACCACAAGGCATCATGGTGGAAGTCATTGTGGCAAAGCCATATTTCGAGAAAATATTTGGGCCTTGGAAATATGCAAGTTTCATCAGTAAAGTTTCGGATGGGAGAGCATTTAAAACGCCATTATATTTCATGAATATGGTTTATTCACTGTCCGGGCAAGATGGATGGTGCCCAGACATGATGTCGTGAGTTAATCTGGTTAAACAGTTTAAGGGAACCCTTGAGAACATTTATTTGAACTCTGGGTTTTTGATTTGATTTGATTTATTATTGTCACATGTATTAACATAAGAACATAAGAACATAAGAAATAGGAGCAGGAGTAGGCCATCTAGCCCCTCGAGCCTGCCCCGCCATTCAATAAGATCATGGCTGATCTGACGTGGATCAGTACCACTTACCCGCCTGATCCCCATAACCCTTAATTCCCTTACCGCTCAGGAATCCATCCATCCGCGCTTTAAACATATTCAGCGAGGTAGCCTCCACCACCTCAGTGGGCAGAGAATTCCAGAGATTCACCACCCTCTGGGAGAAGAAGTTCCTCCTCAACTCTGTCTTAAACCGACCCCCCTTTATTTTGAGGCTGTGTCCTCTAGTTTTAACTTCCTTACTAAGTGGAAAGAATCTCTCCGCCTCCACCCTATCCAGCCCCCGCATTACCTTATAAGTCTCCATAAGATCCCCCCTCATCCTTCTAAACTCCAACGAGTACAAACCCAATCTCCTCAGCCTCTCCTCATAATCCAAACCCCTCATCTCCGGTATCAACCTGGTGAACCTTCTCTGCACTCCCTCCAATGCCAATATATCCTTCCTCATATAAGGGGACCAATACTGCACACAGTATTCCAGCTGTGGCCTCACCAATGCCCTGTACAGGTGCATCAAGACATCCCTGCTTTTATATTCTATCCCCCTCGCAATATAGGCCAACATCCCATTTGCCTTCTTGATCACCTGTTGTACCTGCAGACTGGGCTTTTGCGTCTCATGCACAAGGACCCCCAGGTCCCTTTGCACGGTAGCATGTTTTAATTTGTTTCCATTGAGATAGTAATCCCATTTGTTATTATTTCCTCCAAAGTGTATAACCTCGCATTTCTCAACGTTATACTCCATTTGCCATATCCTCGCCCACTCACTCAGCCTGTCCAAATCTCTCTGCAGATCTTCTCCGTCCTCCACACGATTCACTTTTCCACTTATCTTTGTGTCGTCTGCAAACTTCGTTACCCTACACTCCGTCCCCTCCTCCAGATCATCTATATAAATGGTAAACAGTTGCGGCCCGAGTACCGATCCCTGTGGCACGCCACTAGTTACCTTCCTCCAACCGGAAAAACACCCATTTATTCCGACTCTTTGCTTCCTGTCGGATAGCCAGTCCCCAATCCACTTTAACACACAACCCCCAACTCCGTGTGCCCTAATCTTCTTCAGCAGCCTTTTATGGGGCACCTTATCAAACGCCTTTTGGAAATCCAAAAACACCGCATCCACCGGTTCTCCTCCATCAACCGCCCTAGTCACATCTTCATAAAAATCCAACATGTTCGTCAAGCACGACTTTCCCCTCATGAATCCATGCTGCGTCTGATTGATCGAACCATTTCTATCCAGATGCCCTGCTATCTCCTCTTTAATAATGGATTCCAGCATTTTCCCTACTACAGACGTTAAGCTGACCGGCCTATAGTTACCCGCCTTTTGTCTCCTTCCTTTTTTAAACAGCGGCGTAACATTAGCCGTTTTCCAATCAACCGGCACTACCCCAGAATGCAACGAGTTTTGATAAATAATCACTAACGCATCCACTATTACCTCTGACATTTCTTTCAATACCCTGGGATGCATTCCATCCGGACCCGGGGACTTGTCCACCTTCAGTCCCATTAGTCTACCCAGCACTTCTTCTCTGGTAACATTAATCGTATTAAGTATTTCTCCTGCTGCCAACCCTCTATCGTTAATATTTGGCAAACTATTTGTGTCCTCCACCGTGAAGACCGACACAAAAAACTTATTTAAAGACTCAGCCATATCCTCATTTCCCACTATTAACTCCCCCCTCTCGTCCTCCAAGGGTCCAACATTCACTCTAGCCACTCTATTCCTTTTTATATATTTATAAAAACTTTTACTATCATTTTTTATATTAATTGCTAGCCTAGCTTCATAGTCTATCCTTCCTTTCTTTATCGCTTTCTTAATCTCTCTTTGTTGTTTCTTAAATTTTTCCCAATCACTTGTTTCTCCACTATTTTTGGCCACTCTGTACGCAGCTGTTTTTATTTTAATACTCTCCTTTATTTCCTTCGTTATCAGTGAAAAGTATTGTTTCTGCGCGCTATACAGACAAAGCATACCGTTCATAGAGAAGGAAACGAGAGAGTGCAGAATGTAGTGTTATAGTCATAGCTAGGGTGTAGAGAAAGATCAACTTAATGCAAGGTAGGTCCATTCAAAAGTCTGACGACAGCAGGAAAGAAGCTGTTCTTGAGTCGGTTGGTCCGTGACCTCAAACTTTTGTATTTTTTTTCCGATGGAAGAGAGAATGTCCGGGGTGCTTGGGGTCCTTAATAATGTTGGCTGCTTTGCCGAGGCAGCGGGAAGTGTAGACAGAGTCAATGGATGGGAGGCTGGTTTGCGTGATGGATTGGGCTACATTCACGACATTTTGTAGTTCCTTGTGGTCTTGGGCAGAGCGGGAGCCATACCAAGCTGTGATACAACCAGAAAGAATGCTTTCTATGGTGCATCTGTAAAAGTTGATGAGAGTCGTAGCTAACATGCCAAATTTCCTCAGTCTTCTGAGAAAGTAGAGGCGTTGGTGGGCTTTCTTAACTATAGTGTCGGCATGGGGGGACCAGGACAGGTTGTTGGTGATCTAGATACCTAAAAATTTGAAGCTCTCGACCCTTTCTACTTCGTCCCCGTTGACGTAGACAGGAGCATGTTCTCCTCTCTGCTTCTTCAAGTCTATGACAACCTCCTTTGTTTTGCTGACTTTGAGGGAGAGATTATTGTTGCCGCACCAGTTCACTAGATTCTCTATCTCATTCCTGTACTCTGTCTCGTCATTGTTTGAGATCTGACCCACTACGGTGGTGTCGTCAGCAAACCTGAAAATCGAATTGGAGGGGAATTTGGCCCCACAATCATAGGTGTATAAGGAGTATAGTAGGGGGCTGAGAACACAGTCTTGTGGGACACCAGTGTTGAGGATGATTGATTGTGGAGGTGGTGTTGTTGCCAATCCTTACTGATTGCGGTTTGTGGGTTAGGAAGTTCAGGATTCAGTTGCAGAGGGAGGTGCCGAGGCCCAGACCACAGAGTTTGGAGATGAGTTTTGTGGGAATAATAGTGTTGAAGGCTGAGCTGTAGTCAATAAATAGGAGTCTGACATAGGTGGCTGAGCACTTTAGCTACTAGGCAACCAGGGTGTGGGGTCAGCCAAGATTTAATCAAATTCTCATCCTGTACATGTCCTCCACTTGAGGTAATGAAACCTTGCCTGTTCCATGTTGTCATATAGTCATGAATTACGTATAGAGGAGAGAAGGGAAAATAATAGCACCAGAAGCAATACAGCAAACCCTGTTGAAAGTATAGCATTGACTAACCCATACAAGTAGAGATAAGATGATCAATTTAATTGGAAATTGTTGGTGGTGGAAAGGAATAAGGAAAATGATAGCGAAATTCTGTCAAAGATTATTTGCAGTGTGCCCTGGTGGAAACGGGTCATCATTGCAAGGTTAAAATGGGGAACCAGCCGAGACCCAAAGGACTATAGGAATATCTGCAGATGGATTTCACAGGACCACTACCTAGGGTGAAAGGGAAGACCTATTGTTTAGTCATTATTGATCAGTTTACTTGATGGGTTGAAGCATTCCCATGTAAGAGATGCCACAGCCAAAACTGTAGTTTTGATATTGGCAAATGAGATAATACCTAGGTGGGGAATGCCTCTTCAGTTAGACCCAGACCAGGGAACTCACTTCGCAGGGAGAGTTTTAAGAGAAGTTTGTCGAATGTTAGGGGTAAAACAAAGGTTTCATATACCAGACCGCCCACAGAGCTCAGGAATGGTAGAATGAATGAATCGAACACTGAAGAATAGTTTAGCCAATGCCATTTTAGAGGAAAGAAACAATAGGGTACAGGCTTTGCCTGCAATATTGTTATGACAGAAAGCTACTCCATCTTGAGGAACTGGATTAACCCTTTTTGAACTGATGACTGGTAGGGCAGGAGGTAGAGAACTCGAGATTGGCACAGAAGCAGTGTTTCAGTGTATATGAGATTTGGTAGACTGTTTGCATTCGCTCAAAAAGCAGGTAATCACTCAACAACAGCACAGAGATTGGATGAAATTGGCAGAGAAGAACACTCCTACGTTACCTACCCCAGGGTATGAGGTAATGGTAAAACCCATGACAGACAAAAAAGGGCTAGGAATCCGATGGTGGACCTTTAAACGTAATTGTCACAGGACAAACATGTGCCCTAATTGATGAGAAGTACAGTTCACGATGGCGACACTGGACACAGCTGAAACCATATCCTGATGAGCACTCCAGCAAGAACGAAATTGTCCCAGAGGGTGGACAATCTTGTAGAACAGGGAGTCATCATAGCCTTTGTAGCCATATTACTGATGATAGGGTTCATTTGGATGTGCAGATGAGCTATTAGATTAGGTCAGATTATGGCACTGGGAAATCAGGGCAATATTAGAATAGGGGCAGTAGACATGATTTAGCTAATGTGCTATTAACTCAAGTGCCTCAGGGCACTTTGTGTTTACAGAATTTGTACGAAGATATCCAGAGAACTTTACAGAACATAAGAGCCAACAATCAAGCCCCAAGACGGATTGTCAAGCTCAAGACTTGAAATTTAAGGCAACGTAATCGTGGCTCATTGTTCCAGAGGAGCAGCTGGAGAGGTGATTCAAGTGAGGAAAGCTAGTAGGAAAGAGGGATTTATAACTTAATTTTTTTTTCTTTTTTCGGGGTTTTTGTAAGACTTTTGGAAGTCTAAAACCGGAAGTAGGCCCCAGTGAAACCTGGGATGTTATTTTTTCTGACGTCAGCCAGTAGCGTGCGGAAGGATTAAAAAGCAGGCCGCTCTATCCAGCGGGCAGCGTTGTGAGCGGGCAGCGGAGTGAGAGGGAGCAGAGTGGGACGGCTTTGGCTCAAGAGTGAGAGGGAGCAGAGTGGGACGGCTTTGGATCAAGAGTGAGAGGGAGCAGAGTGGGACGGCTTTGGCTCAAACAGGCTTCGGCGTGAACAGGCAGAGGCGAGGGTAGGTTCCGGTAAGTTGTTATTGTTTCTTCAGAGTAGAAAGAATGCCAGGCAGGATGTTGGAATGCTTCTCTTGCATGATGTGGGAAGTCAGGGAGACCTCCGGTGTCCCTGACAATGACACCTGCAGGAGGTGCATCCAGCTGCAGCTCCTAACAGACCGCGTCAGGGAACTGGAGCAGGAGCTGGATGACCTCCGAATCATTCGGGAAAATGAGGAGTTTATAGATGATAGCTTTAGGGAGGCAGTTACGCCAAAGGCACAGAGCACAGGTAATTGGGTTACCATCAAGCAAGGGAAAGGGAAAGGGCAGGCAGAGCAGGGTTCCCCTGTGACCATTCCCCTCCACAACAGGTACACCGATTTGGATACTGTTGTGGGGAATGCCTTACCTGGGGCAAGCTGCGGCAGCCGGATCTCTGGCACTGAGTCTGGTTCTGTAGCGCAGAAGGGAGGGTGGAAGAAGAGGAGAGCGGTAGTGATAGGGGACTCGATAGTCAGAGGTACAGACAGGAGGTTCTGTGGTTATGACAGAGACTCCTGGATGGTTTGTTGCCTCCCGGGTGCCAGGGTCAGGGGTGTCTCTGATCGCTTGCACAGCATTCTGAAGTGGGAGGGTGATCAGCCAGATGTCATGGTACACATCGGTACCAATGATGTAGGAAGGAAGAGTGAGGAGGTCCTGAAGAGTGAGTATAGAGAGCTTGGTAGGAAGTTAAATAGCAGGACCCCGAGGGTAGTAATCTCAGGATTACTACCTGTGCCACGTGCCAGTGAGGGTAAGAGTAGGATGCTCGGGCGGATGAACACGTGGCTGAGGAACTGGTGTAGGGGGCAGGGTTTCAGATTTCTAGATCATTAGGACCTCTTCTGGGGCAGGTGGGACCTGTACAAGAGAGACGGGTTACACCTGAACTACAAGGGGACCAATAAACTTGCAGGGAGGTTTGCTAGTGTTATTGGGGAGGGTTTAAACTAGATTTGCAGGGGGATGGGAACCAGAGTGCCAGAGCAGATAGTGGAGCGGGGGTGAAAATAAATGATGTTAATAGTTCATGCAAGATCACAAATAGAAGGGTTGTGTGTGGTGGTAATAATCTTCTGAGGTGTGTCTATTTCAATGCCAGGAGTATTGTGGGGAAGGCAGACGAGCTGAGGGCGTGGATTGACACATGGAATTATGACATTATAGGTATTAGTGAAACTTGGCTACAGGAGGGGCAGGACTGGCAGCTCAATGTTCCAGGGTTCCAATGTTTCAGACGTGATAGAGGCAGAGGGATGAAGGGTGGGGGGGTGGCATTGCTAGTCAGGGAAAATGTTACAGCAGTGCTCAGGCAGGACAGATTGGAGGGCTTGTCTACCGAGGCCATATGGGTGGAGCTGAGAAACAGGAAAGGTATGACCACATTAATGGGGGTGTATTATAGACCACCCAATAGTCAGCGAGAATTGGAGGAGCAAATCTGCAGCGAGATAGCAAACAACTTCAGGAAACATAAAGTTGTGATAGTAGGGGATTTTAATTTTCCACATATAGATTGGGACTCCCATACTGTTCAAGGTCTAGACAGGTTAGAGTTTGTAAAATGTGTTCAGGAAAATTTTCTAAATCAATATATAGAGGTACCAACTAGACAGGATGCAATATTAGATCTCCTATTAGGAAACGAGTTAGGACAAGTGACGGAAGTGTGTGTAGGGGAACACTTTGGTTCCAGTAATCATAATGCCATTAGTTTCAACTTGATCATGGATAAAGATAGATCTGGTCCTCGGGTTGAGGTTCTAAACTGGAAAAAGGCCAAATTTGCAGAAATGAGAAAGGATCTAAAAAGCGTGGATTGGGACAGGCTGTTCTCTGGCAAGGATGTGATTGGTAAGTGGGAGGCCTTCAAAGGAGAACTTTTGAGAGTTCAGAGTTTGTATGTTCCTGTCAGGATTAAAGGAGGTCATGGAACCTATACAGATTAAAGGGGAGGAGGTGCTTGTTGTGTTGAGGCAAATCAGAGTAGATAAATCCCCAGGACCAGACAGGGTATTCCCTCGGACCTTGAAAGAGACTAGTGTTGAAATTGCAGGGGCCCTGGCAGGTATATTTAAAATGTCGGTATCCACGGGTGAGGTGCCGGATGATTGGAGGATAGCTCATGTTGTTCCATTGTTTAAAAAAGGCTCAAAAAGTAATGCGGGAAATTATTGGCCAGTAAGTTTGACGTCAGTACTAGGTAAATTGTTGGAAGGAGTACTAAGAGATAGGATCTACAAATATTTGGATAGACAGGGACTTATTAGGGAGAGTCAACATGGCTTTGTGCGTGGTAGGTCATGTTTAACCAATCTATTAGAGTTTTCCGAGGAGGTTACCAGGAAAGTGGATGAAGGGAAGGCAGTGGATGTTGTCTACATGGACTTCAGTAAGGCCTTTGACAAGGTCCCGCATGGGAGGTTAGTCAGGAAGGTTCAGTCGCTAGGTATAGATGGAGAGGTAGTAAATTGGATTAGACATTGGCTCAATGGAAGAAGCCAGAGAGTGGTAGTGGAGGATTGCTTCTCTGAGTGGAGGCCTGTGACTAGTGGTGTGCCACAGGGATGAGTGCTGGGTGCATTGTTGTTTGGCATCTATATCAATGATCTGGATGATAATATGGTAAATTGGATCAGCAAGTTTGCTGATGATACAAAAATTGGAGGTGTAGTGGACAGTGAGGAAGGTTTTCAAAGCTTGCAGTGGGATTTGGACCAGCTAGGAAAATGGGCTGAAAAATGGCAGATGGAGTTTAATGCAGACAAGTGTGAGGTATTGCACTTTGGAAGGACAAACCAAGGTAGAACATACAAGGTAAATGGTAGGACACTGAAGAGTGCAGGAGAACAGAGGGATCTGGGAATACAGATACATAATTCCCTAGAAATGGCGTCACAGGTAGATAGGGTCGTAAAGAGTGCTTTTGGTACATTGGCCTTTATAAATCAAAGTATTGAGTATAGGAGTTGGAATATTATGGTGAGGTTGTATAAGACATTGGTGAGGCCGAATTTAGAGTATTGTGTGCAGTTTTGGTCACCTAATTACAGGAAGGATATTAATAAGGTTGAAAGAGTGCAGAGAAGGTTTACAAGGATGTTGCCGGGACTTGAGAAACTGAGTTACAGAGAAAGGTTGAATAGGTTAGGACTTTATTCCCTGGAGCGTAGAAGAATGAGGGGAGATTTGATAGAGGTGTATAAAATTATGATGGGTATAGATAGAGTGAATGCAAGCAGGCTTTTTCCACTGAGGCTAGGGGAGAAAATAACTAGAGGACATGGGTTCAGGGTGAGGGGGGGAAAAGTTTAAAGGGAATATTAGGTGGGGCTTCTTCACACAGAGAGTGGTGGGAGTTTGGAATGAGCTGCCAGATGAGGTGGTGAATGCGGGCTCACTTTTAACATTTAAGAAAAACTTGGACAGGTACATGGATGAGAGGGGTGTGGAGGGATATGGTCCAGGTGCAGGTCAGTGGGACTAGGCACAAAAATGGTTCGGCACAGCCAAGAAGGGCCAAAAGGCCTGTTTCTGTGCTGTAATGTTCTCTGGTTCTATGGTTCTATGGCATGGTTCCATAAATGAATTTTTATCTTTTTTTAATACTGACCAACAGCTGGGAGATATAAAAGAAAATTTTGAGATCTGCAGGTGATAATTATTAAACTGATTGTAAACTTCCCTATTCTTTATTGACTTTATTATGTTTAATACAGACAGTCCATCGGGAATTGCATACTAATACTTATCTGCCAATATATCTAAATGTTGGGTTTGCTCGCACATTCCTATACATACTGAGGGATGAATATCTCTCCATCCAGTGCCTCTGTCATGGTCAGATTTAATTGTGTGAGATCAGCTTACTCAGTCTTTTAGAGATCATAAAGTAGTAGCATCAGGTTTTCCTAGAGATTGTGAGAGAGTAGACTTTTACGGAACTAGATCTTGTACAAGTGGGCCAGGTCACATAAACAGGTCTTCATCTGTTTTTAACAAATCCAGTCCAGCACCCAGCCTTATTTTGAATGAAGCAGAATCAAAACCGTGTGTCGAGAATAAAAAAGGTTCTGGAGGAGACTTGGGCACAAGCAAGTGTCAACACTCAGTGGACTTAACCAAAGTTGCCATTTTGCTCAGTGCTCGGGAGTTGAAATAAGTGTAGGAGTTCAAGAAAGTCGGGGAAGGGGTATTGCTGTGTCTTGTTTTTTTTCATTGTGTCCACAGGTTAGTGGGGCCAGTTGCAGACCAAAGCAGGAGGAATGAACACATCTGTCTGACATCACAGGTAAGTGACTGGTAGGTGAGCCCTTCTCTCTTCTACTTTTCTGACTTTGGAAGTGAAGATTGGGTAGGGAAACAGAAATTGTGGAAAGATTGGTGGTATAAGTAAAAACAAATTTAAGCAAAGGTATGGAATTATTTGATTTTTTCCTTTTAAAAAAGTCTTCTAAAGTTTTAAAACTTAAAAGGGTTTAGTCATGACAGGAGAGCGCAAAGCTGTGGTTTGCTCTTTTTGCTCTATGTGGGCAGCTAGGCACAACTCCAGTGCCCGGGCATGTGTGCAGGAAGTGTGTCCAGCTGCAGCTCCTGGAAGCCCATGTTTCAGAGCTGGAATGGCAGCCAGGGACACTCTGGAGCATCCATGAGTCTGAGAGCAATGTGGATAGCACATTTAGAGAAGTGGCACACCACAGCCGAAGGGATCTGAGGAAGGAACATAGAACATAGAACATAGAACATTACAGCGCAGAACAGGCCCTTCGGCCCACGATGTTGCACCGACCAGTTAAAAAAAAAAAAACTGTGACCCTCCAACCTAAACCAATTTCTTTTCGTCCATGAACCTATCTACGGATCTCTTAAACGCCCCCAAACTAGGCGCATTTACTACTGATGCTGGCAGGGCATTCCAATCCCTCACCACCCTCTGGGTAAAGAACCTACCCCTGACATCGGTTCTATAACTACCCCCCCTCAATTTAAAGCCATGCCCCCTCGTGCTGGATTTCTCCATCAGAGGAAAAAGGCTATCACTATCCACCCTATCTAAACCTCTAATCATCTTATATGTTTCAATAAGATCCCCTCTTAGCCGCCGCCTTTCCAGCGAAAACAATCCCAAATCCCTCAGCCTCTCCTCATAGGATCTCCCCTCCATACCAGGCAACATCCTGGTAAACCTCCTCTGCACCCTCTCCAAAGCCTCCACATCCTTCCTGTAATGTGGGGACCAGAACTGCACACAGTACTCCAAGTGCGGCCGCACCAGAGTTGTGTACAGTTGCAACATAACGCTACGACTCCTAAATTCAATCCCCCTACCAATAAACGCCAAGACACCATATGCCTTCTTAACAACCTTATCTACTTGATTCCCAACTTTCAGGGATCTATGCACACATACACCTAGATCCCTCTGCTCCTCCACACTATTCAAAGTCCTCCCGTTAGCCCTATACTCAACACATCTGTTATTCCTACCAAAGTGAATTACCTCACACTTCTCCGCATTAAACTCCATCCGCCACCTCTCGGCCCAACTTTGCAACCTGTCTAAGTCTTCCTGCAAACTACGACACCCTTCCTCACTGTCTACCACACCACCGACTTTGGAAGGGAATGGGTGACCACCAGGCAATCCAAAAGAAACAAACAGGTAGTTCAGGAGTCCTTTGAGGTCTCGTTCACAAATTGGTAGTCCATTTTGGAGGCTGATGAGGGCACTGGTTCCTCCAGGGAGTGCAGACAGAGCCAAGCTTCTATCACTACAAGCAGCCTGTCTGTACAAGAGAAGGGGAAGTGAGGCAGGGCAATAGGAATAGTGGATTCTGTAATCAGGGGAACTGATGGGCACTACAGTGGCCATCAACATGACTCCAGGATGGCGTGTTGCCTCCCTGGTGCCAGGGTCTGGGATATCACTGAATAGCTGCAGGGCATCCTGAAGGGGGAGGGTGTTAAGGCAGAGGTCCTAGTACATGTTGGTACCAATGTCATAGTTAGAAAGAGGGATGAGGTCTTGCATCAAGATTTCAGGGAGCGAGGCAGTCGACTAAAAAGCAGGGCTTCTCGGTTTGTAATCACTGGATTACTCCCAGTACCATGTGCTAGCCAGCACAGAAAGAGGAGAATAGTGCCGATGAATGTGTGGTTTAAGAGTTGGTGCAGGAGGGAGGGTTTTAGATTTCTGGATCACTGGAACCATTTCTGGGGAAGGTGGGACCTGTTCAAGCGGAATGGTCTACATCTGAAACAGAGTGGGACTAACATCCCTGCGGGGCATTTTGCTGGTGCTATTGGAAAGAGTTTAAACTAATTTTGTAAGGGGAGGGGACACAAGATTGTAAGCAGAGTAAGGGCACAGCATCATTATATTAAAGCAATCAAGTCAAAGGGAGTGCAGCAGTACTAAGTTTCAAGGGAGTAAGGCAAGACTAGATTTGATTTGATTTGATTTATTATTGTCACATGTATTAACATACAGTGAAAAGTATTGTTTCTTGCACGCAATACAGACAAAGCATACCGTTCATAGAGAAGGAAATGAGAGAGTGCGGAATGTCATAGCTATGGTGTAGAGAAAGATTAACTTAATGCAAGGTAAGTCCATTCAAAAGTCTGACAGCAGCAGGGAAGAAGCTGTTCTTGAGTCCGTTGATACGTGACCTCAGACCTTTTCCTAACGGAAGATGGAAGAGAGAATGTCCGGGGTGCGTGGGGTCCTTAATTATACTGGCTGCTTTGCCGAGGCAGCGGGAAGTGTAGACAGAGTCAATGGATGGGATACTGGTTTGCATGATGGATTGGGCTACATTCACGACATTTTGTAGTTCCTTGGGGTCTTAGGCAGAGCAGGAGTCATACCAAGCTGTGATACAACCAGAAAGAATGCTTTGTATGGTGCATCTGTAAAAGGTGGTGAGAGTCGTAGCTGACGTGCCAAATTTCCTTAGTCTTCTGAGAAGTTAGAGTCATTGGTGGGCTTTCATAAGAATAGTGTCGGCATGGGGGGACCAGGACAGGTCGTTGGTGATCTGGACACCTAAAAACTTGAAGCTGTCGACCCTTTCTACTTCATCCCCGTTGATGTAGACAGGGGCATGTTCTCCTTTATGCTTCCTTAAGTCAATGACAATCTCCTTTGTTTTGTTGACATTGAGGGAGAAATTATTATTGCCGCACCAGTTCACCAGATTCTCTACCTCATTCTTGTACTCTGCCTTGTCATTGTTTGAGATCCGACTCACTACGGTGATGTCATCAGCAAACTTGAAAATCGAACTGGAGGGGAATTTGGCCACACAGTCATAGGTGTAAAAGGAGTATAGTAGGGGGCTGAGAACACAGTCTTGTGGGGCACCGGTGTTGAGGATGATCATGGAGGAGGTGCTGTTGCCTATCCTTACGGATTGTGGTCTGTGCGTTAGGAAGTTCAGGATCCAGTCGCAGAGGGAGGTGCCAAGGTCCAGGCCAGATGCGTTTTGTGGGAATAATGGTGTCTACTTAATAGTAGGAAATAATAGTCTCTACTTTAATGCCAGGAGTTTTGCAGATAAAATGATTGATGTGTGGAATTGTGATATAGTAGCCATCACAGAGACATGGTTGAGTGAAGGGCAGGATTGACAACTCAACTTCTCCGGATATAGAATCTTCAGGAGAGACAGAGGAGGGGGTAAAAGAGGAGGAGGCATTGCATTATTAGTTAAGGAGTCAGTTGCTGCAGTAAGGAGAAATGATACCTTGAAGGGGGCATCGAATGAAGCTTTGTCGGTAGAGCTTAGGAATAAAAAGGGGCAGTCACATTGCTAAGTGTTTATTATAAACCTCCAGGTAGTGAGCAGGAAATTGAGGAACAAATATTCGCAGAATTTGCGGAGGTGTGTAAAAAAATAACAAAAGGGTAATTATAGTATATGATTCAACTTCCCCAACATTAACTGGGATAGATATCATATTAAGGGTTTAGGTTGGAGTGCATTTCTTGAAATGTGTACAGGAGAACTTTTTAGGCGAATACATAGAGGGTCCGACAAGGGACGGATCTGTGCTGGACCTAATTCTGGAGAATAAAGCAGAACAGGTGGTTGAGGTGGTGGTGGGGGAGCATTTTGGTGATAGTGGTCACAATATGGTACAACTTAAGCTTGTAATGGACAAAGGAATAGACAAGCTGCAAAAAAAAGTTTTGGATTGGGGAGAGCGAAGTTTAATAAAATAAGGCAGGATCTGGCCAAGGTAGACTAGGAACAGCTGCCTGTGGGGAAATCTACAGAAGAGAAGTGAGGGGCATTGTAAAAGGATATGGGGAGGATGTAAGCCCAGCATGTTCCCCCTAGGGTGATAGGATGGAGTAACAAGCCCAGAGAACCATAGATGACTGGAGATATTAAGGATGAGAATGATACGATGAGAAGGAAAATGAAGGATTTTAGCAGGTCCAAGGGGAGCAAATCAGCAGAGGCATTAGTGAAATACAGAAAGTGCAGGATGGAGCTTAAGAAAGCAACTAGGAAAGCAAAGAGGGAATATGAAAAAGCCCTGGCTGGTAAAAGTAGGGAAAATCCCAAGATATTCTATGAATATATCAACGCAAAGAGGATAACCAGGGAAAGAGTAGGGCCCATTAGGGACCAAAGAGGAAATCTGTGGGTGGAGCCAGAAGACATTGGTAGAATGTTGAATGAATGCTTCACCCAAGAGAATGAGGATGATGCTATGGAATTTAGGCAGACAGACTGCGAGGTTCTTGAGCAAATTGACTTAGGAAGTAACAGGGTATTGGAGGTGTTGGCAGGCTTAAAAGTAGACAAACCTCCAGGTCTGGATGAATTGTGTTCCAGGCTGCTGTGGAAGACAAGGGAGGAGACAGCATGGGTTCTGACCAAAATCTTTAATTCCCCTCTGGCCACAGGGTAGGTGCCTGAGGACTGGAGAACAGCTAATATAGTTCTGCTATTTAAGAAAGGTTACAGGGATAAGCCAGTGAACTACAGACCAGTGAGTCACACTCAATGGTAGGGAAACTATTGGAGTAAATTCTGGAGGAGAGCACCTATCTCCACTTCGATAGGCAAGGTTTGATCAGGGATAGTCAGCATGGCTTTGTCAGAGGGACGTCATGTCTAACAAATTTGGGTTGAATATTTTGGGGAGTTGACCAGGTGTGCTCACCCCAATCCAAAACGTTTTTTTTGCAGCTTGTCTATTTCTTCGTCCATAACAAGCTTAAGTTGTACCATATTGTGACCACTATCAATAAAATGTTCCTCCACCACCACCTCAACCATCTATCCTGCTTTATTCTCCAGAATTAGGTCCAGCACAGTTGATGTAGTTCATATGGATTTCAGCAAAACATTTGACAAGGTCCCACATGGGAGACTGAGAGACTAAAGAAGGGAAATGCATGCTGGATACAGGGTAATTTGATAAAATGGATTCAAAATTGGCTCAACGAAAGGAGACAGAGGGTGATGACTGAAGGCTGCTTCAGTAACTGCAAGTCAGTGTCCAGTGGAGTACCACAGGATCTGTGCTGGGTCCTCTATTATTCATCCTTTATGTATGTGACATAGACAATTTTGTGGGGAGGGAGGGCGGGGGATAGAGTTAGTAAATTTGTGGATGACACAATGATTGGCCGGGTGGTTAACAGTGAGTCTGAGTGTCTTGGGAGTAATTTGATAAGAAAGTAGTCAATGAATGGCTTGACACCAGGAAGTTCTGTGGAACAAAGGGACTTTGGCATGTTTATTCATCAATCTCTGAAGATATGTTAGTACAGTGGTGAAATAGGCATATGGAACGCTTGCCTTTATCAATCGAGGCATAGATTACAAAAGCAGGGAAGTCATGTTGGAGCTGTATAGAACTTTGCTGAGGACACAGCTAGATTAATTATCCTCAGAGAATCAGCATTAGGTCTCTAATCTTACCATTGCTACAGTCACTTTGTCCACTGCATGCAGGTGAATGAAAGAAAAACAAAACCGACATTTATACAGCACCTTTCACTATGTTGGAAATCACTTTAGAGCTAATCAAATACTTTTGAGTTAGTTATTGTGTGACAATACTGTGCCTTTAAGAAATGTAGTTGTGTCATGTTTCTTGTGCAGGATTTGTTTTACCAGTCAGTCCTATTATTGGTGCCATTTTGTCTGTAAGCGGCAGCCCCTGTTGATACTACGGAAGCATAATTGCTCCTAATTGCTGGAATGTTTGTTTTAATCTGGGTTAATGCAGTTTGGTTATTTTAATGTTTTCCCATGGGTTTTTCAAAGTAGAGTTTGATTAACTTGATTGACAGGAAAAATCATGTGATTGGACAGCATTAGGCTTACACAGAGAAATCAAGTCAGTTGTTGCTTGGAATTGCTAGAGAGAAGTGCCTCATATTTTCCCTCTGGATTTGGAGACTGGGATCCGCCAGGAAATAAGTATTTTCTCTCTGGAGGCTGCTATATGGGAGTCAGAAGACAGGTGTCTTTCTATATCTGTCCAGAGGGATAAAAGGCAGAAAACATAGCACCCACGTGAGCATACCTGTTTTTTGTGCTAACTGATTCTGAAGAAATATTTATGTCTGTGGGGATATTACTTACATTGGAGCTATGTAGAGGTGGTTAGCTGTTAAGAATTATACCTTGTCATCTGTAAGTATTTTAATTGATAAAATCCATGCTAATTCTTTTTGTTATATCTTACCTTTGTTAAATAAAGTTTATTTTAATTAAAGTTTCCTAGTAGGTCAATTAAAGCATACCAGAAACAAAACACCTTATGCATACCCTAATGCCAAAATCAAAAAAGATTGAGGCCTAGGCTAACTTCATAACATACCTTGATTGGCCATTCTAAATTGCCCCTTAGTGTCCCGGGATGCATAGGTTAGAGGGGTTAGTGGGTAAATATGTAGGGATATGTGGATAGGGCCTGGGTGGGATTGTGGTTGGTGCAGACTCGTTGGACAAGGACAAGGACCCTTCTATCTCCCTGTACTGCAGCTTTCATAGCATCATAGAATCCCTACAGTGCAGAAGGAGGCTATTCAGCCCATCAAGTCTGCACCAACTCTCTACAGAGTATCTTCCAGGATGTTGCCTGGTATGGAGAATATTAGCTATGAGGTGAGATTGAGTAAACTAGGGTTGTACTCCCTGGAAAGACGGAGGTTGAGGGGCGACCTAATAGAAGTTTATAAAATTATGAAGAGCATAGATAGGGTGAACAGTTGGAAGCTTTTTCCCAGGTCAGAAATGACAAACACAAGGGGTCACAAGTTCAAGGTAAGGGGGGGGCAAGGTTCAATACGGATATGCGAGCGACGTATTTTACACAGAGGGTGGTGGGGGCCTGGAATGCACTACCAAGCAAGGTGTTTGAGGCAGACATGCTAGGATCATTTAAGACTTATCTAGATAGCCATATGAGCAGACTGGGAATAGAGGGATACAAACGGATGGTCTAGTTAGGAACACATGATCAGTGCAGGCTTGGAGGGCCGAAGGACCTGTTCTTGTGCTGTATTGTTCTTTGTTCTTTGAGAAGGTTCTGGGGAAACTGAAAGGTCTGAAGGTGGATAAATCACCTGGACCGGATGGCCTAACCCCAGGGTTCCAAAAGAGATAGCTGAGGAAATTGTGGAGGCATTGCTGGTGATCTTTCAGGAATCATTGGAGGCAGGGAGGATACCAGAGGACTGGAAAGTAGCGAACGTTTAAGAAGGGAGGGAGGCAGCAGACGGGGAAACTATAGGCCAGTTAGCCTGACTTTGGTCATTGGCAAGATTTTAGAGGCCATTATTAAAGATGAAATCGCAGAATACTTGGAAGTGCATGATAAAGTAGGACTGAGTCAGCATGGCTTGTCAAGGGAAAGTCATGTCTGACAAGTCTGTTAGAGTTCTTTGAGGAGGTAACAAGGAAGTTAGATAAAGGAGAACCAGTGGACGTGATTTATTTAGATTTCCAGAAGGCCTTTGACAAGGTGCCGCATAGGAGACTGTTAAATAAGTTACGTGCTCATGGTGTTAAGGGTAAGATCCTGGCATGGTGTTGTACCTGTTAATTCTCAGATACTTTCAACCAGTTTACTTACTCCAAGGTTTTACCCCGGTGCCCTTATTTGCAAGATGGACAAAGGACAAACACAAGTAAAGGTTCAACAAGTTTATTAATAATAACACTATTACCCACATAAAACAAGAGGATACCCCAGCAGATTCAAGTATACTACCCGCAAAGGTGGTTTGGTTGAGCTGCAGGTCCGATTCTCTGAGTCCCTCTGGTCCGTCGTCACGAAGGTGAGTCTCGATGGCAGCTTCTTCCTTCCTTCCTTCTCTGGTTAGTCTTCCGAATGGTCACGGCCGTCTCCCCTGTCGAGTCTTCGCTCCTGTGTGACTCGAAGTGTGTCCCTTTATCCCCCAGCCTGCTTGCCTTTCCAGAAACTTCTCTGGCTTCTGGCCAATGAGGTCCCAGGAGGGGGTTCCAATACCCAGTGGTTTTCTTGATGTCTGCCTGACAGGACACCAGGGTCCACCCCCCTGGTGTCCATCTCCATGTTGTTGAACTTGTTATCAGGTAAGGTTTCTACAGGATCTCTTGGTGACAGAAAGTCTGGCTCAATCTGGGCTTCTAACAATAGGCCGGTGCATTTCAATGAGGTGCCATGATCTCCTGCTAAGTCTCAAGTAGAGTGTAACGACCTTTGATGGGTGGTTGATGGGCCAGGCCCAGACACATTTGTGTATTGTACAATTGGCCTGCCTGAGGTGTGACTGTGTTTGATTTCAATATGCCCAATTCTTTAATTTAGGATATCCAATTTTATCAGCCTTAAAACTAGGCCCTGTTTATATCACCATAATGGATAGAGGATTGATTGACTGGCAGAAGGCAGAGAGTGGGGATAAAGGGGTCTTTCTCAGGATGGCAGCCGGTGACTAGTGGTGTGCCTCAGGGGTCAGTGCTGGGACCACAACATTTCACAATATACATTAACCATTTGGAGGAAGGAACTGAAGGCACTGTTGCTAAGTTTGCAGATGATACAAAGATATGTAGAGGGACAGGTAGTAGTGATGAAGCAGGGGGGCTACAGAAGGACTTGGACAGGCTAGGAGAGTGGGTAAAGAAGTGGCAGATGGAATACAATGTGGAAAAGTGTGGGGGTTATGCACTTTGGAAGGAGGAATGGAGGCATAGACTGTTTTCTAAATGGGAAAATGCTTAGGAAATAGAAACACAAAAGGACTTGGGAGTCATTGTTCAAGATTCTCTTAAGGTTAACGTGCAGGTTCAGTCAGCAGTTAGGAAGGCAAATGTAATGTTAGTATTCATGTCAAGAGAGTTAGAATACAAGAGCAGGAATGTACTTCTGAGGCTATATAAGGCTCTGGTAAGACTCCATTTCGAGTATTGTGAGCAGTTTTGGACCCCATATCTAAGGAAGGATGTGCTGGCCTTGGAAAGAGTCCAGAGGAGGTTCACCAGAATGATCCCTGGAATGAAGAGCTTGTTGAATGAAGAACGGTTGAGGACTCTGGGTCTGTACTCATTGGAGTTTAGAAGGATGAGGGGGGATCTTTTTGAAATGTACTGGATACTGCGAGGCCTGGATAGAGTGGACGTGAAGAGGATGTTCCCACTAGTTGGAAAAACTAGAACCAGAGGGCACATCCTTAGGCTAAAGGGACAAAACTTTAAGACAGAAATGAGGACGAATTTCTTCAGCCAGAGTGGTGAATCTGTGGAACTCTTTGCCGTTGAAGGCTGTGGAGGCCAGGTCATTGAGTGTCTTTAAGACAGCTAGGTTCTTGATTGATAAGGGGATCAGGGGTTATGGGGAAAAGGCAGGAGAATGGGGATGAGAAAAAAAAAATCAGCCATGATTGAATGGCGGAGCAGACTCGATGGGACGAGTGGCCTATTCTGCTCCTATGTCTTATGGTCTTATGATCTTATGGTATGTCCTATCCCACTGACCCAGCAGAGGTGGCAGTATAGTGGCATACAGTCAGGCGGGAGTTGTCCTGGGAATCCTGAACATTGACTCTGAACTCCATGAAGTCTCATGGCACCAGGTCAGACATGGGCAAGGAAACCTCCTGCTGTTTACTACCCTCAGCTGATCAATCATTATTCCTCCATGCTGAACACCATTTGGAGGAAGCACTGAGGGTGGCAAGGGCACAGAATATACTCTGGGTTGGGGACTTCAATGTCCATCATAAGCAGTGACTTGGTAGTACAACCGCAGACCCAGCTGGCCGGGTCCTAAAGGGCGTAACTGCTAGACTGGGGCTACATTGGTGGGGAGGGAACCAACAAGTGGGAAAATATACTTGACTTCATTCTCACTAACCTGCCTCTGTCCATGACAGGATCGGTAGCAGTGAGCACTGCAGAGTCCTTGTAGAGACAAAGTCCCACCTTCACATTGAGGATACCCTCCATCGTGTTGCGTGGTATTCCCACCATGCTAAATGGGATAGACTTCGAACAGACCTAGCAGCTCAGGATTGGGCATGCATAAGATGCTGTGGGTTATCAGCAGCAGCAGAATTGTACTCAACCACAATCTGTAACCTCATGGTCCAACATATTCCCCATTCTACAATTATCACCAAAACAGGGATCAACCCTCATTCAATGAAAAGTGCAGGAGGGTATGCCAGGAGCAACATCAGGCATACCTAAAAATGAAGTGTTAGCCTGGTGAAGCTACAACACAGAACAACCTGTGTGACAGACAGTATAAGAAGCATGTGATAGATAGAGCTAAGCAATACTACAACAAACAGATCAGATCTAAGCTTACTGTCCTGCCACATCCAGCCGTGAATGGTGGTGGACAGTTAAACAACTCACTGGAGGAGGCGGCTCTACAAATATCCCCATCCTCAATGGTGGAGGAGCCCAGCATATCAGTGCAAAAGATAAGGCTGAAGCATTTGCGACAATCTTCAGCCAGAAATGCCGAGTGGATGATCCATCCCGGCCTCCACCGGAGGTTCCCAGCATTTCAGATGTCAATCTTCAGCCAATTCAAGTTATTCAACATGATATCAAGAAATTACTAAAGGCACTGCATACTGCAAAGGCCCTGATAAAGTACTGGCAATAGTACTGAAAACTTGTGCTCCAGAACTTGGCGCTCCCCTAGCCAAGCTGTTCCAGTACAGCTACAACATTAGCAATCTACCAGGCAATGTGGAAAATTGCCCAGGTACACAAGAAAAAGGAGAAAACTGACCCGGAAAATTACTGCCCCATCAGATTACCCTTCGCAGGCCACGTGACCATGCGACTGGACCAGAACAAATGGAACACAAGCACGTGAACCTTGCCCAATCGGGAGCACACCCCCGGGACTGGAAGTCAGCAGTTGGAGACAGGACATTGTTGGGAGTAGACTGTACTGTTGTACAGTTAAACCTAAAGTTGTAAATAATTCTTCATATGCAAGAAATCTTCAAGTTTGTTAATTGTCACATCAAGTCACTTCAAGTTATTACACCCACCAAGCGCTTTTATCTGGCGCCGGTCCAGTGGGCGGGGCTTAGCACTGCCGGAACGATAGGAGCTCCTGAACTGCGCGTGCGCGGTTCAGAATGAATCTGACAGAACGCGCCCGGGCGCGAAAAAAAAAGCAGAGAGCGGAGAGAGCCTCTCTACCGTTCATCCTCTGGTCGGGGGAGGGAGGAGGGGAGGGGTGTGACTTGTCATCCCCTGGGGGGGTGGGAGAGGAGGGGGTGTGACACATCATTTCTGGGGGGGAGGGGAGGGGGTGTGATGGATCATCCCCTGGGGGGGAGGGGGGGGAAAGAGGAGGTGTGACTGATCATCCCCTGGGGGGGGGGGGGGGGGGGGGGGGGGGTGGGGGGGGAGGGGGTGTGACGTCTCATTCCTGGGGAGGGAAGAGTGGGTGTGACTTATCATTCCCTGGGGGGGGCGGGGTGAGGGTGTGTGACGGATCATCCCCTGGGGGGGTGGAGAGGGGGTGTGACATCTTATCCTCTGGTCGGGGGGGAGAGGGGGTGTGACGCCTCATTCCCTGGGGAGGGGGGAGTTGGAGGGGGGAGGGGGTGTGACGTATCATCCCCTGGGGGTGTGGTTCCGCTGCCTGCCTGCGGCCAATCCCTCCTGGCACCATCATTGCGACACTCCCAGCCACAGATTACTCTTCCCTGCAGGTGCGAGAGAGCGGGAGCGATGGCTGTGGCTGGTAGTGTACCAGTGAATGATCCGTCACACCCCTCTTCTCCACCCCCAGGGGTTGGTCCGTCACACCCCCTCTCCTCCACCGCCCCAGGGGATGATCTGTCACACCCCTTCTCCACCCCCCCCCAGGGGATGATAAGTCACAACCCCTCCCCTCCCACCCCCAAGAGGGCGATGTGGGCCCGCTCCCTCTCCTCATCCCACCCCTCCCCCCCCACCAGAGTTCCAACTGGGCCCGCCCCCCCTTCCTCCGGCAGACGCCAGCGGACCTGTGTGAAGCCCGGTCACTTCAGCCGTGGCTCGAAGTCAGTGAACAGGAAAGTGCTGCAGGCTGTTGAAGGACTGGTGGTGAGCGGGAAGGATGGTGGAGGGAGACCACGATCGAGGTAGGTTAGGGGTGTACCTGCCTCCCAGAGGGGTCCGATCCCGGGGAGGGGGGTCTGCCGGGGTGGTTAGAGGGGGTGTCCGCGAAGGGTGGGCCTCGGCGATTCCCCTGCCGAATAAAACTACAAGGTGGGGACTTTTATTTATCAGGTCGGTAAAGGCACGGACGCGAATTGGGCCGAACGCTGGTAAAGGGGGAATTGATGGTAAATTTGGGCGCGCGCTTCATTAAGTCGATTTAAATGCATGCAAATGTATTTAAATCGTCGCGCGGCCAATTTGGGCGCGCACCGGAACAGCGCCCGAATCGGCCGTTGGTAAAGGCGTGATCCGTTAGGAATCGGGTGCGGATCGCGACATAGGCCCGACACCCAACTTTACCGCCATACGGGCGTGAAGTTTTGGTAAAATCGGGCACATTGTGTTTCAGTTTATATAAGTTGCACAATTATTCAATGCAACTGCCTGCAACGAGTTGCCAGAGGTAGTAGTAGAGGTGGGTACAATTTTGTCTTTCAACAAACATATAGACAGTTGCATGGGTAAGATTGGTATAGAGGGATATGGGCCAAATGCGGGCAATTGGGACTAGTTTAATGGTAAAAACTGGGTGGCATGGACAAGTTGGGCCGAAGGGCCTGTTTCCATGCTGTAAACCTCTATGAGTATGGTCAAGTGCTTCAAAAATTCAAAACACCAGAGTCTCTTGCTCACCTGTTGCTTTGCTTGATAGTATTTGGTTTAATCACCCAGCTCAGCAAGTCACACAAGTTTTTTTAGGAAGACTGAAACTTATACGACATTTTCTTTTCAGTCCAGTTTAATTAATGCGGGGCATGCTTTTTGTCTGAACCGTTGAATAAGCTCTCTTTTGTCCTGCACACTTGAATGCTTGTTAAATTGAGAGTGTTTAAGTGAGGTAACGAACGGGACCGATGAGATCCAAAATGGCAGCTCTAGCAATAAATCAGCATTGCAGCCTGAAGTGCCGTTATGATGTGCTCACTCTGCACACTCACAGGAGCACCATTACAAACACAGCCAGTTGTGTGGGCCTCACTGGAAGTGTCTCAGCTGGCATTTTCAGATTTCCAAGTTACTGCCGAGCCGACACCAGCAGTATTACAGAACCGAATTTTGCAACCTATTCAATTTATAAAGCAAAAAACCCCTAGTAATCATTTTATTATTAATTTTGTAAAGAGCAACCTACTAACAGACACATCTATAAAACCTGACCCACAGAAGTTTGCATTTTAGAGAAGGTTGGAAGTTATGAAGCAATTTATCATTAATTGTTGGTACGTTTATTCGTAAAATAGGCAGCACGGTGGCACAGTGGTTAGCACTGCTACCTCACAGTGCAGTGAGCCGGGTTTGATTCCCGGCTTGGGTCACTGTCTGTGCGAAGTTTGCACATTCTCTCCGTGTCTGCGTGGGTTCGCTCCGGGTGCTCCGGTTTCCTCCCACATTCCAAAGGTGTGT
Organism: Mustelus asterias; assembly: GCF_964213995.1. Classification (NCBI taxonomy): domain Eukaryota; kingdom Metazoa; phylum Chordata; class Chondrichthyes; order Carcharhiniformes; family Triakidae; genus Mustelus; species Mustelus asterias. The sequence continues at coordinate 39,183,142 of NC_135801.1, forward strand.
AGGTTAGGTGGATTTGCCATGCTAAATTGCCCCTTAGTGTTAGTGCCCATGGTAAATGGTTTACATGGATAGGATAGATGAGTGGGCAGAGGTAGAATGCTCTTTCGGAGAGTTGGTGCACTGTAGGGGTTCTATGATCTTCTATGATATAATGATCATTGATGCTGCATCACATTATGATTATCTGAGGAAAAATCAATCTGTTGTAAACAAACTGGTACATTGAAAGGTAACATTGTTAAATAGAACTAAAAGAAAAAGTTGGAATCTTCCTGTAGTGTCGAGGGTCTCAATGGTGGGACTGGATGTTTGTGGCACTTCCACTAGCAGGAAAGATGGCAGTTCATGTGTGATCACATGGCAGCCAGTCAATTAGATATTCATTGGCATGGGACGAGATCAATCATTGCATGTTGGTCACCAAATTGATCGTTTCCTCATGGGGTCAGAGATTGGGCATCATTGTTCAAAGGCGCACAAGACAGACGTTTATTCCCTGAAATCCAGAAGCATCAGTTTGGCGTGAGATTGGCATCGAGACTACAGCTGATGATAGAAAATGTCTCACCCCCAATAATCTCAACGACTGTTACCATCTCCTCATCTCACACCCCCAATAATCTCAACGACTGTTACCATCTCCTCATCTCACACCCCCAATAATCTCAACGACTGTTACCATCTCCTCACCTCACACCCTGGATAATCTCAACGACTGTTACCATCTCCTCATCTCACACCCCCAATAATCTCAACTACTGTTACCATCTCCTCACCTCACACCCTGGATAATCTCAACTACTGTTACCATCTCCTCACCTCACACCCTGGATAATCTCAACTACTGTTACCATCTCCTCACCTCACACCCTGGATAATCTCAACTACTGTTACCATCTCCCCTTCTAACGCACGCAATAAGCCACAATATCAATAACTTTTCAAATGCTCTTTAAGAAGCTCACCAAATTCACTGAGTTAGTCAAGACAGGCTAAAAGGTTACCTCTTTAAATTGACAATGATGATTCATTATGTCCTCTTACAGGTAGGCCCAAAGACAGCAGTTTGACTGTGGCAACAACACCTCTCAGAACTTTCCTCTCATAAGAACACTCCTTTTCAAACTGAGCTAATAACACAGAATCAATTCTTCCAGATAATAACACACATATTGCTTTAATATGAGTTTTGGAAGTCTCATGACCAGCAATATATCTTCTCCAGTTAGAGTACCTGTCAACAAATGTTTGTTTCCCTTTACTAGGGTCAGGGAATAATTTGCAAATATAACAGTCTTTGAGGTTTCTACCAATTTTTAATTTTCAACCAATTTCTAAGTTTCCATTTCTCTTCACCCTCAGAAAAGAAACTTGTGAAAACTTCTAATCTGCTTTTGGCCTCCAACCTCAAACTGCTCAAATTTTCCCTATTACCTGTACTTTCTGGTTTAATACACAATATTCTACTCAGTGGAACAGATGTTGGTCATAAGGCGATGTCCTCAGGGTAAGTTTCTTCCTTCACTTCAACAAAAGAAATATCTTGTAGTTCCATTTCTTGTTCAACTTTTTCAGGTGATGTGGTAGCTCTGGAAATCACCAAGTCTTTGCCATCAGATAATTCACCCCATACTTTTGGTGGTTGGGGATGAATGTGCTTTGAACGTTTTGAAGTAAAATGACAAACTGTCTTTTTGCCAAGCTTCATCCTCTTGCCTCACATTCAACTTTGTGTTTGTGACTGCCAGATTGATATAATCGCTTCGTATTAACTGATCTTTCTTGTATTTTAATGAATATGAATTCTCTGAAAGAACAGGTTTTTTAGCCCTGCTCAATCCTGGGTGTTAAGTTGCCCCTGCTCCCCTCGCTGCTCGATGGCTACTCCAAGTACCGACCGGCTGGCTCATATCCTTGTGGCATTCTTTACCTGGCCCCAGTGGTGCCTTCCTGCTGGCTGCCTGGTTATGGCCTGCCCAGCCGTCCTTAGCCCTTGGATTCAAGTCGCCCCTGCTCTCTTCGCTGCTTGACGGTGGCTTCGTACCGAGTCCCGACTGGTTGGCTGGCTCATCACCTCTTTCATGGCTTTTTTGCCAATTTGCCCAGCCCTTGTGGTGCCTCATACCTCAGCTTGCCTCGCTGCTGGCTGCCTGGCTGGCCTGCCCAGCCCTGGGGGTCGACTCGCTCCTGCTCAGCAATGGCGATGAACCCCAAGCCCCGATCAGTTGGCTGATTCAACACCTCGTTGCTTTTTTTGCCAGTGTGCCTGGCCCCGCGGGAACTCGCCTCTCACCTTGACCTCTTGCTGTTGGCTGTCTGGCTATGACCTGCCCAGCCCTCCTCAGCCCTGGGGCGAGATCGAGAAACCTGCTGCTGGCTGCATTTTCACAAAACAAGTTCAGTAAAGCACAGGAGATATTCACCTTGACGGCTGCCTCTCTCCCTTCTAGTCACTGCAATATTCAGATCAGTTTTCCCATTCTAAGAGGACTCAACCAATCAGAGTCTGATGTCGCTCTGCATTGAGCCTACCGGTGAATGCGGAGTTATCAAGCTCTGATTGGTGCCCACACACACTCCCCCTCACCCCTATTGGTCGGGGCCCTGTGTGTTTCATGGTCAATCTGCCTCTGGCTACCTGATCTGGTTCTCCCTGTTGATGTTCTGGTTATTACTGTGACTGGCCCTGATCCACCCTCTGTAGGTTCCTCTGCAGCTGCACCCTAACTACACTGGAGATCCTTGACCCACCTTGACTCCCTGAGGTCAATTGTCAACACAAGACAGTCAATCTGGTCAGCACTGTCTTTTGGACCCTCCCTCCTGTCCTGATCAGCTTTACCCTGTTCCCCTTTGACTGTGATCTCCCTCCCTCCAACAGCCTTACCCCTTTCCCCTTTCCCAGCCGACACCTGATCTCAATCGTTTAAACCAGCTACCCATACAAGAAAAAGCAGCTCCTACTTTGTCCACACCCACCAGGAAGACTACTTTACCTTTACCTGCGGCACGCTATGTGAGATGCCAATAAGAGGGTGCTGACACTTGCTGTCAGAAAGCATGATCTCCCCTCAATTTGTTACCAATTCAGTAACCTACTTTCATCCTGCCATCTACTTTCATCCTGCCATCAAGAAGCTGGCATTTTGCCTCCTGCTCAGTTAAATGCTCCTGCCTGCCCCATTCCCCGCCTCTGGGAGTTTCACAAGATTTTGCCTAACATTCATAAATGTAGCATCGCCAATAGAGTTTTGGAAGACCTGCTATTTTATAAGTAGGAATAGTATGCATCAATGTCAAACACACTCGCAATGCCACAGATCTTTCTAGCCTCTTTCCTTACTTTTGTTAGGTATATTTTCAATTTAAAGTGTAACAGCTAAAAACTGACAGGAAATATGCTATGGAAGAAGTGCATGGCATCAGCAAAACTTGTTTTATTATGGTTCAAAATTAGGTTTTAAGATATATTCATATTAAATAAATTACAACAAAAAGATTGAAAATGTGATTAATCATTCTGAAAATATTTCTACTGCATTATCAAAAGTGTACCACTTTGGCAGTAAATGTGCATATGTGTTTGCAGCAGTTACACTTAAATAGCTAACCAAAGTAGAACTTTGGCAGAGATGTAATCAAGGTCGGGGTGGTGAAATTGATGGTGTCGGCATGTTCCAAGAGGGTTTCTGTCCGCCAGTGGCAACATTCATAATGCACCCTGCTGGAGGCACCACTAGCTGCTGCTGGCTGCAATTTTCAACCTACCAATAAATCCACACAGATTAACAAGTGCATTGCATACATACAATTGCTTTGGTGTTGCCTCCAATGCTGCAATGTAAAGACAGCAGACAATAAATATTGTATCACTTCCACCTGAAGGGGATTTGTGAAATGTAAAGTTGTAATAAATAGCAAGTGTTTGCACGCTTAAAAAATCTAATATATAAATGCAGCAGATTTGCAATGACTTTGTTCAGTTAAACTGGTTGCCTGAAGTCTACAACATGCCTGTATAAAGTGATGAGCGAATGTGAATCCCTCATTCAGTCAATCTCAAGCTCTTGATGTTCAGCCTTTGTGTTTCTCTTCAGTGAACTTCACCTGTCTTCTTGGAACTGTAGAACATTATAGAATGAATAAGTATTAGACAATGACAAATTCAGGTAGGTAAAATCAGGAGATATTAGGTCAGATGATCAAAAATGTAGGTTTCATTTTTTTTATTCATTCGTGGGACATGGGTGTTGCTGGCTGGTTGCTCAAAGGCAGTTGAGGGTCAACCACATTGCTGTGGCTCTGGAGTCACATGTAGGCCAGACCAAGTAAGGATGGCAGATTTCCTTCCCTAAAGGACACTCGTGAACCAGATGGGTTTTCCTAACAATTGACAATAGTTTCATCAGTAGATTCTTAATTCCAGATATTTTTCATTGAATTCAAATTCCACCACCTGCCGTTTCTGGATTAATAGTCCAGTGATAATGCCATTAGGCCATCACCTTCCCTCATGGAAAGTCTTACAGAAGAAAATTCAGATAGTGAGGCAGAGAGATGCAGGGAGGTAGGAAGCAGAGAGATGCAGGGAGGTAGAGAGACAGAGAGATGAAGGGAGGTAGAGAGGCAGAGAGATGAAGGGAGGTAGAGAGGCAGAGAGGTGCAGGGAGGTAGAGAGACAGAGAGATGAAGGGAGGTAGAGAGACAGAGAGATGCAGGGAGGTAGAGAGACAGAGAGATGAAGGGAGGTAGAGAGGCAGAGAGGTGCAGAGAGGTAGAGAGGCAGAGAGATGCAGGGAGGTAGAGCGGCAGAGAGATGCAGGGAGGTAGAGAGGCAGAGAGATGCAGGGAGGTAAAGAGGCAGAGAGATGCAGGAAAGTAGGAAGCAGAGAGGTGTATGAAGAGAGAGAGGCAGAGAGGCACATGGGGTAGAGAGGCAGAGAGGTGTAGGGAGGTAGAGAGGTAGAAAGGTGCAGAGACGTAGAGAGGTGTAGGGAAGTAGAGAGGTAGAGAGGTGTAAGGAGGTAGAGAGTAGAGAGGTGTAGGGAGATAGAGAGGCAGAGAGCTGTAGGGAGATAGAGAGGCAGAGAGCTGTAGGGAAGTAGGAAGCAGAGAGGTGTATGAAGGTAGAGAGGTGTAGGGAGGTAGGGAGGCAGAGAGATATAGGGAAGTAGGAAGCAGAGAGGTGTATGAAGGTAGAGAGGTATAGGGAGGTAGAGAGGCAGGGAGGTGTAGCAAGATAGAGAGGCAGAGAGGTGTAGGGAGGTAGAGAGGCAGAGAGATATAGGGAAGTAGGAAGCAGAGAGGTGTATAAAGGTAGAGAGGTGAAGCGAGGTAGAGAAGTAGAGAGGTGTAAAGAGGTAGAGAGGCAGAGAGGTGTAGGGAGGTAGAGAGGCAGAGAGGTGTATAAAGGTAGAGAGGTGTAGGAAGGTAGAGAAGTAGAGAGGTGTAAAGAGGTAGAGAGGCAGAGAGGAATGCTTTCCTATTTCCTGACCCTTGCCCTTCCACACATTGATCGCTTACCTTTTGATCAACCTCTCAATTATTTTCTGCACCCACCGGGCTTCAGAGTTCAAACAGACTTGGTTACCACTTCGAAGGGTAGCTCTGAAATAAATGCAAATTGTCGTCCACCCTATTAGTCTATAATCTAACAGTATATAAATGTGATTTTCCAATAAAAAGCAGATGGATTGCAGTATAAACACTTACATGATCTCTACTTTCCCACAATGGGTACCACTTGGAACTATTTCAATATTCTTCATGAACTTTGGATGGATGAAATGAGCGTTTGTTTTGATGCATCGGCAACGCAGTTTCACTCCCACGCTTCTGAGAGATGCAACTAGAATTTTAAAATACACAGGATTAATCAATCTAATTTTCACATCTTTTCTCCTCTTTTATTTATTCATCCTTTGATTCTGCTGCTGTAGAACCTTCAAATCAGGTTCTCCGACAGTCAACCCTCCAGAGCCAGCAGTCAACCAAGAGCCTTAGAAATATATTATTGTTTGAAAGCTTACTGTCCTAGTCCAGTAAACTGTAGCACACCAAATTCACTCCCAGTTACTGAAAGAAAAACATTTTTGGGGCGGGGGAGGTTTATTTGTGTGGCACCCCTTCAAACAACACTAAGTGGAATACTTTCCTTGGGTAAAGACAGCACAGCAGGCCACTACACGAGCAGCCCATATGGTTTTTCACTGAAGAAATGGACATGAGCCATTCAGGTAATGGTTGTGGCACTACCTGCCCTTGTGGGACACACAGAGTCTGCATAATGTCATTTGAAATGGAGTCATACAAACCAAATTTTTCCCTCTTGTATTTGCTAGTGTCAAACATACTCTTGATCTTCCACTTAGTTTTCCATTTCATAGACCAGTCAGTCATCATTTATTTTGGGTGCAGATTGTTTTCTCCTATTTTTACTTTCCACAACAGTGTTCAAGAAATTGGATAGCACAGGTACAATGAGGTAAAGTTTCACCTTGACCACATTGATTTCAATTGATGAAAATTAGGCAGGTTCTATAACAGATGGACAATATGCTTTGTCAGATCACCATCCGTTCGTTCTGTGAATATGGGAATCTACCTCATTACATCAGTGTTAAGTAATTACTCATTTATTCATTAATCACATGCACTATCCAAGATGATTTGACGACCAAGCTAGCCAGTGGGAAAACAGATTGAAAAAAGCCATGGACCATGTAATGACGCATCCTTGGTAATTAATCCTCTGAAACGTCACCCTCACATGGCTTACTGACAGCTGTACTTTGCTGAAAAAGGGTAATATTTCTGTGTCCTCTCAAGGTTTATCATCAACACATATTGCATGTTGTCTGTGAGTTTCTGAAGGACCATTTTGGCTGAGCTGGCTCCGGCTTTGGAACAAAAAATTATGGATTCAACCCCAGCTGCAAACCTCAGCACACAATCTAGTTTCACACTTTTAGCACAGTGTTTAAGGCAATGCTGCCTTGTCACAAATGAGGCGAGTTCTGCAATGTGCTTGGTGGAAATATCACATGGGCTTGGTGAAGCTGCCTCTTCTAGGAACATCGGAATTAGGAGCAGAAGTAGGTAAATTCGGCCCTTCGACCCTGCTCTGCCATTCAATCAGATCATGGCTGATCTCTCCCTGGTCTCAAATCCATCTCCCTACCTGTTGCCCATATCCTAGCTTTTCCCAGGGTGGATCGTGAGTACTGCAGGTCTGCAGGAAAGCAATTGAAATACTTCTAGCAATCAAGAACCTTTTAAATCATGGAATCCTTCTTCCCAACAGTTCCAAGGTGAACGCTGGGTCTGCAATTCGCCAGGTTGGCTAAGGCGCGCAGTATAAAAGCAGCAGCCAGCAAGCCTATGGTTAGCTAATGTGAAAGGCTCGTGTTCAGTGTAAAATCACCAATTTTATTGAGGACAGCAAATTTGTACAAGTGCCACTAAAAGCAATCTTACTTTATCCAGAATAAAAAAAAACTATGGGGGCGATTCTCCCATCCCACCGTGCCAATTTTTTAGCGCGGCGGGCCGGGGGAAATCGCATGTCCGCCGATTCGCAAGATTAGCGCATGCATTTCTGCCATGTGTGCATCTCCCAGTCCCGGGTATCCAGCGTTTTCAGAGCCGCGCTGGAAACCGGCAGGAACACCAGGTAAGTGATTTAAATCTACTTTTAATGTAATTTAAATCTGATTAACGGGCCCAGGACTAAATTCTCCAGGCCCGCTAGCATCTCCCACCCCATCAGGAGTATTTCACTCCAGGGGGGTTCAGACTAATTCTCCATTTTTGGGGAACTAGTGGGATGACCCTGCTGGAGTATTGGCGGGGTTGGGGCCCCACAAGGGGCCGGGAGGCGGGGGGTTGATGCCCCCTGGGCATGGGCACCCTAGCAGTGCCAGCCTGGGCCCCTGACACTGTCCAAGGGGGCAAAGTGTCCATGCCCAGAGGGCACCTTGGCACTGCCCATCAGGCATGGAGCTGTGCCAGGGGGATGGGGCTTAAGGGGTGGGCCCTGCTGGGGGCAGGGTCTAGGGGATGATCAGTGGGGGTGGGATGTCCCGCTGCCACTCTGCCATTGCGATCGATGGGGGCAGGAGGGAAGCCAGTGATCGGGGCGGGCTGGAGGTGTGGTCAGCTGGGGGGGGGGGGGGGGGGGGAAATATGCCGGGGGAGGGGGGGGGGTTCCTGCCAGGGGGGTGGTCTGCCAGGGTGGTGGGGGGGTCCCGCTGCCACTCTGCCATTGTGATCGATTGGGGCAGGAGGGAGACTAGCAATCGGGACGGGTTGGCGTGGGTGGTCAGCCAGGGGGCCTCTGCCGGAGAGGGCGTCTGATCTGGAGATCAGGCGATCTGGGATGGGGGGTGTTCAGGGCTGGCCCGCGAATGGACGGGGGGTCGCGATTGGACCGTGGGAGGGGGTGGAGTGGCAGCAAATTCTAAGTGTCGAATTTGCAAGAAAACTGAAGTAATTCACGCTGGTTTTTTCTGTGGGAGTTCACACTAGAATCTCCCACACTCTGTGCACCGCAGAGGCCACCAGCGAGAATAGCATTAGATTTCGGGGGCAGGGCCAATTCCCGCCCAGGAGGGTGAAACCAGCAGGCCTCTGAGTATGTGCAGTGGCCCCGAACTGGCAGCCTCCCATTTGCTGGCCAGCTCGATTGCTGACCAGCCGGGGACCCCCGCAGTGCTGCACACCCACCCCTCGCATGGCCCGATCATGGCCCCCCTAACCATTCCCAGCCTGCCCCCACCCTCGTCCCGGAGTGCCCTGATCTCCAGCCCGCCCCCCCCACCCCCTTAGTGATGACCCCCCCCGCAGTGCAAACCCCTTGGGAGGCAGACCCCCACCCCGGCAGACCCCCCGCCCAGTTCACCCCGATCGCTGGCCTCCCTCCTGCCCCCATGGATCCCCATGTAGAGTGGCAGTGGCACCCCCCCGCCCCACTGATTGTCCCACAGCCCCACCCCCCCCACCAGACCCTGCCCCCATATGCCCCATCCCCATATGTCCTACCCCCTTGGCACTGACCCATGCCCAATAGGCAGTGCCAAGATGCCCTCTGGGCATGGGCACTTTGCACCTGGGGTAGTGCCAGGGTGCATAGGCTGGTACTTCCAGGGTGCCCATGCCCTGGGGGCACCATCTACCCCCACTGCTTGGCCCCCTGGGAGGCCCGATTGCCCGCTTCACTCCAGCGGGGTCATCCCGATAGTTCCCGATAAGTGGGGGAGCTACTGTAATCTCCGCTGGAGTTAAATACTCCTGGTGGGGTGGGAGATGCTAGCGGGCCCAGAGAATTCAGTCCAGGGCCTGACAATCACATTAAAAACAGATTCAAATTATATTAAAATCACCTACCTGGTCTTCCCACCGGTTTCAACACAGATCTGACGGTGTCAGAAATCCGGTGCTGGGAGATGCGCTCGTGATGGGAATGTATGCGCGAATCCCTTGCACGCCCAGCCGTGAGATTCTCCCAATGGGGAGAATTGCCCCCAACATCACTATTTCATAAACCTCTAAGCAAACTTAAACTTGGTAAAATGTGTTAGCAACAGCTTTGTTACTTTGATTCGGGAAAATAACTGATTACTTGCCTGCTGTGAATACAGTAACGCTGTAAACACAGTGCTGCTATAGAAAATGCAATTTCTTACCTTCTGTGAAAACTATATAGAGTACAAAGAAAGTGAAGGCAGTTGGAGCAACCTTGCTGTTCATCGTGCTTTACTTGAATAATGTTGTTTATCTTCTCACTGTTGCTGCCTTCATTTGCAATTAACTGTTCACTGCTAAGCTCCTGTATTTATTATCTTAGTATCTTTAGTCACCATGAATATTGCATAACTGTGTGGTTCCCAGCAAAGTCATCCATGATTTTCACAATGAATGAAACATATTTAATTGAAAACATCGTTGAAATGAAATACCAATGGAATGAATGTTAACACCAACAGGTGACTGAAAGATTGTTTGCCAGGGCTGGGAGTTATGTAAACCATCTGTGTCATTTGTCAATTGTTGGAATCAGTCCTGAGAGATCGGATAAACTGTCATTTAGAAAGACATGGCCTAGTCAGGGCTAGGCAGCATGGCTTTGTTAAGGGAAAGTCATGCCTTACAAATTTGATTGAATTCTTTGAGGAAGTGACAAGGAGGATGGATCAGGGTAGTGCAGTGGATGTTGGCTACATGGCATTTTACAAGGTCCCACATGGCAGACTGGTCAAAAATGGAGAAACCCATGGGATACATGGAGAATTGGATCCAAAGGGTAATGGTCGGTGGCTGCCTTTCCGAATGAAAAGTTGTTTCATGTGGTGTCCAGCAGGGCTCGGTGTTGGGACCCCTGCTGTTTGTTCTTTAAATTAACGATTTAGACTTGAACGTGGAGGGTACAATTGGGAAATGTGCAGATGACACAAAAATTGGCTGTGTAGTGGATAATGCAAAGGATACTCCAAAATGATATAGATAGATCGGTGGAGTATGCAGGAAAGTGGCAGATGGAGTTCAACTTTGATAAATGTGAGGGAGGTCAAACAGTAAAACGGAATACACAATAAATGGGAATATATTGAGAGGGGTAGATGAAGCGAGAGATCTTTGTGTGCAAGTGCACAGGTTCCTGAAAGATAGATAAGATTGTAAAGAAGGCATATGGAATGCTCTCCTTCATTGGCAGAGGTATAGAATATAAAAGTAAGTTTATTTATTGGTGTCACAAGTAGGCCTACATTAACATTGCAATGAAGTTACTGTGAAAATCCCCTAGTTGCCACACTCCGGCACAGAGAGAATTCAGCATGGCCAATGCGCCTAACCAGCACGTCTTTCCTTGGGAGGAAACTGGAGCACCCGGAGGAAACCCATGCAGTCACAGGGCGAATATGCAGACTCCACACAGACCGTCACCCAAGCTGGGAATTGAACCCGGGTCCCGGCCACTGTGAGGCAGCAGTGCTAACTGTGCCACCATGCAGCCCATAGGAATATAAAAAGACACTAGTGAGGCCACAACTATTGCATGCAGTTCTGGTCACCACATTACAAGAACGATGTAATTGCTAAGGCGGGAGTGCAGATAAGATTTACTAGAACATTGCCAGTGCTGCAGAATTGTAGCCACAAGGAGAGATTGGAGAGGCTGGGATTGTTTTCCTTGGAATAGAAAAGGTTGACATGATTGAGGTATACAAAATTGAGAGAGGTAGAGAGAGAGAGTAGACAGGATAAACCTGTTTCCCTTGGCAGAGAGTGCAAAAACCAGGGGTCATAGATTCAAGCAAAGTGGCAGAAGGGTTAAAGGGGACATGAGGAAAAACCTTTTTACGCAGTGGGTGGTGGGTGCCCAGAATTCTCTGCCTGAGTTGGAATCCAACAGAGAAGAGGAGGACAAGAAAAATAATAATGGGGCAACCAATGGCAGAGCAAGCATTCACATTGCTGCATGTGATGCTAGGAGCAAAGTAACTATCTTAACCCAGTGCCACTCCCTTCCCCATCCACACTAACAGAGCAGCCCCATAACAAACTATCTACCCATTACATCAATTGGTCTCACATTCATCATCAAGCAACTGAAAACATGAATTGGCATTCAACAAACAAGAATGTGAACACAGAAAAGTAAAGCAACTTAATAAACTTTGTGAACAAATAAATTGAAAAACCCTTGTGCAAATCTGCAAGGATTGAATTGCATGTCACAGTTGAAGTTCTGATGTGGAGATGTCTGTATCTTTAAGACTTGATTAGCTGTAAAGATTCGCATTCTAATCAGTATTCTGTAACTTGAGTTTGTGTCTCTGTATGCCTTATTTCTGAGCAGATATCCACTCCATCTGACGAAGGAGCAGCGCTCCGAAAGCTAATGGCATTTGCTACCAAATAAACCTGTTGGACTTTAACCTGGTGTTGCTAAAACTCTTACACAGTTGAAGTCCCACAGAGGAAACCACACTACCATGCAGCTCATTCTGCAAACTTCACACAGTCTGGACACAGCCTGCACACAGGCCGCACACAGCCAAAAATCACAGCCCACACACAGCCAAAAAACACAGCCCACACACAGCCCGGAAACAACCCGGACACAGCCTGCACACAGCCTGCACACAACCCAGAGACAGCCTGAACACAACCCAGAGACAGCCTGCACCCAGCCTACACACAGCCTGTACACAACCTGCACACAGCCCGCATGCAACCTGTACACTACCTGCACACAGCCCGCACACAGCCCGCACGCAGCTTGTATGCAGTCCGGACCAGCCTGCACACAGCCTGTATACAGCCTGCACACAGCCTGCATGTAGCCCGCACGCAGACTGGGCACAGCCTGCACACAGCCTGCATGCAGCCTGCACTGAACCGGTTCACAACCCTGAGGAATTATCATTTGGGAAGGTCATCAGCTGCTATTTATTGTACAATAACATGGGAGGAAGGAATGGATGGATATAATTTAGTCATGGGAATGAAAAAATGTTACAACTTAGCATGAAAAATGTAATCAAATTTCGTTCCGTGCAGAAATCAAGTCAACATGATTGATTCTCGGATGAGATGTGAATCAGAAATATTTAATTCTGCCAGCATGTAGCAGCTCTGTCCACAATAGTCAGAAATGCAGATATCTCCATGGTTGCTTCCTCTGCTAATGTCAGCTGCACTATCTGTAGTAGGCCATTGCTAATCCTCTCTCTCTCTCCCTTGTATTTCATGCTCTCTTTTCTGGCATCAGACCATCAGCCAGATGCATCATGGATGCTACTGGCATGCACTTGAGGATAAGAGTTTTGAATTGGATGAGGTGGCTGAGGTGCAGAAGAATCCATTGCAGAAGAATCGGGGTGAGTGGCAGTCATGGATCGATAAATGGGGAAGTGTGAAAATGCATGGAAAGTGAATGATGGGGTGCTGTTGCTGTTACTGTGAGAAATAATGTATGAAGGTAGATTGAGAGGGGATTGGCAACGAGATGCAAGTTAAACTGCATCTCTGCTTGAAGTTCTAGACCTGGTTAGATCAGTAGATCACCTTTACCGCACTGGATCCAGGTTCTGGACTCTATATCATGCTGCAGACTCCTCAGCCATCTCTGACCATTTCTTTCTGGTCACAACAGCAGCTTTCTTATTGCCATTGCCTGAGAAGAGTAACTCCATCCTGATCCTTAATGCACAGGGTGCAGTACATCACGTGATGCCTCTTTAAAAGGGTCACAACCTTTTACCATGCTAACTTGATCTTTGATTTCTCTCCCCATTTCTCTAAAAATACTCCCAAATCCTCCAACTCTATCTTCTGATTGAAATAGTTGAGATGAGATTGTGTCATGCTAGTGCACATTATTCTAGCACGATATTCTGGCAATACACCAAGATTGGTGGCATAGTGGACAGTGAAGAAGGTTATCTCCAATTGCAATGGGATCTTGATCAATTGGTCCAGTGGGCTGACGAATGGCAGATGGAGTTTAATTTAGACAAATGCGAGGTGATGCATTTTGGTAGATTGAACCAGGGCAGGACTTAGTTAATGGTAAGGCATTGGGGAGAGTTTCAGAACAAAGAGATCTGGGGGTACAGGTTCATAGCTCCTTGAAAGTGGAGTCACAGGTGGACAGAGTGGTGAAGAAGGCATTCAGCATGCTTGGTTTCATTGGTCAGAACATTGAATACAGGAGTTGGGATGTCTTGTTGAAGTTGTACAAGACATTGGTAAGGCCACACTTGGAATACTGTGTACAGTTCTGGTCACCCTATTATAGAAAGGATATTATTAAACTAGAAAGAGTACAGAAGAGATTTACTAGGATGCTACCGGGACTTGATGGTTTGAGTTATAAGGAGAGGCTGGATAGACTGGGACTTTTTTCTCTGGAGCGTAGAAGGCTGAGGGGTGATCTTATAGAGTTCTATAAAATAATGAGGAGCATAGATCAGCCAGATAGTCAATATCTTTTCCCAAAGGTAGGGGAGTCTAAAACTAGAGGGCATAGGTTTAAGTTGAGAGGGGAGAGATACAAAAGGGTCCAGAGGGGCAATTTTTTCACAGAGGGTGGTGAGTGTCTGGAACAAGCTGCCAGAGGTAGTAGTAGAGGCAGGTACAATTTTGTCTTTTAAAAAGCATTTAGATAGTTACATGGGTAAGGTGGATATAGAGGGATATGGGCCAAATGCAGGCAATTGGGACTAGCTTAAGGGTTAAAAAAATAAGGGCAGCATGGACAAGTTGGGCCGAAGGGCCTGTTTCCATGCTGTAAACCTCTATAACTCTATGACTCTAATACAAAAGACTATAGTAAACTGATAATGAGGTGTCCCTTTTCCAGTTATGGGAAAATCCACTCTAATGTCTGTATCACCCAATTGCTCTTCAAAACCCCAGTGCCTAGATTTTGTTTGGCCTTATAAATCCCAACTACAAAGATCTTTTTGATACAAATCCACCTTTTTGACCAAGCTGGCTGCCTTTTATCTGGTACCACAGAATAAACTTCAAGCTTTCTCCAACTGTTTATACATAGTGCAGCTGACACTGGTAAAGTAAGGGGCCATAGGGATCAGTGGCGTATCTGTGAACCTGATCATTGGAGACAGAGAGACTCAAACTTTGCTGCTGCATGGTGACGGAAGTAAATGTTCCTGCCTCTCATCTCATCCAAGAATTAGTCATGTAGATTTAATTAATGCACAGAGTAAAATGTGATCACCTTATTCATGCTAAGTTGTAACATTTTTTGTTGCAGACACCCCTCCAAATGATAATTTCTCTGAGGTGCTTCACTATAAGAAGTATGTGGAGGCATTGGAGAGAGTGCAAAGGAGATTTACCAGGACGCTGCCTAGTTTGGAGGGTAGGTCTTATGAGGAAAGGTTGAGGGAGCTAGGGCTTTTCTCTTTAGAGCGGAGGAGGATGAGAGGCAACTTAATAGAGGTTTATAAGATGATGAGGGGGATAGATAGAGTGGATGTTCAGAGACTATTTCCTCGGGTGGTTGTAGCTGTTACTAGGGGGCATAACTATAAGGTTCATGGTGGGAGATATAGGAGGGATGTCCGAGGTAGGTTCTTTACTCAGAGAGTGGTTGGGGTGTGGAATGGACTGCTTGCTGTGATAGTGGAGTCGGAAAATTAAGGAACTTTCAAGCGGTTATTGGATAGGCATTTGGAGCACACCAGAATGATAGGGAGTGGGATAGCTTGATCTTGGTTTTGGACAAAGCTCAGCACAACATTGAGGGCTGTAGGGCCTGTACTGTGCTGTACTGTTCTATGTTCTATGTTCTGTTCCACACACTGTTGAAGTGCAAGCACTATCCGGTACTGCACAATTAAAGGAGTCCATGATCAGCACGTTCATTGCAGGACTAAAACTCCTCGAGGTCATCATTTGTTTGCATGTATCATTTACTTTATCCTCTCCCTCAGAATTCTCTTCATCATGGGTCATTTCAAGAACTCTGCTTACCACTTTGAACAGTTCACTGCATAATGATACTTTGAGTCACGCCTGAAGCACTTAATAACTGTCC
The DNA here is from genome assembly GCF_964213995.1 of Mustelus asterias. Lineage (NCBI taxonomy): Eukaryota > Metazoa > Chordata > Chondrichthyes > Carcharhiniformes > Triakidae > Mustelus > Mustelus asterias. Next base: position 39,198,710 of record NC_135801.1, read on the forward strand.
CCTGTGTAATGATCACAGCAGATGTTAATTGCTGAGTAAACCAAATCCCAGAGGGTGACTTGACTTACAAGCCTCATGCTTTATTTTGTATTCTGAAAATGAGAAGTGCTGACTTCAGCAGAAAGAAGTCCACTATTACTTTTGGGATTGTAAAATTAAAAGTTAAAAGTTTATTAACAAGAGAAAAAGAAAACTTAAGCTTACAAAATTACAGTTACAAAGTTAAAATTAGTCTTACAAAACATTCCCCCCAAAAGACTTCCTACTTGGTCATACCCACAAGTAAACACTTCCCAGGCAACACTCCCTTTTGGATATTTAACTTTAAAAATCCAGCATTACATGAGGCAAAGCTGCTATGATTTGACCAAGGTGTACCACCCAACCTCTCAAACCAACTCTGCTGTGGAAATCCAAGAAATCTTCAGACACAAGACTGCTTTTCACAGTCAAGGATCTTTTGGATTGACTGGATGGTTGATTCAAACTGCACCTTCTCCTCGCCCTGAGCTGTTTCCCTCAGGCGGTCTTCCCACGTAGCTGACAACAAATCATCTCAACATCTGTCCTTAAATATCCTTTTTCCCTTCCACCGACAATTCCATTGTCTTCAGCACTTCGTTGAACTCAAACATTTCTTAATTTATAAAAATCTTTCATGTTTCCCTATGCCTCCATGTTCGGGTCAAATAAAATGTAAACTCCCCTTGGGCACTTAGGGGTGGGCAATAAATGTTGGCCAGCCAGTAACACCCATGCCCCATGAATGAATAAAACTAACCTTCCCTTGTTTCCTTATAATGTGGAGATGCCAGCATTGGACTGGGCACAGTATGAAGTCTCACAACATCAAATTAAAGTTCAACAGGTTTATTTGGAATACGAGCTTTTGTGAGCACTTGATGAAGGAGCAGTGCTCTGAAAGCTCGTGATTCCAAATAAACCTGTTGGACTTAACTTGGTGTTGTGAGATTTCTTCTCGTTTATTTATGAAGCCTTTATAAGCTGTAAACATTCCTTACTTCCCTTTGAAATTTAACAGTTGAAAAAAAAGGTCTCTAATGCAAATTCCCTGGCCTTTATGTACTACTTATAAACACACTTGACTGTAGCTTCATTACAAATGCATACATTTTGCACCTATATGCCTTTTCCCCAACCCCTTCAGACAAATGGTCTCAATTACTCTTTCCTCATCCTTAGAATGCACACACATATACTTGGACATTCTTGAAATTAATTTGCCAATATTAAAGTTCTAATTCTGTCTTCTGCTGTAATAACCAGATATGTATAAAGTGTTTATATCCACATTCTGCCGATCTTTAATCTTTCCACTGAATTGACAGAAATGTCCACTATCTGAAACATAGCAAAATACAACAATCATTGAGGCCGCTCCTCTTGTGTCATCATGGAATATCCCAGTTGTTCTATAAAGGCTCAGGAAATGACTTTTCCTAATGACTTTTTAAAGCAGCTGAAATCTGATCCAACAGGATCTCCCTCTGTGAAACACCTGTCCATATGAGCAATTTTAATGCGAGCACTGATCCAGAAATCCCCAAATTTAATGTTGTCAATCTGTTAAAACTCATGATCTATTTTTCATAGGAAAGTCCATGTATTTTCCAAAATTTATTGAAGCCTGACCTGCTTCATAGGCATTTAGCAGGTCACCTTGTAGGTTTCATCCATGAACTGCAGAAGTCCCAAACCTTCATCAGTGTATAACCAAGAGGACATCCAGCTCATAAAATACATCACTTCTGATTCAGCAGTAGCAGAATTGTACTCAGACACAATCTGTAACCTCATAGCCCAGCATATTCTTCACTCTATCAGCAGTGTCAATCCAGGTGATTAACGCTGACCCACTGAAGACTGTAGGTGGGTATGCCATGAGAAACACCAGGCATACCTAAAACTGAGGAATCAACTTGGTAAAGCTACGTACAGGACTACATGCACGCTAAACAGCGAAAGCAGCATATGATCGAGGAAAACAAATTTACAACCAACAGATCATGTCTAAGCTCTGCAGTCCTGCCACATCCAATATAAATGGTGGTGGATAATTGAACAACTCATTGGAGAAGGAGGCTCCACAAATATCCCCATCCTCAATGATGGAGGAGCCCAGCACATCAGCGAAAGATAAGGCCGAAGCATCTACGACAACTTTCAGCCAGAAGTGCTGAGTGGACGATCCATCTCGGCCTCCTCCTGAGGTCCTCAGCAACGCAGATACCAGACCTCAGCCAATTCAAATCTCTCCATGTGATATCAAAAAACAGCTGAAGACACAAGACACAGCAACTGCACTTCAATTGCTATGCCCTTAGCCAAGCTGTTACAATACAACTATAGAACTGGCAACCACTCAGAAATGTGAAAAATTGCAGGACAAACCCAATTTGGTCAATTACTCTCCCATTAGTCTATTCTTGATCATTCTTGATGGAAGGGATCATCAATAATACTATCAAGCAGCACTTATGCAGCAAAAACACTGCTCAGTGATGCGCAGTTTGGGTTCTGCCTGGGTCACTCAGCTCCTGATCTCATTACAGCCTTGGTTTAAACATGGATAAAAGAGCTGAATTCCAGAGGTGAGCTGAGAGTGACAGTCCTTAACATCAAGGCAGCATCTGACTGAATGCAGCATTAATGATCCCTAGCAAAATTGAAGTCAATGGGAATCAGGAATAAAACACTCCTCTGGTTGGAGTAATATCTAGCACAAGGGAAGATGGTTGGAGCCCAATTATCTCAGTCCCATGACTTTGGCGCAGGAGTTCCTCAGTATAATGTCCTAAGCTCAACAACCATAGTTAGCTGTTTCAATAATGACTCCCTTCCAACATAAGCTCAAAAATGAGACTATTTAATAATAATTGCAGTGTTCAGTAACAGTGGCAACTTTCCAGAGAAGTATGTCATGCCTGAATGCAACAGACCTGGAGAGCAATCACTGGTAAGTGGCAAGTACGATTTGTACCATACAAGAGCAAGAGAGTGAGGATCTCCAACAAGATATAATCTAACAATTTCCCCTTGACATTCAAGAGTATTACCATCTCTGAAACCCATAACAGCAAAATTCTGGGTGTTAACATTGGCTAGAATCTTTACTGGGTCAGCCATATAAATACTGTGGCTAAAAGAACACATCAGAGGCTTGAAATTCTATAATAAGTAACTCACTTCTTGACTCCGCAAAGCCTTTTCACCATCTACAAGTCAGGGGTGCAATTGAATACTCTCCACTTGCTTGGATGAAGCAGGCAGCTTGATTGACACACCTTCTACCTATTTAAACATTCAGTCCTTCCACCACCAGAACACAATAGTAACAGTGCGTACCATCTACCAGACGCACTGCAGCAACTAGTCAAGCCTCCTTCGACAGCATGTTCCAACCCATATGCATAGGTCTACCACCACCTACAGATTCTCCATTGTTATATACTTAAGGGGAGACGATGGCCTATTGGTATTATTGCTAGACCATTATTCCAGAAACTCAGCTAATGTTCTGGGACCCGGGTTCGAATCCCGCTACGGCAGATGGTTGAATTTGAATTGAATAAAAATATCTAGAATTAATAATCTACTGATGATCATGAAACCATTGTCAATTGTCGGAAAAACCCATCTGATTTACTAATGTCCTTTAGGGAAGGAAATCTGTTGTCCTTACCTCATCTGGTCTACATGTGAGTCCAGAGCCAGAACAATGTGATTGACTCTCAACTGCCTTCTGAACAACAGGAATGGGCGATAAATATTGGCCAGAGATGCTCATGTCCCATTAATGAAAAGAAAGTGGTTGCAGATTGTTTTAAGAATCGATCACGCGATTTTATGGTGATATCATTAGGGTGCTGTACAGACTGCTATTTTACGTTCAGTTTGTCCTCTGTACAGGCAAGAGTTCCTAGAATAAATCTGTTGTTGTCAGTTTGAATCTATGTGTGCAAACCATGTCTTTTCTTTGTGTAAAACCCACAACCCACAGTTAGTTCATTACACCCACCAAGTCAACCTAACTTGGAAATGTACCACCATACCTTCACAGTGACTGATTTGTCAAAATCCTGGAACTGCTTTCCTAATAGCACTGGGGGTGTACACATAATCACATAGACTGCAGTGGTTCAAGGAGGTGTCTCACCATCAAACTCTCAAGAGAAATTAATGATTGGCAACCAATACCCCCCTTTCCAGCAGTAGTCGCATTCAATGAAAAAAATAAAACAGAAGGAAACTCAGAATGAAGACAGTTCCTGCAGACCAGTGAGGAAGTACATTGAAATTTTATCCCTTGAATAGGGTGAGGCTACCACTGTTAGATCCATAAAGATAACTTATTGTATCAAGCTCAGTGAAAAGCAATAGACAAATGTGACAACTTCTGATCCAGAAGTAGTATAGCAAGGAAAATATCTGTGGAATCTGTAATTCTTTTTAAGAATGTTTGGAAAGGGCTTTTAAATGTTTGCATCAATTGTAAAGGGACCAATAAGAATTTTCTTCAATACGAAATACTGGTCCATATGACTTGGTGACTTGACCTGGGAGGAGTAAAAGCAGGAAAGAAGTTAAGAAAGAAGACGTGTTGCTGGCAGACACACAATGAAGAGCTACAAACAGAGGGGCTGGAGGGTGAAGGCAGATGCAAACACAGACGGATGAGACCACAAGAGGAACACACAGAATTCTTCTGAGAAGACACCAATTGCTCTCAGGATGAAGACAGTTTTCTTGTTTTGCAGAAAGGGAGACAGGTGCTGTTGGAGACAATGTGAGCTGGCTTAGGTCTACAACTGGAGAACTGTGTAAAGAGCTTGGAAAGATTTAAGAGCTGGGTGCTTTCCCAGAAGTGGCCAAACCATGAACTGTGATATTATTGGTTGGTTGAAAAACAACTCTGGAAAGCTACACAATCAGAACTGTTGTGACCCAAGGGAGAGTGTGTTGATGAAAGTGTGCCTGATTGAGGACAGTCATACCCATGAAACCCAGGGGTGAAAGCTGTTGTTGGACAAGATTCATGACCTAACCAGCATGAATAAACAATGGCATATTGTGGAACTTTGTAGCTATCTAGTGCCACGTGTCTGCAGGGACTGATGCAGATGCTTGTCTTATGTAAGACATTTCTTTGTTGGATCAATTATTCTGACAGAAATGCCACTTTCTATCTGAAGTATTATTTGCCTGTTAATTAATGTTTAATCTGAATCATGTAAAAAGAAGTTACAAAAAGTGAAATCTTGTTGGTAATTTCTTCATTTGGGGGTCATTCAGTAAATTTGGTTATTTTGGTTTATGGTTCCCCCACAGAGTTCATAACACAAAACAATCGATGAATAGAAAAGTAGTATTTCATTACAGTGCATTTGGAGAGCAACGGAATATCACGTAGCCCATTTATGCTGATGAATAAAGGTGCAACAAAGGAGGATATGACACATTAACTTTAGTTTTAGAGAGTGGCGTCGGCAGGATTAACACATTAGTCATAGACTGAAACAGGCTGTTTGGTTTATATTTGCACAATAAGATGAGGAAGTGAATTCTATTATTTCAGTTTTATAGCTGTGTTACCAGCACCGCCCGAGTTGTTTGTACACCAGTAGAGGACCAAGGTTCCTTTGAAAGCGCCTACTAAGCCCACAACCTCAACCACCTAGAAGCACAAGGGCAGCAGAGACATGGGAACACCACCACCTGCAAGTTCCCCTTCCATGACACTCACTGCCTGACTTGAAAATATATCATGATGTGGAGATGCCGGCGTTGGACTAGGGTAAACACAGTAAGAGTTTTAACTTATCTTTCGGAGAGCTGCTCCTTCGACAGATTTCCACTCCATCTGACGAAGGAGCAGCGCTCCGAAAGCTAATGGTATTTGCTACCAAATAAACCTGTTGAACTTTAACCTGGTGTTGTTAAAACTCTTATTGAAAATATATCACCATTCCTTCATTGTCACTGGATCAAAATCTTGGAACTCCCATCCTAACAGCACTGTGGGTGTACCTACACTACATGGACTGCAGCGGTTCAAGAAGGCGGCTCACCACCACCTTCTCAAGGATGGGCAATAAATGCTGGCCTACTCCGCCACACCCACATCCTATGAAATAAATTTTTTTAAAGTCTGGATGTTAATTGCTTATGAACCACTTGAACACAGCCTGCATCTCTTAAAAGGAAGGTACATCATGACCACGCACGTATTTTTGGAAGAAGAAATATGGCAGAAAACTTCCTGGGCCTTCTGAAGGTTGAAATGGAGATAGGAGAACCCAAAAAATGTTGATGCCAGGCAGCAGGTTCATTTCAAGGTGCTGATCCTGGTCACAGCAATAATCATCAGGGCAGGGGAAGAGGTGACAGGTATCCCACTCCTCCCCAAATGAGGACAATTAAAATTGTTGGAAAGCTTGCTGAGAGCTGGTCAAGGGGTGTGATTTAATTTTTAAAGAAGTGGACAGATTACCCACACTCTGGAAGCTGACTAGGAATTGTGGCCGTATGGTCTTGTTAACAATAGCTGTTGAAACTTTATAATAACTCTGTCTGCTGAGCAATCCGAGATCTCTAAATGAACCAAACCCACGTTTGGTATACCAGCCCTATGTGAGATTGATAAATTTGTATTAAACAAACATTAATATACAACAGTGACCAGCTGATTGAGAGTAAGGTAGCTATTGTGGAGAATTTCACAGATTACTTAACATTATATGTCACTCCACTGCTTGCTTGCTGCTCCACTTTTGAAGAGATCTTTTGAAACATATTGAAAGACTGTCTGGGACAGTTTGTTAAAACTTCCCCAATATTCTGTCAACATTTGGACTGTAAATTTTCAAAGAACAGTTCATAAAAAGGGTAAGTGTTGTTCTAAGTGTGGTGAACCATAGTTGGTTACCACTATGAGTGCTGAGCCATGGATGGTCAGCACTATGGGGTTTGTAGATATGTTACTGTAATTACTGTTGGTGTTAGGGTTGGGCTGTTCTACCTGTTGATATTGTTCTATGGTACACTCCAGTTGGCTCCGCCTACCAGGGGAAGTATAAAGGTCACTGCACTGCCTGGAGACCCTTTAGTCTGGGATTGTATTGTATATAGTGTGCTCCATTCTTGTCAGTAATAAAAGCCTTTATTTCCCGGGTACATTCTAGCCTCCCGAGTGATTTAATCGCGCATCCATTTTATTACTGACAAAACTTTGAAAACCATGGAGCAAATGTTGAAACCCGATCGGCTTACACTAGATCCACGTGCGGCAGGAGCGTCGAACACTTTCGACCATTGGTTAAAGTGTTTTCAAGACTACATCGATGCCTCAACAGCCATTCAAAACGACGCCGATAGACTGCGGGTCCTCCACGCGAGGGTAAGTGAGACCGTATATTTAGCAATCCGCGATGCCCAAGACTACAAAGGGGCCATCGAACTACTTAAGAAGCGGTACAACAAACCGCCAAACGAGATCCATGCTCGACACCTTCTAGCCACTCGACGGCGGCAAGCCCAGCGAAACGACAGAACAGTACCTGTGTGAACTTCAGCAGCTAGCCAGAGCCTGCAACTGCAAGTCAGTGTCGACGGCCCAGTATACGAGCGACTTGATCCGTGATGCGTTCGTGGCGGGAATCGGCTCATCGTATATTCGCCTCCGGCTGCTAGAGCAATGTAATCTAGACCTCGCTAAAACAGTAGAATTGGCTGACGCTATGGAGATGGCCTCCAGAAGCCTAGAAACGTACCCCACCGACCAGGTGGGAACATCGTGGCAAGTACAGCCACCGACTCTACTTTATTCAGTGGCTCCGAAAAACTGCGCGATTGTGTTCCCAACCTCGGACCTGACGACGGCGGCAGCTCCAGGAGGCCCGCAGTGTTACTTCTGTGGATTGGCGAAACACCCTCAGCAGCGATGTCCAGCCAGAACGATATTGTGCTCTGCGTGCGGAAAGAAAGGGCATTATGCCAAAGTCTGCAGGACCAAACCACCCTCCAAACATAGCAGTGCGGCGTGTGATTCTCCTGAGCCTGTCTCCTTGTCTCCAGCATCTTCGAGGTCTTCCACCACGTGCGATTCCAGAGCGCCGCCATTCCTGACGACAGAGACGCAAGACATGTGCGACCTGCAGGGGCTGCCACTTTTAGCGCCACCGACCACGTGCGATCCATGGGCGCAGCCATTTTGGTCGGCACCGACCGCGGCCGACCAGCAGGGGTCATCATTATCAACCATCTCAGCTGCCTGCAGTGGCACCCAAGACCCAACGGTGGCGTCAATCATCCTGAACCAGGCCAAGCCTCACAGACTCGACAAGTCCATGATGGGCGTAGAGGTAAATGGACGCCAAATTCATTGTTTGTTTGACAGCGGGAGCACGGAGAGCTTCATTCACCCTGACACCGTGAAACGGTGCGGTCTCCGAGTACGGACTGTCAGACAGACAATTTCGATGGCGTCGAGGTCTCGGTCTGTTACCGTGCTAGGGAGCTGCGAGGTCAACCTGACAGTGCGGGGCACAGTTTACGAGAACTTCAGGCTCCTTGTGTTACCGCACCTTTGCGCTCAGATGCTCCTGGGACTAGACTTTATGGTCCACCTGAGGAGTGTAACCCTGCAATACGATGGGCCACTCCCTCCACTTTCAGTGGGAGCACAGCAGCCTCCAAATTGCCCAGCGCGCTCCACATGTAGCCTCTCGACACTCAGAATCACCCCAACATCTTTATTCGAGAATCTCGTGCCAAGCTGCAAGCCCATCGCAACCAAGAGCAGGCGTTACAGCACTGAGGATCGGATCTTTATTCGATCTGAAGTTCAGCGGCTCCTCAGGGAAGGGATCATCCAACCTAGCTCTAGTCCATGGAGAGCGCAAGTAGTGGTGGTTAAAACTGGACACAAACCCCGGATGGTCATAGACTATAGTCAGACTATTAATAGATACACGCAGCTGGATGCGTATCCTCTCCCACGCATATCTGACATGGTCAACCAGATTGCGCAGTACCGGGTGTTCTCCGCCATTGACTTGAAGTCAGCTTACCACCAGCTCCCCATTCGCCCAGAGGACCGAAAATACACGGCCTTTGAGGCGGATAGTCGTCTTTATCACTTTTTAGGGGTTCCCTTTGGCGTCACGAATGGGGTCTCGGTCTTCCAGCATGAGATGGACCGAATGGTGGACCAAAACGGGCTGCGAACTACCTTCCCGTACCTGGATAATGTCACTATCTGCGGCCATGACCAGCAGGACCACGATGCCAACCTCCTTAGATTTTTACGCACTGCGTCTCGCCTGAATCTGACCTACAACAGGGAGAAGTGCATATTTCGCAAGCGCCGTTTAGCAATTCTCGGATACGTGGTGGAAAACGGGGTCCTTGGCCCTGATCCAGACCGTATGCGTCCCCTCCTGGAACTTCCCCTGCCCACTAGCATCAAAGCACTGAGAGGATGCTTAGGCTTCTTCTCATACTATGCACAGTGGGTTCCCAATTATGCGGACAAAGCCCGTCCAGTCATCAAGTCTACCTCCTTTCCCCTAGCAACAGAGGCTCGCTTAGCCTTTGAAGGGATAAAAGCTGACATCGCAAAAGCCACGATGCATGCTGTTGATGAGTCCATCCCCTTTCAGGTGGAGAGTGATGCATCTGATTTCGCCCTGGCCGCCACACTTAACCAGGCGGGCAGGCCCGTCGCCTTTTTCTCTCGCACCCTCCAAGGCCCCGAAATTCAACACTCTGCGGTGGAAAAGGAGGCCCAGGCCATTGTGGAGGCCGTTCGACATTGGCGCCATTACTTGGCGGGAAAACGATTCATCCTGCTCACGGACCAGCGGTCCGTGGCGTTCATGTTCAACAACACGTTACGGGGTAAGATCAAAAATGATAAAATCTTGAGGTGGAGAGTTCAATTATGATATCATGTACTGTCCAGGGAAGCTCAATGAGCCCTCAGACGCCCTGTCGCGTGGAACATGTGCAAGTGTGCAGGAGAATCGATTACAGGCCCTCCACAATGATCTCTGCCATCCGGGGTCACTCGGCTCTTCCATTTCGTAAAGGCCCGGAATCTACCCTACTCAGTGGAGGATGTCAGGTCCATAACCCGAAGCTGCCAGGTATGTGCTGAATGCAAACCGCACTTCTACCGACCTGACAGGGCACACCTCATTAAAGCCACTCGCCCTTTCGAAAGACTGTGTGTAGACTTTAAGGGCCCCCTTCCTTCGACAGATCGGAACGTGTACTTCCTCAATGTGATTGACGAGTACTCACGATTCCCTTTTGTCATTCCCTGTTCTGATACGACCACTGCCACGGTCATTAAAGCATTACAGGATCTTTTCACCCTGTTCGGTTACCCCAGCTATATCCACAGTGATAGGGGCTCGTCATTCATGAGTGACGACTTGAGGCAATACCTGCTCTCAAAAGGGATTGCCTCAAGTAGAACTACGAGTTACAACCCTAGGGGTAACGGACAGGTTGAACGAGAAAATGCTACAGTCTGGAAGGCTTACTTACTGGCGTTTAGGTCTAAAGGTCTTCCAGTCTCCCGTTGGCAAGAGGTACTCTCTGATGCGCTCCATTCTATCCGCTCACTCCTGTGTACGGCAACCAACGCTACTCCACATGAGAGGATGTTTTCCTTCCCTAGGAAGTCTTCCTCTGGGACCTCATTACCGTCTTGGTTGACGCACTCAGGACCTGTCCTCCTGCAGCGGCATGTTAGGACCCGCAAGTCCGACCCTTTGGTTGAACAGGTCCATCTCCTCCACGCCAACCCTCAATATGCCTATGTAGCATATCCTGACGGGCGAGAGGACACGGTCTCTATTAGAGATCTGGCGCCAGCAGGGGACCTGGACACCCCAGTCGCTCCCACACCCCTAGTTAGGGACCCCCTGACCCTTATCTCCCCTCCTGACACGGCGCGGGCAGTATCGGGACCACCACTTAATCCTCTTACTCCCGTGTACAGCATGCCTGAGTCCAGGAGATTGTCACCACCTCGAGGCGTGCTCGAGTCCAGCAGATTGTCGCCACCTCGTGGTCCACCTGTCCGTGAGGAACTGGAGGAGTCACTGGACACCGCCTTGGAGAGAAGGTCACCACGGTCACCAGAACCGGCGTTACCGCCAGTGTTGAGGAGGTCGCAGAGACAGTACGGTCCTCCAATACGACTGAACTTGTGAATATATGAACAGTTGTTCTGTTTTTTTGCCCCACTGGCTTTTGTTTTAAAGGAGGGATGAATGTGGTGAACCATAGTTGGTTACCACTATGAGTGCTGAGCCATGGATGGTCAGCACTATGGGGTTTGTAGATATGTTACTGTAATTACTGTTGGTGTTAGGGTTGGGCTGTTCTACCTGTTGATATTGTTCTGTGGTACACTCCAGTTGGCTCCGCCTACCAGGGGAAGTATAAAGGTCACTGCAATGCCTGGTGACCCTTTAGTCTGGGATTGTATTGTATATAGTGTGCTCCATTCTTGTTAGTAATAAAAGCCTTTATTTCCCAGGTACATCTAGCCTCCCGAGTGATTTAATCGCGCATCACTAAGTATGTCAGCTAGAATCTGTGGAGAGAAACAGAATTAGCCCCACCTCAAAACTTCTGCCACTTCAGACATTTTAGCAAATTTTATTTGCTGTTCTCATACATCTTTAAAATACTGCAGTGCTAAAGTAAACACAAACTCTTGAAAAGACTCATGAAAGGTCACCTGAATAAGAAAGATTGGGTGGGATTTTACGGCCTCGCTCGTTCCAAAACCATAAAATCCTGCCCGAGGTCAACAGACCTTCCCATTGTCCACCCCTCGCCTGCTCCGGTTCCCGTGGCAAGCAGCGGGGGGGGGGGGGGAGGGGCAAATTCAAGCCATTAGCGCTGTTTCTGTCTCCAGGTGCTTCCTGACCTGCTGAATATTTCCAGCACTTTTTGTTTTCATTTCAGATTTACAGCATCACAGTATTTTACTCTTGTGTAAATGTCTAATCAACTGCACTGATCAGCCTACAGGAGGCACTTGGGAAAAGGAATTCTTGGCCATGGATATCTTGCTGAGATTATCTTCGCCTGCAATAGTCCTGGGAGGAGGATATGAGTCCAGGCAGAAGAGCTGCAGGTGCTCTAGAAGAGAAAACAGGAAAGATAGGAGGGCAAGGTGGAATCCTTACCCGGTTGTGGATACCACTTCTCTGGACCTCCAGTGTCTCAACTGAAAACCTGTGCACCTCTCACACAGTTCCTGAGACATCTTGAAATGTAGAACTATGTGCTAGCACATTCTACACCTTCTGTGGGTGAGTTAGACTTACATAACTCCACAAAAATTGTGTTCAATCTGCATTTGAGTTCTAAACCTGCAGGTGGCTATTTATCAAGCTCAGATTAGAGTAATCAGCAATTAGGACCAACATGGCATGATGATGCTAAACATGCAATCAGGCATGCTTGTTTTCATGCTTTCACTAAAATAACTCCCGAGGAGTTCATGATGGTCAATACGTATTATTCTTAGTGTATCCCAAAGAGTGATGTGTTAAAGAAAGTGATTTTATACATAAGGTGCCTTTTATATCATTATATTTATCCCAAAGCTTTTGAAGCTTTTTGAAATACAGTTATTATTGTAGAGTAGGAAAAGTGACAGCCAATTTTCACACAGCAAGATCCCACAACAACAATGAAACAATTACTGGATCATTTGTTTTTGATGGTATTGCTTAAGGGATAAATACTGTTGCTGAAAGGAGGTGAATCCCTCTGCTCATCAAATAGTGCCATGGCATTTTCTTCATCTACGTGGGAAGGTATCTCATCTGGGGCCAGCACGGCTGATAGAGCAGCATTGTATTCTCAGCCTGGCGATGTGTTCAAACCTGCAGAGGAATCTAATTCCAAGACACAGACAGAAGTTCTACCTTTGAGCCAGTTCTGAAATCTAGCCCCTAGCTATATTGCACCGCATTCATTACTTTGGAGCCATTAGCATTGTACTACCTAATGGGAAGCTGCCTTTTCTGACGAGGGCAAGGAAAAAAAGTGTTGAAAGATAGTTTAACTTACAACACTTACATGCATGAGTAATATGATTCAGAACACCTTTCAACAATCTTTTCCTGTGGACAGTGGAAACTATTGTTTCCCACGGGTTGACTAATCTCTCTATGTAGTGAACACCAAGGTCCCACACTTAGCAATGTGATAATTACAAAATCATCTGAAAATTGACTATTTTGTTTAGTGGTGTAACAACATGACTGCACGTAGACTTAGAATACAGACCGTGCTCTTGATGGGTGTTTTATTGATTTTGAATCCATTGCTGTAATTGCATCCATTGTTCTTGCACTGTTCTTCAGCAGAACTATAAAAGACAAGAACAAAGAACAAAGAACAATACAGCACAGGAACAGGCCCTTCGGCCCTCCAAGCCCACGCCGCTCCCTGGCCCAAACTAGACCATTCTTTTGTATCCCTCCATTCCCACTCCATTCATATGGCTGTCTAGATAAGTCTTAAACGTTCCCAGTGTGTCCGCCTCCATCACCTTGCCTGGCAGCGCATTCCAGGCCCCCACGACCCTCTGTCTAAAATATGTCCGTCTGATATCTGTGTTAAACCTCCCCCCCTTCACCTTGAACCTATGACCCTTCGTGAACGTCACCACCGACCTGGGGAAAAGCTTCCCACCGTTCACCCTATCTATGCCTTTCATAATTTTATACACCTCTATTAAGTCTCCCCTCATCCTCCGTCTTTCCAGGGAGAACAACCCCAGTTTACCCAATCTCTCCTCATAACTAAGCCCCTCCATACCAGGTAACATCCTGGTAAACCTCCTCTGTACTCTCTCCAAAGCCTCCACATCCTTCTGGTAGTGTGGCGACCAGAACTGGACGCAGTATTCCAGATGCGGCCGAACCAACGTTCTATACATCTGCAACATCAGACCCCAACTTTTATACTCTATGCCCCGTCCTATAAAGGCAAGCATGCCATATGCTTTCTTCACCACCTTCTCCACCTGTGACGTCACTTTCAAGGATCTGTGGACTTGCACACCCAGGTCCCTCTGCGTATCTACACCCTTTATGGTTCTGCCATTTATCGTATAGCTCCTCCCTACATTATTTTTACCAAAATGCATCACTTCGCATTTATCTGGATTGAACTCCATCTGCCATTTCTTTGCCCAAATTTCCAGCCTATCTATATCCTTCTGTAGCTTCTGACAATGCTCCTCACTATTTGCAAGTCCTGCCAATTTTGTGTCGTCCGCAAACTTACTGATCACCCCAGTTACACCTTCTTCCAGATCATTTATATAAATCACAAACAGCAGAGGTCCCAATACAGAGCCCTGCGGAACACCACTAGTCACAGGCCTCCAGCCGGAAAAAGACCCTTCCACTACCACCCTCTGTCTTCTGTGACCAAGCCAGTTCTCCACCCATCTAGCCACCTCCCCCTTTATCCCATGAGATCCAACCTTTTTCACCAGCCTACCATGAGGGACTTTGTCAAACGCTTTACTAAAGTCCATATAGACGACATCCACGGCCCTTCCCTCGTCAACCATTTTGGTCACTTCTTCAAAAAACTCCACCAGGTTAGTGAGGCATGACCTCCCTCTCACAAAACCAAGACACAAACTACTGGAGCGTTACCTTAGTTCCATGGGAAAGGCGCTTGCTGCCTTCTCTCAAGGTTATAACATGTCTGCTCCCTTGTCCAGATATTCCACTACTGCCTTTGCAACTGCCACACAACCAACCAGACCTGACTGCCGCAGCCCAAGCCAAGATTGTGCAGTCTGCAACCGACCCACCTCAGTCCAGAACTGTTTGAGGTCATCTTCCAATTCCACCTCTTTATTAGGACCGGAGCCTTTCACCTTCTGGTATATAGGCACTGGGGAAATAGCTCACAAAAACTCTAGAGTAGTGAAAAGAACATGCAAAATAAAGTGGTAAGGGTTTGCTTAAGGCTGATTAATCATTTAAAAATAAATTAATACTGTCATATTTTGCTTCATAAATTTTGTGATTTGATTTGATGGTTTGTGCTTCCCTTTGTAGAAAAAGTAAGAGAGAAACCTTGTTGATCATGAAGGAAGGCACCGGGATGGTATTTTTGAGGAAAATGGTAAGCTTTGTGAGATTGCTGGGGAATGGTCAATTTTACTCCTCAATGAGCTTCCTACTGAGAACTCAGATAGATAGAGACTCTAGTGGTTGCTACCTCTCTTCTTACTCTGTCGTCACCTCTTTTCCCTCCATCTCTTCTCCCTCTTTTTCTACTTCGTGCTTCTTCTTCTGTACTTACTTCTGCTGATTTGGTGGTCAGGGCTGATCCATCAGGATGACGTAGCTGTGGAGCATGAAACAGATGACAATGGATCTGGACACTCCGTTGAGGTGTATGCTCCTCTGGAACAGCCCAGGCAGAGAAAACATTACTTGAACAACTCAATCTTTGTTCAATGGTGTTCTTTGTGGAAGCATGACTTTAATTGTAGGCGTACTCTGTGGCTGAGTGCAGGTTCCTGATTTGTTGTCCAGCAGCCAATCTGTAACTTGATGATCTAGTTGAAATAAAGATGGCACAGGGTCCAGACTGTTGCCAGGAAATCTGCATAATTTAATTTCTGTGATTGCAAAGCAGTTGTACATTGAAGAAATGGAATCCCCGGTGATTGAAAAAGGCACCATAGAACCATAGAAAATTACAGCTCAGAAACAGGCCTTTTGGCCCTTCTTGTCTGTGACGAACCATTTTATGCCTAGTCCCACTGACCTGCACTTGGACCATATCCCTCCACACCCCTCTCATCCATGAACCCGTCCAAGTTTTTCTTAAATGTTAAAAGCATTTACCACTTTATCCGGCAGCTCATTCCACACTCCCACCACTCTCTGCGTGAAGAAGCCCCCCCTAATATTCCCTTTAAACTTTTCTCCTTTCACCCTTAGCCCATGCCCTCTGGTTATTTTCTCCCCTAGCCTCAGCGGTAAAAGCCTGCTTGCATTCACTCTATCTATACCCATCAAAATCTTACACACCTCTATCAAATCTCCCCTCAATCATCTACGCTCCAGGGAATAAAGTCCCAACCTATTTAATCTCTCTCTGTAACTCAGCTTCTCAAGTCCCGGCAACATCCTTGTGAACCTTCTCTGCACTCTTTCAATCTTATTTACATCCTTCCTGTAACTAGGTGACCAAAACTGTACACAATACTCCAAATTCGGCCTCACCAATGCCTTATATAACCTTACCATAACACTCCAACTTTTATACTCAATATACCAGACTACTTATACCAGACTAGGTATTTCAGGCTGACAGATAAATTGAGAACTGATCTTGTGGCAGTAATAAAAACAAAACATTCAGCAAAGCTGACTTAAATATATTCCTGATAGACACTGAACCCTTGTTCTCCTTTCTCTTTAATGGTTCATTGCAAAGTCATGAATTGTTAATCTTTTAGTTTTATTACTGCCGCAAGCTCAGTTCTCAATTTATCTGTCAACTTGAAATAAGATTGACATCGTAAACATGTATTTATTTGTCACAGTCACCTTACTCTCAGAATGCCAAGATTCAGAGATATGGCCTTCCAACAAAAATATTAGAGTTTGTGCTCTTTGAATCATAGAATCCTACAGTGCAGAAGGAGGCCATTCAACCCATCAAGTCTGTACCAACCACAATCCCACCCAGGCCCTATCCCCATAACTTCATGCATTTACCCTAGCTAGTCCCTTTGACACTAAGGGGCAATTGGCATGGCCAATCCACCTAACCTGCACATCTTTGGACTGTGGGAGGAAACCGGAGCACCCGTAGGAAACCCACACTGACACGGGAAGAATGTGAAAACTCTACACAGTGACCCAAGCCGGGAATCGAACCCAGGTCCCTGGCACTGTGAGGCAGCACTGCTAACCACTATGCCACCGTGCTGCCCTGTATGGAGTTTGCATGAACAGCTAATGTGGTTCCACATTAGGAACAGGAATAGTTAATATGGTTTTGTCAGAGGGAAGTCATGCCTGAAACATTTGATTGAAATTTTTGAGGAGGTGACTAGGTGTATAGATGAGGGTAATGCAATTGATGTAGTCGACATGGATTTCAGCAAAGCCTTTGAAAAGTGAGATTTATGAAAAAGGCAAATGCACATGGGATACAGGATAATTTGATAAAGTGGACTCAAAATTGGCTTAGATGTAAGAGAATGAGGGTGATGACAGAAGGATGCTTTAGTGACTGGAAGCCAGTGTCCAGTGGCATACCACAGGGATCTGTGCTGGGTCCCCTATTATTCATCATTTATATAAACAACATAGATGAATATGTAGGGTGTAAAATTAGTAAGCTTGCGGGTCACACAAAGATTGTCTGGGTGGTTAATGGTGAGGTTGAGTGTTTTGGGCTACAGGAAAATATAGACAGGATGGTCAAATGGGCAGATAAGTGACAGGTGGAATTTAACCCTGAAAAGTGTGAGGTGATACATTTTGGAAGGAGTAATTTGACAAGGAAGTATTCAATGAATGGCATGACACTAGGAAGTTCTGAGGAAAAAAAGGACCTTGGCATGTTTGTCCATTGATCTCTGAAGGCGGAAGGACATATTAGTAGGGTGGTGAAAAAGGCATATGGGACACTTGCCACATACTAGCGAGAGTAGGAATAGGAAGATTAGGCAAATTAATGTGTGGCTTGAGAGCTGGTGCAGGGGGCAGGGATTTAGATTTGTGGATCATTAGGATCTCTTCTGGGGCAGGGGTGACCTGTTCAAGAGGGACAGGTTACACCTGAACTGGAGAGGGATTAATATCCTGGTGGGGAGATTTGCTAGAGCTAATCGGGAGGGTTTAAACTAGTTTGGCAGGGAGTAGGGTCCAAAGCAGTAGGGAGACAGAAGAGAAGGTTGAGGACAACTCACAAGTTAAAGAGAGCACATTAAATAGTAAATAGTGTTTGACCAATCTATTAGAGTTTTTCGAGGAGGTTACCAGGAAAGTGGATGAAGGGAAGGCGGTGGATGTTGTCCACCTGGATTTTAGTAAGGCCTTTGACAAGGTCCCTCATGGGAGGTTAGTTAGGAAGGTTCAGTCGCTAGGTATACATGGGGAGGTAGTAAATTGGATTAGACACTGGCTCAATGGAAGAAGCCAGAGAGTGGTTGTGGAGGATTACTTCTCTGAGTGGAGGCCTGTGACTAGTGGTGTGCCGCAGGGATCGGTGTTGGGTCCATTGTTGTTTGTCATCTATATCAATGATCTGGATGATAATGTGGTCAATTGGATCAGCAGGTTTGCTGATGATACAAAGATTGGAGGTGTAGTGGACAGTGAGGAAGGTTTTCAAAGCTTGCAGAGGGATTTGGACCAACTAGAAAAATGGGCTGAAAAATGGCAAATGGAATTTAACGCAGACAAGTGTGAGATATTGCACTTTGGAAGGACAAACCAAAGTAGAACGTACAGGGTAAATGGTAGGACTCTGAAGAGTGCAGTTGAACAGAGGGATCTGGGAATACAGGTACAGAATTCCCTAAAAGTGACGTCACAGGTGGATAAGGTCGTAAAGAGTGCCTTTGGTACATTGGCCTTTATAAATCGGAGTATCGAGTATAAAAGTTGGAGTGTTATGGTAAGGTTATATAAGGCATTGGTGAGGCCGAATTTGGAGTATTGTGTACAGTTTTGGTCACCTAGTTACAGGAAGGATGTAAATAAGGTTGAAAGAGTGCAGAGAAGGTTCACAAGGATGTTGCCGGGACTTGAGAAGCTGAGTTACAGAGAGAGATTGAATAGGTTGGGACTTTATTCCCTGGAGCGTAGAAGATTGAGGGGAGATTTGATAGAGGTGTATAAGATTTTGATGGGTATAGATAGAGTGAATGCAAGCAGGCTTTTTCCGCTGAGGCTAGGGGAGAAAAAAACCAGAGGGCATGGGCTAAGGGTGAAAGGAGAAAAGTTTAAAGGGAATATTAGGGGGGGCTTCTTCACGCAGAGAGTGGTGGGAGTGTGGAATGAGCTGCCGGATAAAGTGGTAAATGCGGGGTCACTTTTAACATTTAAGAAAAACTTGGACGGGTTCATGGATGAGAGGGGTGTGGAGGGATATGGTCCAAGTGCAGGTCAGTGGAACTCAGCAAAAAATGGTTCAGCACAGACAAGAAGGGCCAAAAAGCCTGTTTCTGAGCTGTAATTTTCTATGGTTCTATGGTTCTAAAGGCAGTGTCAGTAATCTTAGTACTAGACAGGTCAGGCAAGAGCAGGGCAAGGAGCAAGGAAAATCTAGATTATACTGCATTTATGTCAATGTAAGAGGCCTGACGGGCAAGGGAGATGAACTCAGGGCATGAATGGGTACGTGGGACTGGGGTCTTATAGCTAATACTGAAACATGGCTAAGGGAGGGATAGGATGGCAGCGCAATGTTCCAGGGTACAGATGCTACAGGAAAGATAGAACAGGAGGTAAAACAGGAGTTACATTTTTGATTAGGGAGAACATCACGGCAGTGCTGAGAGGGGATATTTCTGAAGGTTCGCCCACCGAGTTTATATGGGTAGAACTGAGAAATAAGAAAGGGTAGATCACTTTGATTGAACTGTACTATTGGCCCCCAAATAGTCAGGGGGGAACAAATATGTAAGGAGATTACAGATAACTCCAAGAAAAATAGGGTGGTTATTAGTCAGGGACTTTTACTTTCCCAACATTTCCCAACAGGCAGCATGGTGACGCGGTGGTTAGTATTGCTGCCTCACAGTGCAGGGACCCAGGTTCAATTCCAATCTTGGGTGACTGTCTGTGTGGTGTTTGCACATTCTCCCCATGTCTGCGTGGGTTTCCTCCGGGTGCTCCAGTTTCCTCCCACAGTCCAAAGATTGCAGGTTAGATTGTCTGGCCATGCTAAATTGGCTCTTAGTGTCAGAGGGATTAGCAGGGTGTATACGTGGGGTTATGGGGTAGGACCTGGGTGGGATTCTTGTCAGTGCAGGCTCGATAGGCCGAATGGCCTCCTTCTGTACTGTAGGGATTCTAGGATTCTATGATTGACTAGGACAGCCATAGCATTAGGGGCTTGGATGGAGAGAAATTTGAGTGTATTCTGGTGGAATTTCTCATTCAGTATGTGGATGGCCCGACTAGAGAGGGGGCAAAACTTGACCTCCTCTTGGAAAATAAGAAAAGGCAGATGACAGAAGTCTTAGTGAGGGATCACTTTGGGACAGGTGACCTTAATTCCATTAGTTTTAAGATAGCTGTAGAGAATGATAGGTCTGGCCCAAAAGTTAAAATTCTAAATTGAGGCAAGGCAATTTTGATGGTATCAGACAGGAACATTCAAAAGTTGGTTGAGGCAGTCTGTTGGCAGGCAAAGGGACAGCTGGTAAGTGGGAGGCTTTCAAAATTGTGTTAACCAGGGTTTGGGGAAGGACATTCCTTTTAGAGTGAAGGACAAGGCTGGTAGAAGTAAGGAGCCCTGGATGACTCAGGATATTGAGGCCCTGGTCAAGAAGAGGAAGGCATATGACATGCATAGGCAGCTGGGATCAAGTGGATCCCTTGAAGAGTATAGAGGGTGTAGGAGTAGAATTAAGAGAGAGATCAGGAGGGCAAAAAGGGGACTCGAGATTGCTTTGGCAAATAATTGGGTGGCATGGTGGCACAGTGGTTAATGTCGCTGCCTCACAGCGCAAAGGACTTGGGTTCAATTCTGGTCTTAGGTGACTGTCTCTGTGGAGTTTGCACATTCTCCCCATGTCTGTGTGGGTTTCCTCTGGGTGCTCTAGTTTCCTCCCACTGTCCAAAACACGTGCAGGTTAGGTTGATTGACCATGGTAAATTGCTCCTTAATGTCCCTATATATTTATATATATATGGGCGGCACGGTAGCATAGTGGTTAGCACTGCTGCTTGACAGCTCCAGGGACCTGGGTTCGATTCCTGGCTTGGGTCACTGTGTGGAGTTTGCACATTCTTCTCGTGTCTGCGTAGGTTTCCTCCGGGTGCTCCGGTTTCCTCCCACCGTCCAAAGATGTGCAGGTTAGGTTGATTGGCCATGCTAAAATTGCCCCTTCGAGTGCTGAGATGTCTAGGTTAGAGGGATTAGTGGGTGGGATATGGGGATAGGGCCTGGGTGGGATTGTGGTCGGTGCAGACTCGATGGGCCAAAGGGCCTCTTTCTGCACTGTAGGGTATCTATCTATCTATATATACACATATAGGTTAGTAGGATAAATACGTGGGGTTATGGGCTAAACGTGGGTAAGAGTCGGTGTGGAGTCAATGGACTGAATGGCCTCCTTCTGCACTGTAAGGATTCTAGCTAAGACAAAGAAGAATTCAAAGAGCTTTTATAAATATATAAAGGGCAAAAGAGTAACTAGGGAAAGAACAGGGCCTCTTAAGGATCAATAAGGTAATCTCTGTGCGGATCCACGAGAGATGGATGAGATCCTAAATGAATATTTCTCATCAGCATTTATGTTGAGAAAGGCATGGATGTTCGGGAACTTGGGGTAATAAATAGTGATGTCTTGAGGAGTGTACATATTACAGAGAAGGAGGTGCTGGAAGTCTTGAAGCGCATCAAGGTAGATAAATCCCCAGGACCTGGTGAAGTGTATCCCAGGACGTTGTGGGAGGCTAGGGAGGAAATTGCAGGTCCCCTAACAGAGATATTTGAATCATCAACAGCCACATGTAAGGTGCCTAAAGATTGGAGGGCGGCAAATGTTGTGCCTTTGTTTAAGAAGGGCTGCATAGAAAAGCCTGGGAACTACAGGCTGGTGAGCCTCACATCTGTAGTGGGTAAGTTGTTAGAAGGTATTCTGAGAGAAGGATCTGCAGGCATTTAGAGAGACAAAGATTGATTAGGGACAGTCAGCATGGCCTTGTGAGTGGAAGATCGTGTCTCACGAATTTGATTGAGATTTTGAAGGGGTAATCAAGAAGGTAAATGAGGGCAATGCAGTCGACGTTGTCTACATGGGCTTTAGCAAGGCCTTTGACAAGTTATCGCATGGCAGGTTGTTGCATTATGTTAAATCTCACAGGATCCAGGGTGAAGTAGCCAATTGGCTTGATGACAGAAGATGGTTGTAGATTGTTGTCTTTCAAACTGGAGGCCTGTGACCAGGGGTGTGCCTCAGAGATCAGTGCTGGGACCACTGTTATTTGTTATTTATATTAATGATTTTGATGAGAATTTAGGAGGCATAGTTAATAAGATTGCAGATGACACGAAGATTGGTGGCATAGTGGACAGTGAAGAAGGTTATCTAGGATTGTAACGGGATCTTGATCAATTGGGCCAGTGAGCCAATGAATGGCGGATGGAGTTTAATTTAGATAAATGTGAGGGGATCATTTTGGTAGATCGAAGCAGGGCAGGACCTATTCAGTTCATGGTAGGGCGTTGGGGCAAGTTATAGAACAAAGAGATCTAGGAGCACAGGTCATAGCTCCTTGAAAATTGAGTCACAGGTGGAGAGGGTAGTGAAGGCAGAATTCGGTATGCTTGATTTCATTGGCCAGAACATTGAATACAAGAGTTGGGACTTGTTGAAGTTGTACAAGACATTGGAAAGGCCACACTTGGAATACTGTATACAGTTCTGGTCACCCTATTATAAAAAGGATATTATTAAACTGGAAAGAGTGCAGTAAAGATTTACTAGGATACTACCAGGACTTGACGGTTTGAGTTATAAGGAGAGGCTGGATAGACTAGGACTTTTTTCTCTGGAGCCGAGGAGACTTAGGGGTGATCTTTTAGAAGTCTATAAAATAATGAGGGGCATAGATAAAGTAAATAGTCAACATATTTTCTCAACGGTAGAGGAGTGTAAAACTAGAGGGCATAGGTTTTTGGGGAGAGATACAAAAGGGCCAAAGGGGCAATTTTTTCACACAGAGGTTTGAGAGTGTTGGAACGAGTTGCCACAGATAGCAGTACAGGCGGGTACAGTTTTGTCTTTTAAAAAACATTTAGACAATTACATGGGTAAGATTGGTATAGAGGGATATGGGCCAAACGCAGACAATTGGGGCTAGCTTAATGGTAAAAACTGGGTGGAATGGACAAGTTCGGCCTAAAGGCCTGTTTCCATGCTGTAAACCTCTAACTCTATTTTACTTCACCTTTTGCCAATTGCCTTAAATCTGCGCCCTTTTGTTACCAACCTTTCTGCTATAGGAAACATTTCCTGCTTACTTACTCGTCTCAAAATCCTTCATGGTTATGAACACCTCCATTAGAACTTCTCTCAATCTGCTCTTCTGCAAGGAGAACCGGCTTCACCGGTTCCTCTACACACTGAATACCCTTAATTCCTCATTCCATTCGAGCAAATCTACACTGCCCCCTCTCTAACCCCCATTGCTGAGGTTATAGTACCCATACCATTGCAATACATGGTTATGGAGAGCACCGATGTTGACCAGCCTGCTACTGAGTTCATCTACTACATGAGCTTTCCCACAATATTCATAATATCACGTGTTGTCTGTATCATATCCTCTAATAAATTGATTAGTAAATGCACTGGCATCTATAGAACTTTCACTTCTGGAATGGCTTGCAGCTCGTCTCTTTCACATTACATAACAATGTCTCAAGATCTTTGATGTGCGTTAGTCTCTTGTGAAATTATTCATTTGAGTCATACCAGATATGACAGTGCAATTAAGGGAAGTGTGGGTAAATACTTGGAGATGGAAAATAAAAGAGTCATTGCAAGTAGCACCAAGTAGATTCTTTGCTTAGAAAGTAAACACAGACATATGGCACCAAATAATCAAATACTGCACCACAATAGCCCTTTCCATGTAATGTTATTTTGCCTCCCCTTTCGTTGTACTTTGCACTTTGCACATAATCAATATATCTGTGAACCTGACCTCATACCAGGACACTGTGAGCCGAGATCATCAAAACAAATCCAGGATCAAGAAAATGATGGGCTAGATTGCCCCATCATTTCCCACATGACTTTGTGATGAATGCTGGGTAGATATTGGAAGAAAGCAGAGCAGAGTGGCCAAACCTTTTAACAATTTTCCTCCAGCTGCCTCTCAGAAGTATAGCTTGCAGCATCCACAGCAATTCTATCCACCTCTACCTCCTAGAAAAAATGCCAGAAGCATTGCTGGTTGCTGAGTCACTGTAACCTGCTAATAGTATTGTTCATGGTCTTCTTAGGAATATACACTCCAAGCTAGTTGTTGAAGAATTATCATCTTTTCCCTCCAGTTTGCTAGCCTTTAGCTATAAAGCAGGATATATGTGTGGTTTCATTCAGCGGTCCCTTGGAGCTGCACCATAAAGAGAATGAACAGGATAGTGAAGGGCGGCAGTTTAAGTGTCAGCCATAGCCCTGGCCTAAGAAGGAGTCGGGAGAGGTTCCGGAGGATTGGAGGATTGCAGATGTGGTCCCTATATTCAAGAAAGGGAACAGGGACAGCCCGGGAAATTACCGACCGGTGAGTCTAACCTCAGTGGTTGGTAAGTTGATGGAGAGGATCCTGAGAGACAGGATTTATGATCATCTAGAGAAGTTTAGTATGATCAAAAGTAGTCAGCACGGCTTTGTCAAGGGCAGGTCGTGCCTTACGAGCCTGGTTGAGTTCTTTGAAAATGTGACCAAACACATTGACGAAGGAAGAGCGGTGGATGTGGTCTATATGGACTTCAGCAAGGCGTTCGATAAGGTCCCCCTTGCAAGACTTCTTGAGAAAGTGAGAGGGCATGGGATCCAAGGGGCTGTTGCCTTGTGGTCCAGAACTGGCTTGCCTGCAGAAGGCAGAGAGTGGCTGTGGAGGGGTCTTTCTCTGCATGGAGGTCAGTGACCAGTGGAGTGCCCCAGGGATCTGTTCTGGGACCCTTGCTGTTTGTCATTTTCATAAATGACCTGGATGAGGAAGTGGAGGGATGGGTTGGTAAGTTTGCTGACGACACCAAGGTAGGTGGTGTTGTGGATAGTTTGGAGGGATGTCAGAAGTTGCAGCGAGACATAGATAGAATGCAAGACTGGGCGGAGAAGTGGCAGATGGACTTCAACCCGGATAAGTGTGTAGTGATCCATTTTGGCAGATCCAATGGGATGAAGCAGCAGTATAATATGAAGGGTACCATTCTTAGCAGTGTAGAGGATCAGAAGGACCTTGGGGTCCGGGTCCATAGGACTCTTAAATCGGCCTCGCAGGCGGAGGATGCGGTCAAGAAGGCGTACGGCGTACTAGCCTTCATTAATCGAGGGATTGAGTTTAGGAGTCGGGAGATAATGCTGCAGCTTTATAGGACCCTGGTTAGACCCCACTTGGAGTACTGCGCGCAGTTCTGGTCGCCTCATTACAGGAAAGATGTTGAGGCCATTGAAAGGGTGCAGAGGAGATTTACAAGGATGTTGCCTGGATTGGGGGGCATGCCTTATGAGGATAGGTTGAGGGAGCTTGGTCTCTTCTCCCTGGAGAGACGAAGGATGAGAAGTGACCTGATAGAGGTTTACAAGATGTTGAGAGGTCTGGATAGGGTAGACTCTCAGAGGCTATTTCCAAGGGCTGAAATAGTTGCTACGAGAGGACACAGGTTTAAGGTGCTGGGGGGTAGGGACAGAGGAGATGTCAGGGGTAAGTTTTTCACTCAGAGGGTGGTGGGTGAGTGGAATCAGCTGACGTCGGTGGTGGTGGAGGCAAACTCGTTGGGGTCTTTTAAGAGACTTCTGGATGAGTACATGGGATTTAATGGGATTGAGGGCTATAGATAGGCCTAGAGGTGGGGATGTGATCGGCGCAACTTGTGGGCCGAAGGGCCTGTTTGTGCTGTGGCTTTCTATGTTCTATGTTCTAATGCTAAAATTGTGTGTTCTTACACCACCTCAGTGATTGAGGTACCTCACTCATATGTCCCAGCAGGTACTTTAGAATCAGAGAGGCATTTCATTTTCTTTGACTATTTGTCCTTTCAAAAGGAAGTAGAAATATGAAGCCATCTGATTTGCCATCAAGATGTGATCTAAACCCAGAAAGGGTAATCACTGGTCCAGAGAATGAGATAAAATATCCCACTGCTTCCCTACATAGGCTTGAACATACATATTACAATGTTCTATCACAAGGTATGATCCTTTTTTATTAATGTTGGATAACATAAGACGTCAGTGAACATCTTCTTGTTTTAAATGGCCGTGTTAATGTTTCTGCGTGTGGTAGTCATTTGATGCGCGATTAATTCACTCGGGAGGCTAGATCGTACCCGGGAATAAAGGCTTTTATTCGCAACAAGAAAAGAGCATACTGCTTAACAATACAATCCCAGACTAAAGGGTCACTAGGAAGCGCAGTGACCTTTAAACTCCTATAGGAAGGCGGAGCCAACCGGAGTGTACCACAGAACAATACCAACAGGTGGAACACCCCAACCCTAACCCCAACAGTAACAGGAGTAACATATGTACAAGTACCCATAGTGATAACCATCTATGGTTCAGTACCCACACTGGTAACCATCTATGGCTCACCACATCATTGCTGAGGACACTTTGTCTTACAGGGTCTGGATTCTGCCTTCATGGACCGGCTTCCCTCAAGAACAAAAGCTTGACCTTTCCTTTCTGCCCTGGCGGGCAGGCCCGTCGCCTTTTTCTCTCGCACCTTCCAAGGCCCTGAAATTCGGCACTCCGCTGTGGAAAAAGAGGCTCAGGCCATTGTGGAGGCCGTCCGGCATTGGCGCCATTACTTGGCTGGAAAACGATTTACCCTGCTCACGGACCAGCGGTCCGTGGTATTCATGTTCAACAACACGTTAAGGGGTAAGATCAAAAATGATAAAATCTTGAGGTGGAGAATCGAACTCTCCACCTACAACTATGATATCATGTACCGTCCGGGGAAGCTCAATGAGCCCTCAGATGCCCTGTCGCGTGGAACATGTGCCAGTGTGCAGGAGGACCGGCTACAGGCCCTCCACAATGATCTCTGCCATCCGGGGATCACTCGGCTCTTCCATTTTGTAAAGGCCCGGAATCTACCCTACTCCGTAGAGGATGTCAGGTCGATAACTTGAAGCTGCCAGGTATGTGCTGAATGCAAGCCGCACTTCTACCGACCTGACAGGGCACACCTCATTAAGGCCACTCACCCTTTTGAACGACTGAGTGTTGATTTCAAGGGCCCCCTTCCTTCGACAGACCGGAATGTGTACTTCCTCAACGTGGTTGACGAGTACTCCCGATTCCCTTTTGCTATTCCCTGTTCAGACATGACCGCTGCCACGGTTATCAAAGCCTTGCGGGATCTTTTGTTTACCCCAGTTATATCCACAGCGATAGGGGTTCGTCGTTTATGAGTGACGACTTGAGGCAATACCTGCTCTCTAAAGGGATTGCCTCAAGTAGGACTACGAGTTACAACCCCAGGGGTAACGGGCAGGTCGAGAGAGAAAACGCTACAGTCTGGAAGGCTGTCTTACTGGCGTTGAGGTCTAAGGGTCTTCCAGTCTCCCGTTGCAAGAGGTACTTTCTGATGCGCTCCATTCAATCCGGTCCCTCCTGTGTACGGCAACCAACGCTACCCCGACATGAGCGGATGTTTACCTTCCCTAGGAAGTCTTCCTCTGGGACCTCACTGCCGTCTTGGTTGACGTACTCAGGACCTGTCCTCCTGTGGCGGCATGTTAGGACCCGCAAGTCCGACCCTTTGGTTGAACAGGTCTATCTCCTCCACGCCAACCCTCAATATGCCTATGTAGCATATCCTGACGGGCGAGAGGACACGGTCTCTATTCGAGATCTGGCGCCTGCAGGGGACCTGGAAACCCCATCGCTCCCGCACCCCTGGTTAGGGACCCCTTGCCCTTTATCTCCCCTCCTGACATGGCGTGGGCAGTATCGGGACCACCACTTAATCCTCTTACTCCCGTGTACAGCTTGCCTGAGTCCAGGAGATTGTCGCCACCTCGTGGTCCACCCGTCCGTGAGGAACTGGAGGAGTCACTGGACACCGCCTTGGAGAGAGGGTCATCACGGTCACCAGAACCGGCGCTACCGCCAGTGTTGAGGAGGTCGCAGAGAAGGTGCGGCCCTCCGATACAACTGAACTTGTGAATATATGGACAGTTCGTACTGTTTTTGTGCCCCACCGGCCTTTGTTTTTAAAGGAGGGGTGAATGTGGTGAACCATAGATGGTTACCACTATGGGTACTGAACCATAGATGGTTATCACTATGGGTACTTGTACATGTGTTACTCTTGTTACTGTTGGGGTTAGGGTTGGGGTGTTCCACCTGTTGGTATTGTTCTGTGGTACACTCCGGTTGGCTCCGCCTACCTATAGGAGTATAAAGGTCACTGCACTGCCTAGTGACCCTTTAGTCTGGGATTGTATTGTTAAGCAGTATGCTCCATTCTTGTTGCTAATAAAAGCCTTTATTTCCCGGGTACGATCCAGCCTCCTGAGTGAATTAATCGCGCATCAATAATAAGTCTTGGAATGAGTTGAAAGACTATTTGAAAACGGCTCCAAGCTACCAGACAGAATTATGGATTTTCAGCCAGGGTCTCTTCTTCTGAGAGGACAAAAGACAATCCTTCATTTAAGTATAGCTGACTGTGGTCTTGTCCAGGAGATAAAGTAGTTTTGTGGATGCTTCATTGTAAGAATGTGAATTGTGCCTTGGCCGGGATAGAGGCTATGCACCACAGACGGGAGAGCAGCTGTTCGAAGTGTCAATGCTTTATTTGGGGGATGATGTAGCATTTTGTACAGGTCACATGATAACAGTGGCCACCTCAGCTGACCTAAAAAAGCTTTGGAAAGAGCAAGGAACTGAGAGATCCACATAGATCAAGCTTCAATCCAGGGAAAGGCAGAAGAAGGCATTTAGAAACAGCCAGGGCTTCTGCAGTAAGCAGGCAGCTTGAAAGTGACATACCTGTAGAACCAGAAGAAAGGGACCTCTCCTTCCTGTAAACCCACAGGGCTCACCTGTTAAAGCAAACTCCAGCAATTCAACAGTGGAAGCCATCACAGCTAGAGACAACTCTCCAATCTCATGACCTTCACTTCAAACAATGCAACACCTCAACTTCAAAACGTAACAGGCCTGCACCAAAAATGGACCAATCTTGATTTAAAACGTGTGTGTGTGCATGTGCATGCGTGCCTAACTATCTTTTCTTAGGTAACTCCCAGAGCAATACAATGAAATAAGTAGAAAGACTTTGCTATGGAGTTATTTTTAAATTGAGTTTCTCATTCCATGGGTAAGAAAATACACACATACAGAAATATGCTCATCATCACCTCTGAGGAAACATCTTTTAAGGTACCCATGACAATAGGCTGACTGCGCAAACGGGTGTGTACTGTACCCATGCCAATGTATTATTAGATGTGATAATGTCAGGGTGCATTCCCAGTGTCATCATGCCAGTATGTGATAGTATGCTAGGCGGGCAGCACTAGAAATTGAGAGCCTGTCCACCATAATCAAATTGTTTTAAATTGGACAGTTAAGCTAATTAAATGTGTAATTGACTGCCATAAAACGTGTTAGAGCAGCAGCTGGGTCCTTTGTTTCACATCAGCAGTTTTTTAAAAACTCTTTCATTTGTTGCCCTTGAAAGGAATAGTTTGCTTGGCCAAGGTGGCAGTTAAGAGTCAACCACATTGCAGTGAATCTGGAGTCACATGTAGGCCAGACCAAGTAAGGACATCAGATTTCCTTCCCTAAAGGATGTGAATTGTGCCTTGGCCGGGATAGAGGCTATGCACCACAGACGGGAGAGCAGCTGTTCGAAGTGTCAATGCTTTATTTGGGGGATGATGTAGCATTTTGTACAGGTCACATGATAACAGTGGCCTCTCTCTGGGAGATGAGATGCTGTGATGTGGAGATGCTGGCGTTGGACTGGGGTAAACACAGTGAACCAGATGGGTTTTTGCAAATTTCACAATCATCATTTTATTGGATCTGCCATAGTGGGATTCAAAACCGGATCACCAGAACATTACCCTGGATCTCTGGTTTACTATGTCAGCAACAAAACCACTGCCACGCCAGGCTGCTATGAGTGCAGTATTCATTTGCTACTAGAAATTGTGGTTCCTAGGTATATCTTTGCTTTAAAGTTTGAATGAGCCTGCAGAAAAATGCAGTTAGTGCCACGTCTGCACCTCAGCCAGTTTAGTTTTAAGAAGATGGGGATAATGGTCTTTGTGGGAGATACGTCTTCTGGAGAGGAGAAGGATTTGGAGAAGGAGAAGGCCAGAGGGACAGGGGCAGGATGCACTGGAGATACATGAGGGTGACAGATGCATGTTGGAGTGAGGAGCTGATGAAGGCAGGATGCTGTTACCATGGAAGCACACAGGAAGGACTTATTCACCCAACTGAGTTTATAGGCAGAGAATGAGTTACCTTCAAATGTCTGAGACACATTGCTGGAGGAGACAGAGGCTCGTTAGTGTCAGTGACCTCTCTCTGGGAGATGAGATGCTGTGATGTGGAGATGCTGGCGTTGGACTGGGGTAAACACAGTAAGCAGTCTCACAACATCAGGTTAAAGTCCAACAGGTTTATTTGGTAGCACAAGCCACTAGCTTTCGGAGCGCTGCTCCTTCATCAGGTAAGTGGGAGTTATGAGATGCTGGCAGGGGAGGTAGCTTCTAACTGCATGGGTGGTCACCCAATTCCAGTAGCTGTCAAGGTCACTTTGGCATTGAATTTCTTTGCTACTGGGTCCTTCCAGGCAGCCTGTGGAGACCTCTGTGGCACCTCACAGCCTGCTGAACCACTGCATTAAGATCTTTACTGATGCAATGTTCTGAAGGGCAGGTCAGTATTTAGCATTTTCCATGGACTGTCACATCAATTTGAACAAGTCAGATTTTTACAGTGATTGCTGCTTTTTCAAAGGGCTCAGGGAGCAGTAGACTGCACTCACATCAGCATAAAGGCTCCAGCAGCCTAGCTCTGTACATTTAGAAACAGGAAGAACTATCACTCCTTAAATGTCCCATTGGTATGCGACCACCATCGCAGAATTCTGCAGGTCTGTACTAGATACCCAGGCAGCAAGTGCTAGATGTGTTCAATGGATCCAATGTGCTGGATGGTTAGATTTTGGATGACAAAAGTTACACTTTGAAGCGATGGCCCATGAAGCCAGTGAGGGCCCTCAAAACAGAAGCAGGGAGGAGCCAGAGTGACAGCCATGGCACCACAAGGGCCATAATGGAGATAATTGGGCTGAAGATGAGGCCGATGCCTGGATAGATCAGAAGGAACATTGCAGTATGGTTGTGGTAGTTGGAGGTCAATCATCTCAACTCCAGGACATCACTGCAGGAGTTCCTCAGGGTAGTGCCCTCAGCTCAACCATCTTCAGCTGCTTCATCAGTGACCTTCCTTCCATCATAAGGTTAGAAGTGGGTAGGTTTGCTGCTGACTGCATAATGGTCAGCACCATTCATGACTTATCAGATACTGAAGCAGTCCATGTTCAAATGCAACAAAACTTGGACAATATCCACGTTCAGGTTGACAATTGGCAAGTAACATTCACGTCACACAAGTGCCAGGCAATGACCATCTCCAACAAGAGAGGATCTAACCATCACCCCCTGGCATTTAATGGCATTATCATCACTGAAACCCCCCACTATCAACATCCTGGGGGTTACCATTGACTTGGGATTGAACTGGACTAGCCATATAAATACTGTGGCTACCAGAGCTGGTCAAAGGCTAGGAATCTTATGCGAGTAACTCACCTCCTGACTCTCCAAAGCCTGCCCACCATCTACAAGGCACAAGTCAGGAGTGTGATGGAATACCCTCCACTTGCCTGGATGGGTGCAGCTCCAAACACACTCAAGAAGCTTGACACCATTCAGGACAAAGCAGCCTGCTTGATTGCTACCCCTTCAATAAACAATCCCGACACCACCGGTGAACAGCAGCAGCCATATTTACTATCTATAAAATGCACTACAAGAACTCACCAATGTTCCTTAGGCAGCACCTTCCAAATGCAAGACCACTATCATCTAAAAGGACAAGGGGAGCAGATACCTGGAAATACCACCAACTGGAGGTTCCCCTCAAAGTCACTCGCCATCCTGACTGAGAAATATATTGCTGTTCCTTCACTGTCACTGGGTCAAAATCCTGGAATTCACTCTCTAATAGCACTGTGGGTTTACCTACACCTCAGAGACTACAGTAGTTTAAGTCGGCAGCTCACCACCACTTTCTGAAGGGTAACTAGGGATGGGCAATAAACGCTGGCCTAGCCAGCGCCACCCACATTCTGTGAATGAATAGCAGGGACACAAGTCATTTTACTCATGTAAATCTCTTCATAAAAGTGATTAATTTACGGCTAGAAAGAACGAGAAATAAAGTTGTAGGAGTTCTTCCAGCAACTGGATAAGAGTGGTCGAAATGAAAGATTATTTAAACGGAGTGGATGAAATGAAATACTATTTAAACGGAGAAAGACTCCAGAAATGCATGGGGTTACGGAGATAGAATGATGTGGTGGGCTTGGAGAAGATACTCTGTAGAGAGTTGGTGCAGACTTGATGGGCTGAATAGCCTCCTTCTACACTGTAGGGATTCTATGATGCTATGAAAGCTGCAGTACAGGGAGATAGAAGGGTCCTTGTGCATAAAAAGCTAGCAGTTCAGCAGTAATAGGGAAGACAAATGGAATGTTGGCCTTTATTTCAAAGGCAATAGAGTATAAAAGCAAATAAGTCTTGCCAAAACTATACAATGCACTAGTTAGACCACACCTGAATATTGTGAATAATTTTGGTCCTCTTATGAAAGAAATACTGGCATTGAAGGCAGTCCAGAAAAGGTTCACTAGATTGATCCTGGGTATGAAGGGATTTTCTCATGGGAAGAGGTTGGGCGTGTACTCATTAGTGTTTCAAAGAAGAATGAAATGTGACCTTATTGAGACATATAGGATTCTCAGGGGGCTTGACAGGGTAGATGCTGAGAGGTTGTTTCCCCTTGTGGGAGTTTGTAGTGATTTCTGTATGGGAACGCCTAAATCTCTCTGCTCAGCCAGTGCCTAGCTTCCTGCCACTTAGAAAATACTCTAATCAATCTTTCAAAGCTCCAAAGTGGATCATACTATTTCATGTCTTCATCCACCACAGTTTTTAACCTGTCGCTTTATAATACACGCATCATACAGATCTCAATTCTGTCATTCAAGGTGTTCCATAAATACAAATGAAAAGCTGAGGCCATAGGACAGATCACAAGGAGATATCATTAGTCACATCCTGCCAGTTGAATTGTGTACCTATTATTCTTGCATTATGCACACATACACACACACACTCACAATTGTCTGAGTTTAAATCTTTACCTGTTATCTGGAGTTTCAGTTCAAATGTTGTGCTGAATAGTGGGATTTAAGGCACTAACACTTCCAACAAGTTCCAACTTGTGCATGGAATGTAGACGTGCATAGGTGCCTGTTTATTACAGATTGTTCATATAGATAATTAAATCCTTAGCACTGCTGCATCACTCAAAGTGCAGTAAAAAAAACCCACTATCAATAGATAATAATTTGTCAGGTTTGCCAAAACTTTTCATTTCACAACATAATGCAACTCCAATTAAAATCTTAATATTAAAGTAAGCTAAAGCTGGCTGTTAATATGTTGAATGAACAACTGAATTGATTATACTAAATTCCAAAACGTGCTAGTTCGTGACTGCTTGCTGAATCCTGTTGTCACATTGTGACATATAACATGAGGAAATCTTACAATGGATCGGCATTAGATAATGGTCGGAGCAGAAGAGTGGCGACACTGCTAATACAGAGTAAGCTTATGATTAATTTTTCCAGAGCTCCCTGAAGGACTACGGAATAAAAGCAAATGACTGCAGATGCTGGAATCTGAAATAAAAACAGAAAATGTTGGAAAATCTCAGCAGGTCTGGCAGCTCTGTTCTCTCTCCACAGATGCAGTCAGACCTGCTTAGATTTTCCAGCATTTTCTGTTTGTGTATCCGTGAAGGACTACCTCATTTCCAAGTGTCTTGTGAACAACTCTTATTATTCAATCCAAAAAAGGGGGTCAACTTTGACAAAGGGTCATCTGGACTTGAAACATCAGCTCTTTTCTCTCCTTCAGATGCTGCCAGACCTGCTGAGATTTTCCAGCATTTTCTCTTTTGTTAACAAGATGTTGGAAAAAATTATAAGGGATAGGATTTATAGTTATTTGGAGAGTAATGAATTGATAGGTGATAGTCAGCATGGTTTTGTGGCAGGTAGGTCGTGCCTTACTAACCTTATTGAGTTTTTTGAGAAAGTGACCAAGGAGGTGGATGGGGGCAAGGCAGTGGACGTGGTATATATGGATTTTAGTAAGGCGTTTGATAAGGTTCACCATGGTAGGCTTCTGCAGAAAATGCAGATGTATGGGATTGGGGGTGATCTAGGAAATTGGATCAGGAATTGGCTAGCGGATAGGAAACAGAGGGTGGTGGTTGATAGTAAATATTCATCATGGAGTGCGGTTACAAGTGGTGTACCTCAGGGATCTGTTTTGGGGCCACTGCTGTTTGTAATATTTATTAATGATCTGGATGAGGGTATAGTTGGGTGGATTAGCAAATTTGCTGATGACACCAAAGTCGGTGGTGTGGTAGACAGTGAGGAAGGGTGTCGTAGTTTGCAGGAAGACTTAGACAGGTTGCAAAGTTGGGCCGAGAGGTGGCGGATGGAGTTTAATGCGGAGAAGTGTGAGGTAATTCACTTTGGTAGGAATAACAGATGTGTTGAGTATAGGGCTAACGGGAGGACTTTGAATAGTGTGGAGGAGCAGAGGGATCTAGGTGTATGTGTGCATAGATCCCTGAAAGTTGGGAATCAAGTAGATAAGGTTGTTAAGAAGGCATATGGTGTCTTGGCGTTTATTGGTAGGGGGATTGAATTTAGGAGTCGTAGCGTTATGTTGCAACTGTACACAACTCTGGTGCGGCCGCACTTGGAGTACTGTGTGCAGTTCTGGTCCCCACATTACAGGAAGGATGTGGAGGCTTTGGAGAGGGTGCAGAGGAGGTTTACCAGGATGTTGCCTGGTATGGAGGGGAGATCCTATGAGGAGAGGCTGAGGGATTTGGGATTGTTTTCGCTGGAAAGGCGGCGGCTAAGAGGGGATCTTATTGAAACATATAAGATGATTAGAGGTTTAGATAGGGTGGATAGTGATAGCCTTTTTCCTCTGATGGAGAAATCCAGCACGAGGGGGCATGGCTTTAAATTGAGGGGGGGTAGTTATAGAACCGATGTCAGGGGTAGGTTCTTTACCCAGAGGGTGGTGAGGGATTGGAATGCCCTGCCAGCATCAGTTGTAAATGCGCCTAGTTTGGGGGCGTTTAAGAGATCCGTAGATAGGTTCATGGACGAAAAGAAATTGGTTTAGGTTGGAGGGTCACAGTTTTTTTTTTAACTGGTCGGTGCAACATCGTGGGCCGAAGGGCCTGTTCTGCGCTGTAATGTTCTATGTTCTATGTTCTATGTTAACAAAGTGATTGTTGTCCTTATATTCGGCTATCTGAAGGTTATGTTCCTCCAATAAGCAA
The DNA here is from genome assembly GCF_964213995.1 of Mustelus asterias. Lineage (NCBI taxonomy): Eukaryota > Metazoa > Chordata > Chondrichthyes > Carcharhiniformes > Triakidae > Mustelus > Mustelus asterias. Next base: position 39,234,429 of record NC_135801.1, read on the forward strand.
AGCCTCCTCTTCACTATGTCAAACAACAACCCTTCTTAAATGGCAAAATTGTGAGGAGTTTCACAATTCTGGATCCCTTGCCTGGAGCATGTTACAGATCCTCACTAAACCCCCACAGCAGCAAAAACAAGCTTTCATCATTCTGATGATCCACTCAATCACCAGTCAAGCAATTTCATTGGCCAGATTGTAATTGAATTGGGATCGGCAAGGCAGCAGAGGCCAGGTCTCGTCCTGCTTGAGCTAAGGGCCATCATTTCCCTTGGAGTGACATTTGAGTCAGATTGCCACTCTGCACATAATTGCTTAGCTTTGAACCCAGGTGATCCTATGTCACCCGTGACCCTCTGACTCAGGCCAGGTGAGATTGCGAAGTGCACTGCACTCCTGGGCTAGTTGAGGGAGAGATCAGGAGTTGGGGGCTCAGCCAGGGAGGTCAGTTGTGAGGATCGGCTGGGGTGGGGGAGGGGGAGGGGGAGCGAGAGGGGGAGCGGGAGGGGGAGCGGGAGGGGGAGCGGGAGGGGGAGCGGGAGGGGGAGGGGGAGCAAATGGGTAGTCAGAGGGCAATCACTGAGAGAAGAGATGTCGGTCGGAGGGTCATTTGGGGCAGTCAATCAGGAGGCTGGTTTGGGGTAACAGGTGTCAGAAGGCAATCAGTCAATCATGGGGCATCAGTCGCGGGTGTCAGTCGAAGGGATATCAGTCAAAGGGATATCAGTCGAAGGGATATCAGTCGAGGGCGTGTAGCAGTCGGGTGGTATCATTCACAGATGGAAACGTGTGTCAGCCAGGGGTATGTCAGTCGGGTGGTGTCATTCATGGGTGGGAACGTGTGTCAGAGGGCAATAAGTCAGGGGAGGGGTGTCAGTTGGGAGCTTCAGTTATGGGGGTGTATCAGTAGGGGATGGGAACTGATGTCAGAGGTCTATCAGTCACGGAGGAGAACTCTGCCAGGGTGGGAGGGAAGGGGGGGGAACTCTGCCAGGGTGGGAGGGATGGGGGGGGAACTCTGCCAGGGTGGGAGGGAAGGGGAAGAGCTCTGCCAGGGTGGGAGGGAAGGGCGGGAACTCTGCCAGGGTGGGAGGGAAGGGGGGGGGTACTCTGCCAGGGTGGAAAGGAAGGGGGGGAACTCTGCCAGGGTGGGAGGGAAGGGAAGGGCGGGGGGGGGAGAAACTCTGCCAGGGTGGGAGGGAAGAGGGGAACTCTGCCAGGGTGGGAGGTAAAGGGGGGAACTCTGCCAGGGTGGGAGGTAAAGGGTGGAACTCTGCCAGGGTGGGAGGTAAAGGGGGGAACTCTGCCAGGGTGGGAGGTAAAGGGGGGAACTCTGCCAGGGTGGGAGGTAAAGGGGGGAACTCTGCCAGGGTGGGAGGTAAAGGGGGGAACTCTGCCAGGGTGGCAGGGAGGGGTGGGGAGGAACTCTGCCAGGGAGGGAGGGAGGGAGGGGTGGGGGGAACTCTGCCAGGGTGGGAGGGAGGGGTGGGGGGAACTCTGCCAGGGTGGGAAGGAGGGGTGGGGGGGAACTCTGCCAAATGCTTGAGGCTCAAATGAAATTCTTTCACAGTCCAGTTCTGGGACAGAGTCATGCTCCTTGTGACATCCTGCAGTCAAATGATTGTATTCTCACCCACGATAGTTGTGGAGACAGGAGATCTCGGAACATAGAACTGAACAGTCACATCTTTGAACAGGCAAAAGTATCATATTGCTACACCCCATATATACTCTATCCAATCTATTCCCTATCCCTTTCCACTGCCCAAGTATCATCTACCCAATCAATGATTCTATTCACCCATTTAATCTCTGGATCTATTTTTCAGAAATCATACAGGGTAGAAAGATCAAATGGCTCCTGAGCAACAAATTGGACTGATTGAACGAGAAAAGGTTGCACTGTCAAAGAGATGCATTGGAACCTTCAGGTGTCTCTGTGGGACACAACATTTCAAAGGCCTGAAGACAAAAGATGCAATGATGCACAACTGTATCTGTGTTTCTATATCAGAAAATCCAAACACTCTGTTGATGGCTGCTTCTCACAACACATATTTATAATGGAATTTCATTCCTCATAAAACTCAAAAGCACCAAAATAGAGTAGATAACAGGTAAAAGGACAAGATTGAAGTCAATAGAAAAGACTCTTAAGAAACATTTGCAGTGTAAAACAGGTTACGAATTCACTCTGAGCCTATTATGCACTCCTGTCTTGACAATTTCACACCACAAAGCTTACTAACATGAATTTCCATTAGCAACAAAATGAACATAGCATCCGTCATGATTCGACCCTCTATTCACAAGATAATTATGAATGACAAAGGCCATAAAGGCCAACTTATCTCATCCATCCAGAATGACATACAACTTGCATATTAGGAGCATAGTTTGACACTTTTAGCCAACTCTACCATTGGATAACATTGTCCACATTATACCAATATTATGCCAATTGTCAGGGACCAGATCAGAAACTCCAAGGTCATAGAATCATAGAATCCTACAGTGCAGAAAGAGGCCATTCGGCCCAACGAGTCTGCACCAACCACAATCCCACCCAGGCCCTATCCACATATCCCTACATATTTACCCACTAACCCCTCTAACCTATGCATCCCGGGACACTAAGGGGCAATTTAGAATGGCCAATCAAGGTATGTTATGAAGTTAGCCTAGGCCTCAATCTTTTTTGATTTTGGCATTAGGGTATGCATAAGGTGTTTTGTTTCTGGTATGCTTTAATTGACCTACTAGGAAACTTTAATTAAAATAAACTTTATTTAACAAAGGTAAGATATAACAAAAAGAATTAGCATGGATTTTATCAATTAAAATACTTACAGATGACAAGGTATAATTCTTAACAGCTAACCACCTCTACATAGCTCCAATGTAAGTAATATCCCCACAGACATAAATATTTCTTCAGAATCAGTTAGCACAAAAAACAGGTATGCTCACGTGGGTGCTATGTTTTCTGCCTTTTATCCCTCTGGACAGATATAGAAAGACACCTGTCTTCTGACTCCCATATAGCAGCCTCCAGAGAGAAAATACTTATTTCCTGGCGGATCCCAGTCTCCAAATCCAGAGGGAAAATATGAGGCACTTCTCTCTAGCAATTCCAAGCAACAACTGACTTGATTTCTCTGTGTAAGCCTAATGCTGTCCAATCACATGATTTTTCCTGTCAATCAAGTTAATCAAACTCTACTTTGAAAAACCCATGGGAAAACATTAAAATAACCAAACTGCATTAACCCAGATTAAAACAAACATTCCAGCAATTAGGAGCAATTATGCTTCCGTAGTATCAACAGGGGCTGCCGCTTACAGACAAAATGGCACCAATAATAGGACTGACTGGTAAAACAAATCCTGCACAAGAAACATGACACAACTACATTTCTTAAAGGCACAGTATTGTCACACAATAACTAACTCAAAAGTATTTGATTAGCTCTAAAGTGATTTCCAACATAGTGAAAGGTGCTGTATAAATGTCGGTTTTGTTTTTCTTTCATTCACCTGCATGCAGTGGACAAAGTGACTGTAGCAATGGTAAGATTAGAGACCTAATGCTGATTCTCTGAGGATAATTAATCTAGCTGTGTCCTCAGCAAAGTTCTATACAGCTCCAACATGACTTCCCTGCTTTTGTAATCTATGCCTCGATTGATAAAGGCAAGCGTTCCATATGCCTATTTCACCACTGTACTAACATATCTTCAGAGATTGATGAATAAACATGCCAAAGTCCCTTTGTTCCACAGAACTTCCTGGTGTCAAGCCATTCATTGACTACTTTCTTATCAAATTACTCCCAAGACACTCAGACTCACTGTTAACCACCTGGCCAATCATTGTGTCATCCACAAATTTACTAACTCTATCCCCCGCCCTCCCTCCCCACAAAATTGTCTATGTCACATACATAAAGGATGAATAATAGAGGACCCAGCACAGATCCTGTGGTACTCCACTGGACACTGACTTGCAGTTACTGAAGCAGCCTTCAGTCATCACCCTCTGTCTCCTTTCGTTGAGCCAATTTTGAATCCATTTTATCAAATTACCCTGTATCCAGCATGCATTTCCCTTCTTTAGTCTCTCAGTCTCCCATGTGGGACCTTGTCAAATGTTTTGCTGAAATCCATATGAACTACATCAACTGTGCTGGACCTAATTCTGGAGAATAAAGCAGGATAGATGGTTGAGGTGGTGGTGGAGGAACATTTTATTGATAGTGGTCACAATATGGTACAACTTAAGCTTGTTATGGACGAAGAAATAGACAAGCTGCAAAAAAAACGTTTTGGATTGGGGTGAGCACACCTGGTCAACTCCCCAAAATATTCAACCCAAATTTGTTAGACATGACGTCCCTCTGACAAAGCCATGCTGACTATCCCTGATCAAACCTTGCCTATCGAAGTGGAGATAGGTGCTCTCCTCCAGAATTTACTCCAATAGTTTCCCTACCATTGAGTGTGACTCACTGGTCTGTAGTTCACTGGCTTATCCCTGTAACCTTTCTTAAATAGCAGAACTATATTAGCTGTTCTCCAGTCCTCAGGCACCTACCCTGTGGCCAGAGGGGAATTAAAGATTTTGGTCAGAACCCATGCTGTCTCCTCCCTTGTCTTCCACAGCAGCCTGGAACACAATTCATCCAGACCTGGAGATTTGTCTACTTTTAAGCCTGCCAACACCTCCAATACCCTGTTACTTCCTAAGTCAATTTGCTCAAGAACCTCGCAGTCTGTCTGCCTAAATTCCATAGCATCATCCTCATTCTCTTGGGTGAAGCATTCATTCAACATTCTACCAATGTCTTCTGGCTCCACCCACAGATTTCCTCTTTGGTCCCTAATGGGCCCTACTCTTTCCCTGGTTATCCTCTTTGCGTTGATATATTCATAGAATATCTTGGGATTTTCCCTACTTTTACCAGCCAGGGCTTTTTCATATTCCCTCTTTGCTTTCCTAGTTGCTTTCTTAAGCTCCATCCTGCACTTTCTGTATTTCACTAATGCCTCTGCTGATTTGCTCCCCTTGGACCTGCTAAAATCCTTCATTTTCCTTCTCATCGTATCATTCTCATCCTTAATATCTCCAGTCATCTATGGTTCTCTGGGCTTGTTACTCCATCCTATCACCCTAGGGGGAACATGCTGGGCTTACATCCTCCCCATATCCTTTTACAATGCCCCTCACTTCTCTTCTGTAGATTTCCCCACAGGCAGCTGTTCCTAGTCTACCTTGGCCAGATCCTGCCTTATTTTATTAAACTTCGCTCTCCCCAATCCAAAACTTTTTTTTGCAGCTTGTCTATTCCTTTGTCCATTACAAGCTTAAGTTGTACCATATTGTGACCACTATCACCAAAATGCTCCCCCACCACCACCTCAACCACCTGTTCTGCTTTATTCTCCAGAATTAGGTCCAGCACAGATCCGTCCCTTGTCGGACCCTCTATGTATTCGCCTAAAAAGTTCTCCTGTACACATTTCAAGAAATGCACTCCAACCTAAACCCTTAATATGATATCTATCCCAGTTAATGTTGGGGAAGTTGAATCATATACTATAATTACCCTTTTGTTATTTTTTTACACACCTCCGCAAATTCTGCGAATATTTGTTCCTCAATTTCCTGCTCACTACCTGGAGGTTTATAATAAACACTTAGCAATGTGACTGCCCCTTTTTATTCCTAAGCTCTACCGACAAAGCTTCATTCGATGCCCCCTTCAAGGTATCATTTCTCCTTACTGCAGCAACTGACTCCTTAACTAATAATGCAATGCCTCCTCCTCTTTTACCCCCTCCTCTGTCTCTCCTGAAGATTCTATATCCGGAGAAGTTGAGTTGTCAATCCTGCCCTTCACTCAACCATGTCTCTGTGATGGCTACTATATCACAATTCCACACATCAATCATTTTATCTGCAAAACTCCTGGCATTAAAGTAGAGACTATTATTTCCTACTATTAAGTAGACACCATTATTCCCACAAAACGCATCTGGCCTGGACCTTGGCACCTCCCTCTGCGACTGGATCCTGAACTTCCTAACGCACAGACCACAATCCGTAAGGATAGGCAACAGCACCTCCTCCATGATCATCCTCAACACCGGTGCCCCACAAGACTGTGTTCTCAGCCCCCTACTATACTCTTTTTACACCTATGACTGTGTGGCCAACTTCCCCTCCAATTCGATTTTCAAGTTTGCTGATGACATCACCGTAGTGAGTCGGATCGCAAACAATGACAAGACAGAGTACAAGAATGAGGTAGAGAATCTGGTGAACTGGTGCGGCAATAATAATTTCTCCCTCAATGTCAACAAAACGAAGGAGATTGTCATTGACTTAAGGAAGCATAAAGGAGAACATGCCCCTGTCTACATCAACGGGGATGAAGTAGAAAGGGTCGACAGCTTCAAGTTTTTAGGTGTCCAGATCACCAACGACCTGTCCTGGTCCCCCCATGCCGACACTATTCTTATGAAAGCCCACCAATGACTCTAACTTCTCAGAAGACTAAGGAAATTTGGCACGTCAGCTACGACTCTCACCACCTTTTACAGATGCACCATACAAAGCATTCTTTCTGGTTGTATCACAGCTTGGTATGACTCCTGCTCTGCCTAAGACCCCAAGGAACTACAAAATGTCGTGAATGTAGCCCAATCCATCATGCAAACCAGTATCCCATCCATTGACTCTGTCTACACTTCCCGCTGCCTCGGCAAAGCAGCCAGTATAATTAAGGACCCCACGCACCCCGGACATTCTCTCTTCCATCTTCCGTTAGGAAAAGGTCTGAGGTCACGTATCAACGGACTCAAGAACAGCTTCTTCCCTGCTGCTGTCAGACTTTTGAATGGACTTACCTTGCATTAAGTTAATCTTTCTCTACACCATAGCTATGACATTCCGCACTCTCTCATTTCCTTCTCTATGAACGGTATGCTTTGTCTGTATTGCGTGCAAGAAACAATACTTTTCACTGTATGTTAATACATGTGACAATAATAAATCAAATCAAATCAAATCTAGTCTTGCCTTACTCCCTTGAAACTTAGTACTGCTGCACTCCCTTTGACTTGATTGCTTTAATATAATGATGCTGTGCCCTTACTCTGCTTACAATCTTGTGTCCCCTCCCCTTACAAAATTAGTTTAAACTCTTTCCAATAGCACCAGCAAAATGCCCCGCAGGGATGTTAGTCCCACTCTGTTTCAGATGTAGACCATTCCGCTTGAACAGGTCCCACCTTCCCCAGAAATGGTTCCAGTGATCCAGAAATCTAAAACCCTCCCTCCTGCACCAACTCTTAAACCACACATTCATCGGCACTATTCTCCTCTTTCTGTGCTGGCTAGCACATGGTACTGGGAGTAATCCAGTGATTACAAACCGAGAAGCCCTGCTTTTTAGTCGACTGCCTCGCTCCCTGAAATCTTGATGCAAGACCTCATCCCTCTTTCTAACTATGACATTGGTACCAACATGTACTAGGACCTCTGCCTTAACACCCTCCCCCTTCAGGATGCCCTGCAGCTATTCAGTGATATCCCAGACCCTGGCACCAGGGAGGCAACACGCCATCCTGGAGTCATGTTGATGGCCACTGTAGTGCCCATCAGTTCCCCTGATTACAGAATCCACTATTCCTATTGCCCTGCCTCACTTCCCCTTCTCTTGTACAGACAGGCTGCTTGTAGTGATAGAAGCTTGGCTCTGTCTGCACTCCCTGGAGGAACCAGTGCCCTCATCAGCCTCCAAAATGGACTACCAATTTGTGAACGAGACCTCAAAGGACTCCTGAACTACCTGTTTGTTTCTTTTGGATTGCCTGGTGGTCACCCATTCCCTTCCTTCCTCAGATCCCTTCGGCTGTGGTGTGCCACTTCTCTAAATGTGCTATCCACATTGCTCTCAGACTCATGGATGCTCCAGAGTGTCCCTGGCTGCCATTCCAGCTCTGAAACATGGGCTTCCAGGAGCTGCAGCTGGACACACTTCCTGCACACATGCCCGGGCACTGGAGTTGTGCCTAGCTGCCCACATAGAGCAAAAAGAGCAAACCACAGCTTTGCGCTCTCCTGTCATGACTAAACCCTTTTAAGTTTTAAAACTTTAGAAGACTTTTTTAAAAGGAAAAAATCAAATAATTCCATACCTTTGCTTAAATTTGTTTTTACTTATACCACCAATCTTTCCACAATTTCTGTTTCCCTACCCAATCTTCACTTCCAAAGTCAGAAAAGTAGAAGAGAGAAGGGCTCACCTACCAGTCACTTACCTGTGATGTCAGACAGATATGTTCATTCCTCCTGCTTTGGTCTGCAACTGGCCCCACTAACCTGTGGACACAATGAAAAAAAACAAGACACAGCAATACCCCTTCCCCGACTTTCTTGAACTCCTACACTTATTTCAACTCCCGAGCACTGAGCAAAATGGCAACTTTGGTTAAGTCCACTGAGTGTTGACACTTGCTTGTGCCCAAGTCTCCTCCAGAACCTTTTTTATTCTCGACACACGGTTTTGATTCTGCTTCATTCAAAATAAGGCTGGGTGCTGGACTGGATTTGTTAAAAACAGATGAAGACCTGTTTATGTGACCTGGCCCACTTGTACAAGATCTAGTTCCGTAAAAGTCTACTCTCTCACAATCTCTAGGAAAACCTGATGCTACTACTTTATGATCTCTAAAAGACTGAGTAAGCTGATCTCACACAATTAAATCTGACCATGACAGAGGCACTGGATGGAGAGATATTCATCCCTCAGTATGTATAGGAATGTGCGAGCAAACCCAACATTTAGATATATTGGCAGATAAGTATTAGTATGCAATTCCCGATGGACTGTCTGTATTAAACATAATAAAGTCAATAAAGAATAGGGAAGTTTACAATCAGTTTAATAATTATCACCTGCAGATCTCAAAATTTTCTTTTGTATCTCCCAGCTGTTGGTCAGTATTAAAAAAAGATACAAATTCATTTATGGAACCATGCCATAGAACCATAGAACCAGAGAACATTACAGCACAGAAACAGGCCTTTTGGCCCTTCTTGGCCGTGCTGAACCATTTTTCTGACTAGTCCCACTGACCTGCACCTGGACCATATCCCTCCACACCCCTCTCATCCATGTACCTGTCCAAGTTTTTCTTAAATGTTAAAAGTGAGCCCGCATTCACCACCTCATCTGGCAGCTCATTCCAAACTCCCACCACTCTCTGTGTGAAGAAGCCCCACCTAATATTCCCTTTAAACTTTTCCCCCCCTCACCCTGAACCCATGTCCTCTAGTTATTTTCTCCCCTAGCCTCAGTGGAAAAAGCCTGCTTGCATTCACTCTATCTATACCCATCATAATTTTATACACCTCTATCAAATCTCCCCTCATTCTTCTACGCTCCAGGGAATAAAGTCCTAACCTATTCAACCTTTCTCTGTAACTCAGTTTCTCAAGTCCCGGCAACATCCTTGTAAACCTTCTCTGCACTCTTTCAACCTTATTAATATCCTTCCTGTAATTAGGTGACCAAAACTGCACACAATACTCTAAATTCGGCCTCACCAATGTCTTATACAACCTCACCATAATATTCCAACTCCTATACTCAATACTTTGATTTATAAAGGCCAATGTACCAAAAGCACTCTTTACGACCCTATCTACCTGTGACGCCATTTCTAGGGAATTATGTATCTGTATTCCCAGATCCCTCTGTTCTCCTGCACTCTTCAGTGTCCTACCATTTACCTTGTATGTTCTACCTTGGTTTGTCCTTCCAAAGTGCAATACCTCACACTTGTCTGCATTAAACTCCATCTGCCATTTTTCAGCCCATTTTCCTAGCTGGTCCAAATCCCACTGCAAGCTTTGAAAACCTTCCTCACTGTCCACTACACCTCCAATTTTTGTATCATCAGCAAACTTGCTGATCCAATTTACCATATTATCATCCAGATCATTGATATAGATGCCAAACAACAATGCACCCAGCACTCATCCCTGTGGCACACCACTAGTCACAGGCCTCCACTCAGAGAAGCAATCCTCCACTACCACTCTCTGGCTTCTTCCATTGAGCCAATGTCTAATCCAATTTACTACCTCTCCATCTATACCTAGCGACTGAACCTTCCTGACTAACCTCCCATGCGGGACCTTGTCAAAGGCCTTACTGAAGTCCATGTAGACAACATCCACTGCCTTCCCTTCATCCACTTTCCTGGTAACCTCCTCGAAAAACTCTAATAGATTGGTTAAACATGACCTACCACGCACAAAGCCATGTTGACTCTCCCTAATAAGTCCCTGTCTATCCAAATATTTGTAGATCCTATCTCTTAGTACTCCTTCCAACAATTTACCTAGTACTGACGTCAAACTTACTGGCCAATAATTTCCCGCATTACTTTTTGAGCCTTTTTTAAACAATGGAACAACATGAGCTATCCTCCAATCATCCGGCACCTCACCCGTGGATACCGACATTTTAAATATACCTGCCAGGGCCCCTGCAATTTCAACACTAGTCTCTTTCAAGGTCCGAGGGAATACCCTGTCTGGTCCTGGGGATTTATCTACTCTGATTTGCCTCAACACAACAAGCACCTCCTCCCCTTTAATCTGTATAGGTTCCATGACCTCCTTTAATCCTGACAGGAACATACAAACTCTGAACTCTCAAAAGTTCTCCTTTGAAGGCCTCCCACTTACCAATCACATCCTTGCCAGAGAACAGCCTGTCCCAATCCACGCTTTTTAGATCCTTTCTCATTTCTGCAAATTTGGCCTTTTTCCAGTTTAGAACCTCAACCCGAGGACCAGATCTATCTTTATCCATGATCAAGTTGAAACTAATGGCATTATGATTACTGGAACCAAAGTGTTCCCCTACACACACTTCCGTCACTTGTCCTAACTCGTTTCCTAATAGGAGATCTAATATTGCATCCTGTCTAGTTGGTACCTCTATATATTGATTTAGAAAATTTTCCTGAACACATTTTACAAACTCTAACCTGTCTAGACCTTGAACAGTATGGGAGTCCCAATCTATATGTGGAAAATTAAAATCCCCTACTATCACAACTTTATGTTTCCTGAAGTTGTTTGCTATCTCGCTGCAGATTTGCTCCTCCAATTCTCGCTGACTATTGGGTGGTCTATAATACACCCCCATTAATGTGGTCATACCTTTCCTGTTTCTCAGCTCCACCCATATGGCCTCGGTAGACAAGCCCTCCAATCTGTCCTGCCTGAGCACTGCTGTAACATTTTCCCTGACTAGCAATGCCACCCCCCCACCCTTCATCCCTCTGCCTCTATCACGTCTGAAACATTGGAACCCTGGAACATTGAGCTGCCAGTCCTGCCCCTCCTGTAGCCAAGTTTCACTAATACCTATAATGTCATAATTCCATGTGTCAATCCACGCCCTCAGCTCGTCTGCCTTCCCCACAATACTCCTGGCATTGAAATAGACACACCTCAGAAGATTATTACCACCACACACAACCCTTCTATTTGTGATCTTGCATGAACTATTAACATCATTTATTTTCACCCCCGCTCCACTATCTGCTCTGGCACTCTGGTTCCCATCCCCCTGCAAATCTAGTTTAAACCCTCCCCAATAACACTAGCAAACCTCCCTGCAAGTTTATTGGTCCCCTTGTAGTTCAGGTGTAACCCGTCTCTCTTGTACAGGTCCCACCTGCCCCAGAAGAGGTCCCAATGATCTAGAAATCTGAAACCCTGCCCCCTACACCAGTTCCTCAGCCACGTGTTCATCCGCCCGAGCATCCTACTCTTACCCTCACTGGCACGTGGCACAGGTAGTAATCCTGAAATTACTACCCTCGGGGTCCTGCTATTTAACTTCCTACCAAGCTCTCTATACTCACTCTTCAGGACCTCCTCACTCTTCCTTCCTACATCATTGGTACCGATGTGTACCATGACATCTGGCTGATCACCCTCCCACTTCAGAATGCTGTGCAAGCGATCAGAGACACCCCTGACCCTGGCACCCGGGAGGCAACAAACCATCCGGGAATCTCTGTCACGACTACAGAACCTCCTGTCTGTACCTCTGACTATCGAGTCCCCTATCACTACCGCTCTCCTCTTCTTCCACCCTCCCTTCTGCGCTACAGAACCAGACTCAGTGCCAGAGATCCGGCTGCCGCAGCTTGCCCCAGGTAAGGCATTCCCCACAACAGTATCCAAATCGGTGTACCTGTTGTGGAGGGGAATGGTCACAGGGGAACCCTGCTCTGCCTGCCCTTTCCCTTTCCCTTGCTTGATGGTAACCCAATTACCTGTGCTCTGTGCCTTTGGCGTAACTGCCTCCCTAAAGCTATCATCTATAAACTCCTCATTTTCCCGAATGATTCGGAGGTCATCCAGCTCCTGCTCCAGTTCCCTGACGCGGTCTGTTAGGAGCTGCAGCTGGATGCACCTCCTGCAGGTGTCATTGTCAGGGACACCGGAGGTCTCCCTGACTTCCCACATCATGCAAGAGAAGCATTCCAACATCCTGCCTGGCATTCTTTCTACTCTGAAGAAACAATAACAACTTACCGGAACCTACCCTCGCCTCTGCCTGTTCACGCCGAAGCCTGTTTGAGCCAAAGCCGTCCCACTCTGCTCCCTCTCACTCTTGAGCCAAAGCCGTCCCACTCTGCTCCCTCTCACTCTTGAGCCAAAGCCGTCCCACTCTGCTCCCTCTCACTCCGCTGCCCGCTCACAACGCTGCCCGCTGGATAGAGCGGCCTGCTTTTTAAACCTTCCACACGCTACTGGCTGACGTCAGAAAAAATAACTTCCCAGGTTTCACTGGGGCCTACTTCCGGTTTTAGACTTCCAAAAGTCTTACAAAAACCCCGAAAAAAGAAAAAAAAATTAAGTTATAAATCCCTCTTTCCTACTAGCTTTCCTCACTTGAATCACCTCTCCAGCTGCTCCTCTGGAACAATGAGCCACGATTACGTTGCCTTAAATTTCAAGTCTTGAGCTTGACAATCCGTCTTGGGGCTTGATTGTTGGCTCTTATGTTCTGTAAAGTTCTCTGGATATCTTCGTACAAATTCTGTAAACACAAAGTGCCCTGAGGCACTTGAGTTAATATCACATTAGCTAAATCATGTCTACTGCCCCTATTCTAATATTACCCTGATTTCCCAGTGCCATAATCTGACCTAATCTAATAGCTCATCTGCACATCCAAATGAACCCTATCATCAGTAATATGGCTACAAAGGCTATGATGACTGCCTGTTCTACAAGATTATCCACCCTCTGGGACAATTTCGTTCTTGCTGGAGTGCTCATCAGGATATGGTTTCAGCTGTGTCCAGTGTCGCCATCGTGAACTGTACTTCTCATCAATTAGGGCACATGTTTGTCCTGTGACAATTACGTTTAAAGGTCCACCATCGGATTCCTAGCCCTTTTTTGTCTGTCATGGGTTTTACCATTACCTCATACCCTGGGGTAGGTAACTTAGGAGTGTTCTTCTCTGCCAATTTCATCCAATCTCTGTGCTGTTGTTGAATGATTACCTGCTTTTTGAGCGAATGCAAACAGTCTACCAAATCTCATATACACTGAAACACTGCTTCTGTGCCAATCTCGAGTTCTCTACCTCCTGCCCTACCAGTCATCAGTTCAAAAAGGGTTAATCCAGTTCCTCAAGATGGAGTAGCTTTCTGTCATAACAATATTGCAGGCAAAGCCTGTACCCTATTGTTTCCTTCCTCTAAAATGGCATTGGCTAAACTATTCTTCAGTGTTCGATTCATTCGTTCTACCATTCCTGAGCTCTGTGGGCGGTATGGTATATGAAACCTTTGTTTTACCCCTAACATTCGACAAACTTCTCTTAAAACTCTCCCTGCGAAGTGAGTTCCCTGGTCTGGGTCTAACTGAAGAGGCATTCCCCACCTAGGTATTATCTCATTTGCCAATATCAAAACTACAGTTTTGGCTGTGGCATCTCTTACATGGGAATGCTTCAACCCATCAAGTAAACTGATCAATAATGACTAAACAATAGGTCTTCCCTTTCACCCTAGGTAGTGGTCCTGTGAAATCCATCTGCAGATATTCCTATAGTCCTTTGGGTCTCGGCTGGTTCCCCATTTTAACCTTGCAATGATGACCCGTTTCCACCAGGGCACACTGCAAATAATCTTTGACAGAATTTCGCTATCATTTTCCTTATTCCTTTCCACCACCAACAATTTCCAATTAAATTGATCATCTTATCTCTACTTGTATGGGTTAGTCAATGCTATACTTTCAACAGGGTTTGCTGTATTGCTTCTGGTGCTATTATTTTCCCTTCTCTCCTCTATACGTAATTCATGACTATATGACAACATGGAACAGGCAAGGTTTCATTACCTCAAGTGGAGGACATGTACAGGATGAGAATTTGATTAAATCTTGGCTGACCCCACACCCTGGTTGCCTAGTAGCTAAAGTGCTCAGCCACCTATGTCAGACTCCTATTTATTGACTACAGCTCAGCCTTCAACACTATTATTCCCACAAAACTCATCTCCAAACTCCGTGGTCTGGGCCTCGGCACCTCCCTCTGCAACTGAATCCTGAACTTCCTAACCCACAAACCGCAATCAGTAAGGATTGGCAACAACACCACCTCCACAATCAATCATCCTCAACACTGGTGTCCCACAAGACTGTGTTCTCAGCCCCCTACTATACTCCTTATACACCTATGATTGTGGGGCCAAATTCCCCTCCAATTCGATTTTCAGGTTTGCTGACGACACCACCGTAGTGGGTCAGATCTCAAACAATGACGAGACAGAGTACAGGAATGAGATAGAGAATCTAGTGAACTGGTGCGGCAACAATAATCTCTCCCTCAAAGTCAGCAAAACAAAGGAGGTTGTCATAGACTTGAAGAAGCAGAGAGGAGAACATGCTTCTGTCTACGTCAACGGGGACGAAGTAGAAAGGGTCGAGAGCTTCAAATTTTTAGGTATCTAGATCACCAACAACCTGTCCTGGTCCCCCCATGCCGACACTATAGTTAAGAAAGCCCACCAACGCCTCTACTTTCTCAGAAGACTGAGGAAATTTGGCATGTCAGCTACGACTCTCATCACCTTTTACAGATGCACCATAGAAAGCATTCTTTCTGGTTGTATCACAGCTTGGTATGGCTCCCGCTCTGCCCAAGACCACAAGGAACTACAAAATGTCGTGAATGTAGCCCAATCCATCACGCAAACCAGCCTCCCATCCATTGACTCTGTCTACACTTCCCGCTGCCTCGGCAAAGCTGCCAACATTATTAAGGACCCCAAGCACCCCGGACATTCTCTCTTCCATCGGAAAAAAAATACAAAAGTTTGAGGTCACGGACCAACCGACTCAAGAACAGCTTCTTTCCTGCTGTCGTCAGACTTTTGAATGGACCTACCTTGCATTAAGTTGATCTTTCTCTACACCCTAGCTATGACTATAACACTACATTCTGCACTCTCTCGTTTCCTTCTCTATGAACGGTATGCTTTGTCTGTATAGCGCGCAGAAACAATACTTTTCACTGTATGTTAATACATGTGACAATAATAAATCAAATCAAATCAAAAACCCAGAGTTCAAATAAATGTTCTCAAGGGTTCCCTTAAACTGTTTAACCAGATTAACTCACGACATCATGTCTGGGCACCATCCATCTTGCCCGGACAGTGAATAAACCATATTCATGAAATATAATGGCGTTCTAAATGCTCTCCCATCCGAAACTTTACTGATGAAACTTGCATATTTCCAAGGCCCAAATATTTTCTCGAAATATGGCTTTGCCATAATGACTTCCACCATGATGCCTTGTGGTAAAATACTTTTTGACTAAAGTGAACAATATTCCTTAAAATCAATAATACATTCAAAATATCAGCATATATGTTTTACAATCATAATCACTTGTTTGAATCAATTACTGCATCTCGTATGTGTAAATTTCTTCTTGTTAGCTCATAAACTTATTTTAAAAGTCATTTAACTGAATGCTGCTAGTTCTGTCAGTGCCTTAATGTCCACTGGTTTAAAACTCTTACCACCCCATTAAGGATTCCACTTACACCTAAAACTGTCAATTTAGCACGGCCAATCAACCTAACCTGCACATCTTTGGAGTGTGGAAGGAAACCCAAAGAAACCCATGCAGCCCGGGGAGAATGTGCAAACTCCACACAGACAGTCACCCGAGGTCGGAATTGAACCCGGGTTCCTGGCACTGAGGTAGCAATGCTAACCACTGTGCCATAGTGCTGCCCATATGGAGAGCAGAACTGAGCGCAGTTACCCAAGTGTGGTCTAAAAAAGGTTTCACAAAAAATTCAGCATGTGACTTTACTATTCAATCCCTTGTGAATTAAAGCAATGTTTAGTTTCCATTTTTATGGTCTTATTAACCAGTCGGCTACTATTAATGATTCTACATTCCTCTGCTCCTATTTCCATGATGATGATTGAGGGATAAATATTAACTCAAGGACACTGGGAGAGCTGTAGTGTCCCGGGAAGGACACGACTTTAACACATCATCTGAAGGACTGCAGCTCCACAGTATGTAAGTTTTTCGGGCAACTCAGGCCTTTTTTTTTATGAGCTGGGAAAAGGACTTGAACCCTAAAGAACTGTGAAAGTGGCCACACTTGGCTTTAGGACTTGACCAAAAATGTCCCAGGGAGCCCAGCCAGCCTGTGTGTGTGTGTGTGTGTGTGAAGGGGCCCAGTCCAAAAATTGCAAGCAGCCAGAAACCAGACAGACTGCTGATTAGGTTATCAGCAGCACAAAAGGACCTGACGACATCACCAGACTAGGCCGGCAGCAAGACAATGCACCTGGTCTGGACTCAATACAGGTGATAATGGCCTTGTCCCAGAGCGAGGAGAAGCCCATTTCCCTAATGGGAAAACAATTAAACGATCTCCGATGGAACAATTCAGGACAGCAAGAGACCTATCACCTGGGATGGGACCATCTGGTCTCTATGGACTGTAAGACCGCAGCTGCAGATAACGAGCAAGCCTTCGTCTGTGGAACAGCCGGTTGGAAGGGGGGCGGAGTTGGCAGGAAAATAATTCAAGTTTTACAATATAAAAGGATGGTCAGGCCGGCCATTTCTTCCTCTTTTCTCTTCGGACCAGCATGACAGCACTCCTCTCCTGTTTCCTGCCTCTCGGTCGTCTCCAGCACGCAGCCCGAAGCCCACTGAGCAATTTAAACTAGGATCGTGAGTATCCCCTGGTAATTCGCGAAGTTCCCGAGATCATCATAGTGGATGAGGCTTTGGGGAAAGTGAGGGGGGGGCTTTTGCATGCACCTTTCATAGTTTAAGACAGGGTAAACTTGTATAAAGTAAGAATTCCGTGGTGTCCGTTTTAGTATTCCTTCCATAGCTATAGTCTCATAGAGCATAAGGCATGGTGTGTTGTTTTCCTGGTGTTTGGTGACCTTTGACCTTGATGTTTTAATATATATATATATCTTTGACTTCCGTTGGAGTCCGTTTTGATCTTTTCAATTTCTCACCAATGATCTCTGACTAAGTCACAATATAAATATTCCTCACCATAATTCCGGAGTCTAGAACTGAGGGTACCCTGGGCGCTTCGAAACCGCCCACTCAGGAAAGGCTGCCAGGTAGTGAATAGGCAGCAGTTTCCTTTTCTCTCTCTTGGGAGCGCTACTCTAGTGAAGTAGACGCAAGGTGGCCATTGTTCCATCGGCAAGAGAGAGAATCACTCGGGCATTGGTGGGGTTTGGGTGACGGAGAACCAAACCTAAAATAAGCCCAGTGGAGTTAAAAAGAGGGATCCCGCTACAATGGCGACCGCGACAGGACTCCGGTGGTCTGGAATATGTGACTTGTCAGAGGGGGTGAGGGAAAGAAGCAAAATGGAGGAGAGAATCTCCTCATATCTGTGGAAAAAGGTCAACCTCACCAAAACGTGGGTATTAGCACTAATCAATGCAGAGCAGCCCGTAATGGCTGCGCCTGCATGGACAGAGAGCAAGGAATACACTAAAGGGTTGGAAAAGGCAGTTTGGCTAGCCTGCCTGTCCCAGCAGGTAGCCAAAATGGAAAGGAGGATTGCTGTTCTGGAGGGAGAGTTGAGCAAAGTTAGGGCCAGCGCGGGGGACAGCGCTAGAGCAGAGGAACAGTTATTTAATGAATTAACTGATGCGAGGCAGTGCATCCTACAAGCTAGCGAGTCACACCGATATGAAAAGGAATTCCTCCAATGCCAGGTAGTTGAGGCAAAGGAGAGGGAACGGGAGGCCCAGGAACTCCTGGCTCAAGGTGCGCAGAGGTACAAGGAGCTGGAAGGGAGGTTCGGGGACATCCAGGCAGCGTACAGGGTGGCTTGCGACGAGTTAGGTGATGGCGAGCATGGGCCGTGCCAGGCACGGATAGAAGAGCTGGAGGAGGCTCTGTCCAAGGTCAGGGGACGGGTGCACCTGGGAGGTCCAGGAGGGTCCCCTAGGGGCAGAGGGCTCCTCGCAGCGGATGATTCCTCGGGCGCTAAGGGGAATAGACCGCCTCCTGAGGCGCCGGAAACGTGTCCGGGTCGGCAGGTGGGGTTCGGGCTGTCCAGAGAGGGGCAGGTCCAAGGGGGGTCAACGGGGTACCCCCAGGTGGCGGCGTGTCCGCCGGGTATAGTGCACCATTCCTTTGGGAAAGGGAACAGACCGCTGCCTGAGATGCCGGTAATGTGTCCGGGTCAGCAGGTAGGGTTCGGGACGTCCAGGGAGGGGCAGGTCCAAGGGGGGTCAGTGGAGTATCCCCAGGTTGTGGTGTCTCCGACATGGGTAGCACACCCCGGAGTGGTGGGGCTATCGAGCATGGAGGGAGAGCCGGATGCCGATGAGGCAGGGGGGCAACAGCCCCAGGTGGGGCAGATGTGCCCAGTTAGACAAAGAAAGTATGGTCCCCCGGTGGGAGGGGACGCAAGGGGACCGATAGAGAGCGATATAATAATTCCCCATGGGGCACATGTGCTCAGGGGGATTGTAACCCAAATCCCAAGACTGACTAGGGCGGGAGACCCGTCATTACATTTTATGGAGGTGCAGCAGGCAGCCGACATAAACGACTGTGATGAGGTGGAAAGGGTAAAACTATTACTGATGACCCTAGACTCATATCTATGTAAGGCAGTGACCTCCAGGGAAGGGGGAAGACCTGCCACATGGGTAGCGGCACAGACAGCAGTTCTGGAGGCCATGGGGTTAAATCAGGGTAGTCCCTTCACGAGGGTGTGGGAGACAAGGCAGCAAGTCGCTGAGTCCCCGGACATGTTCGCAGACAGGCTGTGGATGGTGTATGAGGGAGCGTGTGGGACTCCCTTAGACAGGCAACATCTGGACGAGAGGACAGCCCACTGGCTGAAGACTCTCGTGGCTAACTGCCTTCCGCGAGTTAGGGCAAAGGCCGAGCATTAGTTCGACCCGCTGGACCCCAACCTTAACGAGGCGGAGGTAATAAGGAAGCTCACCCTTGCGTATCGCAATGGGGAGAGAAGTAAGGAACAGCCCCAGAAGGGCAAGGTGCATGAGGTCGCACCGGCACCCCTCCTTAGGAGGGAGTGGAAGCAGGAAGGCAGCCGGGCCTCAGACTGGAGGCCGGTGTGCTACGGGTGTGGGAAGCCCGGGCACTTCAGGAGGGAGTGTAGGAACCCGAGCAGGGAGGGAAGGGCTCCCATGAAAAAGACACCAACCCCGGTGGTAGGAGCACTTCCCCCGGAGACGATCGATGTAAAGGATCTGCTGGCTTATCTGCAGACCAAGGCAATAGGGTCCGGGCAGGTAGCGATGGCAACAGGCCAGGGCCAGCCTGCACCCGCACCACGAGCTCCCTTATGACTGCCAGCGGGGAAACCCACCTTCCTATGCCCATTAGAGTATGGCCCATGCGGGAGACCCTGGGTCAGGATGGAGGTCCAGGATGTGGTCGGGAGTTACCTACTGGACACAGGTGCTTCCAGTACCATTGTCCACACGGACAATCCCCAAACATCCCCTCTATCCAGCGGGGTGCCCTACAGTCTTGTCGGCTTCACGGGAAACGAGAAGACTGTTTTTTTCTCTGTTCCCCTGTCCATCAGGTTGGGGACACTCCAGGCACGGTGGAAATGCGTCCTGATGAGATGGGAGCAGGAGGGAAAGGGGATCCTAGGCGCCGATTTTATAGTGGCTCATCAGGTCTTGGTGGACCTGAAGAACCACTGTTTGTGGGGCATAGCAGGGGAAGGGGCTGAGAAGGAGGTCATGGTCATAGAGAGGGCACAAGAAAGGGGGGCTTTGTGTGTAGTGAAACCCCAAGGAGGGGTATGATTTGGAAGCCATGGTAGGGAATACCTTGGAGGAATATAGGGGGTATGTCCGGAAGAATTTGGCCGCCTTTGCGACCCACAAGCACGATTGCGGGAGGGTCACTGGGACAGAGGTCAGAATAGATGGGGACCCCATGTCCCGATCCCAGAAACAGTATAGTTTCCCCCGGGAAGCGGAGGCAGATTTAGAGGTGGCCCTAAATTCACTGGTAGGGCAAGGCATTTTGAGGCCAACTGCCACACGTGAACTCACCGCTTTGGCCGGTGAGGAAGCCAGATAATTCCTGGAGGGCCACAGTGGACTACAAAGTCCTTAATAAGAATATTCCGGCATGCGCCCCAACGGTAGCAGCCGTGGCGGACCTGTTAGGAGAAATTCCAGCGTCAGCCTCTGTTTTTACAGTGCTGGATATTTCGAATGGGTTTTGGTCCATCCCAGTCAGGCGGGAGGACCAGTATAAGTTCGCCTTCACGTTTAAGGGGCAGCAGTATACATGGAGCTGTCTCCCACAGGGTTTCCACAACAGCCCCAGCATTTTTCACCAGTGCATGGCCGAATGCCTGAAAGAGTTTAGTGAGCCCCACAGACTGGTCCAGTATGTGGACGATATACTACTGTTCACGGACAGTAGCGAGGAACATGGCCCCCTGGTAGACGAGTTGTTGGGGTTACTCCATAAGGGAGGGTTAAAAGTTAACCCCAAGAAAGCCCAAATCGGGTTGAGGGAGGTCGAGTTCCTGGGTTTAACCCTTAGGGCTGGGGAGAGAGGGATAGATGCGGCCAGGAGACAGGCAGTGCAGGAACTCCCAGTCCCGGTAAACGTTAGGGGGGTACGATCCTTTTTGGGAGTCACAGGCTATTGCCGTGACTTCATTGAAGATTACGCCGCGACTGCAGCGCCTCTGCTCAGGCTGCTGCACAAGGGGGTGGAATGGGAGTGGGACAGCAAGTGCGAGTCGGCATTCGTCCGACTCAAGGAGGACTTGCAAAAGGCCCCAGCTCTGGGAGCCATTGACCCCCGGGAGGAATGTTTCCTGGAGGTAGCAGCAGGCAGTGATAGCCTGAGTGCTGTACTCCTCCAAGAACGGCATGGCAAGTTGAGGCCAGTGGCATATTCCTCCCGAGTTCTCACAGAAGTGGAGCGGGCATACTCCAACTGTGAACGGCACCTGCTAGCTACATACTGGGCGGTGAAGCGGGTGCAGGTTTTTATTAGAATGGCACCCATCACCCTCCTGACCCATCACACCCCAACCCAAATGTTGTTAAACGGCCAGATTAAAGATGGCACGGTCAGTAGTGCCAGGATCACCCGGTGGACTCTCTTGTTGTCCCAAATGGTGCTATGGGTGAAGGGGCTGAGTGAGCCACAGCTCGCAGCCAACCTGGTGTACCCAGGGGAGCCACACCATTGTTCCGTAGAGGGGGTATGGGAGGTAGGTTTTGGTTTTCGGGCAGGGCTGCATCCCACGGGTAGGGAGATATACGTAGACGGATCCAGTTCCGTATCGGGGGGCATCAGATTCACGGGTTGTAGGATCTGGGACCCCAAAGCAGAGATAGCCCTGGCCCTCAAGCTCCCCCACACACTGAGCGCTCAGCAGGCAGAGCTGGCCGCAGTGATGTATGTAGTCACACATCCGGAGCGTTTCCCCATTCCATACACCATCTGCTCAGACAGCATGTTTACGTGCAACTCGTGCACGGAGTATCTGGCCATCTGGTCCCGCCGAGGGTACACCTCCTCGGATGGGAAGCCCCTCGCTACAAAACCCCTGTTAGAGAGGATAGTGGCTGCTGTAGGAGAGGGCAGGGATAGGTACATCCATAAGGTTAAAGCCCACTCCAAGACAGAGCCACGGGGTGAGGGGAACCAGAGGGCAGACAGTCTGGCCAGAGTGGGGGCTAGGTACGGGGTAGAGTGGGATCCTTACGGGGAAGGACAGGTGGCAGCAGTCAGGGGACAGCCCCGGAGAGGGGATCCAAGAGTGACCTTGGCCCCAGACCTAGCCACTGTTCAGGCACAGGACCCCGAGTTGAAGACCGCCATAGCAGCCCTGGGTAGGCAGGAAAGGGTAGAGGGTCCTTATGGAGAGAAGGACATGACCTTAAAGGAAGGCATGCTCTTTAGAGGAGACCAGTGGATAGTGCCTTCCCAGCATAGGAGGGAATTCATAGAGGTAGCTCATGAGAGCCCGGGAGCGGGACACCCCGGTCCCGAGACCACCTGGCAGCGGGTAGAGAAGGTAGGATGGTGGCCTGGCCTCCGGGAGGACGTTTGTGACTTTTGTGCGAACTGTTTAGTGTGTGCCACGAATAATCCTGATCCCCAAAAGAGGAAGGTTTCGCTGGGGCACGTCCGTAGGGTGGAGGGGCCCTGGCAGTCAGTACAGATCGACTATATTGGACCCCTTCCCACCGCTGCAGGGGGATACAAGTACTGCCTTGTATTAGTGGGTGTGTTTTCGAAGTGGGTGGAAGCCTTCCCGTGCCGAACAGCCACCGCTGTAGGCACGGCCAAGATCCTAGTCAGGGAGGTGTTCTCCAGGTGGGGACTCCCGCAGTTTGTGGAGTCGGACCAGGGGAGTCATTTCATGGGGCAGATCATGCAGGCGACCCTTAAGGTCCTGGGCATCAGGGCAAAATGGCATGTGGCCTATAACCCCCAGTCCTCGGGTCCTGTAGAGAGGTTGAACCGCACCATTAAAGAGAGGTTGCGGAAGGAGACCGGCAACTCTCCTAACCGGTGGGTGGAAGTTCTGCCCCTAGTACTCATGGGGATCCGGGCTAGCCAGTCCAGGAGTACAGGATATTCCCCACACGAGCTCATGACCGGGCGAGTCATGAGGACTCCGATTCATGTCATGGTACCTGCCCTAACAGAGGGACAGCTCAGGGAGGTCAATAGGGATAAGTTCGCAAAACAGCTGTTGGAACAGCTGAAGCAGGTTCACTGGCAGGCAGCCAGTAACATGGGGGCCCAGCACCGCAGAAACAGGCTGCTGCTGGAGCCCCGCACAACTCACGAGTGGGCCATAGGAGAGCAGGTGATGGTCCGCAATTTTGCGCGGGTGGGGACCTTTGAGCCGCTGTACGCGGGGCCGTACAGTATAGTGGACAAGGCCAGCCCCATGGTATAGGCTGTTCAGCTCCCCCGCAAGGTGAAATGGTTTCATGTAAACCAATGCAAGCTCTTTGACCCCACCAGGGCCGGGAAGAGCAAGAAGGGAGTGAGGAAAGGGGTAGCAAGTGAGGAAGCCCCCGTAGAGGTGGAAACAGTAGGGGAAATACCCGACCCCACCATTACCCACCAGGTGACAATGTGCTGTCCCAGCTGGGCAGCACCGGAGGTAGCGGCCGCAGTGAGGTTAACGGTGATACAAGCACCCAGCCCGGGTAATTTTAAACTACCCGAGCATCAGCTCACTGACCGGGTCAACTGCCTCAGTGAGGCCAAAGTTAGGGAGGCAGAGGAGATGGAGGTATCATCTCTGGTATGGGAGTCAGGGAGGGGTTGTCGGAGCAGCAGGGTCTCCAGACCCCCGGTAAGGTGGTCTCCCTCACACATGGCACTCAGGGCCCGACCCCGCAGCAAAAGGGCCTGGGTGGAAAGTAGAAGGCGTGGGGCACTACCAAGTGCGGCCACGGGTAGCCCAGTCTCCGCAGGGAACGGAGAGGGATTCCGGAAACCCTTTGGGGAAGGGGAGGCCAGGGGCAGTCAGGACCCTCGGCCCACGGAGGTCCGGACCGGACGGTCGGGCCAGGCAGACAACTGGCCTGAGCAGGGTGAGGATCAGTTTTAAGTTGGCCACCCGGAGACGGGTGGCGGTGTAAATAGATATAGGATTCACATTCTGGTTGGTTTAGTAGTTTTCCGTGTAGATTATTCTGTGTATGTGATGTTTTCCGAATTGGGAACAGTAGTGTGGAGGTCGGGAACTTACACTGTTTAAGAATGGACGCAGGGCACTAGGACCCTGGGGAACCAGGCTGCAAAATACAGTACTGCAGCCGGCAGCTTGTGAAATTGCACGGCGGCAATTTCAAAAGCGGTAACTGCAAGCGAGGAATACAATGGCGCCCTTCCGTTTGAAGTGGTTCCAGGAAGGGTGGATGGCAATGTGGAGGCAAGGAGGTCTTCTGTTTTGTTTTACAGATGGGTCGTCCTGCCATATGGATACTGAGTATAACAATGTGCCTGGAGATGTGCGAGACCCGTAGAGGGGAAATGGAGGAGTCGTTGGTATATGGGTGCTCTGGCGGCAGGGCACCCCTCGTAACTACCGGTCAGGGAGACCTGGTGGCCTCGGAGCAGGCACGCTACTCCCACGTGGGGAGGTGGCCTGGGTGGCTGGGGTCGAACTCGACCAGGTACCCCAGCCACCAGAGCTTCACATACGGAGAGGCCTCTGTACTCTGCAGAGAGATACAGGTGGTGACTGACCGGGTTAGGGTGACTGAGGGCAGATGGGTGTGTTTAACCTGTAAGGGGGATGTTCCTTTGGGGAAGTGGTGGTGGCTCAGGAAGCTGAGCCCGGACATGAGGGATCGATCCTCGGACTGGGAACAACTGGACAATAATACCTACCGGACCATCACGGGGTCACCAGGAGGGATTACTGTATGTTGGGAGAAGTGGTGGGCTTATGACCAGGGGATATATTTGTGCCTATGGGGGTCTGCCAGGGTATGTCCACAAGGGGCATCGATCAACTTCGTGAGGTGGTGGCAGAACTCCGGGGGCGGGATAAATTGGGACCGCAGTGGGAAGGGATGCGTAACTCCCAGGGCTGGGATGACTGTGAAAGCTACTGAACTGCTGGTTCAGGTAAAGAGACCCCTGCCCACGGCCCAACCGATCGACCCCCACAACTGTCCAACAACCACCAAGGGGCCCGAGAATGGCCTAGTGCTCGTCCCCACCAAGAAGGTATTGTACCAGGGGGTACATTACACTGTTGCCTCCGTTGTGTTAAATTTGACTGAAGTGCGTCTATCAGCATGGTGCCCTCGCGAGACAGAGAACTGCAAGTTCGGAAAGCGGAGGAAGACCGCGAAGCTGCGGAAGTTATTAACTCGATCAAACCTCCACAGCCCGAACCGAACCTCGCCAGTTTAACAAAAACCGCTACTGTATCCCAATGCTGTGAAGTTTCTGTATATATATATATGCGGTAACCCCTACGTTTGGGGGCCGCTGGTTTATTGCTGTACTTGTTGTATTTAATGTTTTTCCATCCCGCATATTGCAAGGGATTGTTGTAATGTACCTACCTATGTCACCTTTCTCTGTGTTGCTGTATGTAAAAGGGGTGTAGCTCAGATTAAGGGGACTCCTCGGGACACAGAGCTTCGCGGGTTAATAAGGGGTGCTTACAGTCACGAAGGAGGAGAAGTGTTGCCCCTCAAACATTTATGTCGATACGGTCCGAGCGAGTCTGGACGTATCGAAGGGACATCTGTAAGTTTTTCGGGCAACTCAGGCCTTTTTTTTTATGAGCTGGGAAAAGGACTTGAACCCTAAAGAACTGTGAAAGTGGCCACACTTGGCTTTAGGACTTGACCAAAAATGTCCCAGGGAGCCCAGCCAGCCTGTGTGTGTGTGTGTGTGAAGGGGCCCAGTCCAAAAATTGCAAGCAGCCAGAAACCAGACAGACTGCTGATTAGGTTATCAGCAGAACAAAAGGACCTGACGACATCACCAGAGTAGGCCGGCAGCAAGACAATGCACCTGGTCTGGACTCAATACAGGTGATAATGGCCTTGTCCCAGAGCGAGGAGAAGCCCATTTCCCTAATGGGAAAACAATTAAACGATCTGCGATGGAACAATTCAGGACAGCAAGAGACCTATCACCTGGGATGGGACCATCTGGTCTCTATGGACTTTAAGATCGCAGCTGCAGATAACGAGCAAGCCTTCGTCTGTGGAACAGCCGGTTGGAAGGGGGGCGGAGTTGGCAGGAAAATAATTCAAGTTTTACAATATAAAAGGATGGTCAGGCCGGCCATTTCTTCCTCTTTTCTCTTCGGACCAGCATGACAGCACTCCTCTCCTGTTTCCTGCCTCTCGGTCGTCTCTAGCACGCAGCCCGAAGCCCACTGAGCAATTTAAACTAGGATCGTGAGTATCCCCTGGTAATTCGCGAAGTTCCCGAGATCATCATAGTGGATGAGGCTTTGGGGAAAGTGGGGGGGGCTTTTGCATGCACCTTTCATAGTTTAAGACATGGTAAACTTGTATAAAGTAAGAATTCCGTGGTGTCCGTTTTAGTATTCCTTCCATAGCTATAGTCTCATAGAGCATAAGGCATGGTGTGTTGTTTTCCTGGTGTTTGGTGACCTTTGACCTTGATGTTTTATATATATATATATATATATATATATATATCTTTGACTTCCGTTGGAGTCCATTTTGATCTTTGCAATTTCTCACCAATGATCTCTGACTAAGTCACAATATAAATATTCCTTACCATAATTCCGGAGTCTAGAACTGAGGGTACCCTGGGCGCTTCGAAACCGCCCACTCAGGAAAGGCTGCCAGGTAGTGAATAGGCAGCAGTTTCTTTTTCTCTCTCTTGGGAGCGCTACTCTAGTGAAGTAGACGCAAGGTGGCCGTTGTTCCACCGGCGAGAGAGAGAATCACTCGGGCATTGGTGGGGTTTGGGTGACGGAGAACCAAACCTAAAATAAGCCCAGTGGAGTTAAAAAGAGGAATCCCGCTACAAGTATAACACTCACGGTCACTGGAAGTGTCAGTCTGGATTATGGGGCTCAGGTCCTAAAGTATAGGTACCTAACTCAGCACTCCCTCAGTACTGGCACTAGTGAGTATCGAGCTGGATTGTGGAAATCAAATTCAAAATTGTATACGTCTCTCTTTGACAGTACAGCATTTCCTCTGTAATGGGAAGGTGGGCTGGATTGTGGCCTTTGTATAAAGTAATTTCATAAAAGAAAAGGGTTCACAACATTGAATGTAGATATTCATGATTTATTAAGTATCAAATTCAAAACAAGTTACAATCTTGACGTACAGTGGTGAACCTCCTCAAGCTGCTCACAAAGTTGCCCATAAAACTAATTTTTTTTTCTAATCCTATCGTCCACTGAAGCTCTCTGTCTCTGCTTTCCACTGAGACATGAACTTGTACAGTTTCAACATCTTTCACCACCTCAGGCAATTTGCAGCCAAAGAAGTGCTTTATAAGGTGTCATCGCTGTTTCAATATAAGAAATTCAGTTTCACTATCTAAACTTGCTCATCACTGCATTTATGTTAGTGAAATAAAGCAAATGTGATGACAATTTAAGTCTGAATCTTCCTTCACAGGTGAAAGCTGAAAATTAATACACAGTCAAATCACTAACAGTTGCAACCTAGCCACTCTTTCCTACCTGTCTAGCCCATTACTCTGAATTCTCCTCCTCAGACAGAGTCCAGTATTATAGTGAGGACCATAGAGCGAGGGAAGGTTGAAGATGGCTTATCGCAGACAGGACCCAGCTGGTTGCGCAGAGAACAGAGAGAAGTATCCTAGTTATTAAATAGACCATGCACCACAGCCTGCATTTGGGGTTTAGCAAACAGAGTTGAAGATCTGAAGACTACACAGTTTCCAATTTTCCACTCCTGCCATTGTGTTAAAGTTGGCTATAAAACGGAAGGCTTCAACTCTGTTGTCTACTTCCAAACTTATTTTCACTGTCTGCATCTGCTTTTTGGGTTAACGTCCAGTTTCATGATTCGATTCCTGGGGATGGATGATAGAATTGAAATAACCTGCAAATGAAGAGGAAGAAGAAAATATTAACATTTTTTGTTTATAGCCCACCTTCAATTCTAAAGATTTCGAGTAAGATGTGATCTTGTGGATAGATTAATAACACTAACCCGGTCCTCCAATACCTACAGGGAGACAGCCACTTGGAGTGGACCAGTGTCCCAGGGATACATTAATCACAATGACCACATCCTTCAATACTCCATGCAGAGGCAGTTACTGGGGGAGGAGTATTGCAGATGAGGCAGAAAGTGGAAGTTGGTTCAGACATTGCTGTGGCTGCCATATGTGAATAAGTTTTTTTTTTAGAGGAAACAACCTGCACCTTCAAATTGGCTGAGGTAGATGAAGAGCTGGAACCCAGGATAAGGTAGGAAGTGTCAAGGTTATTAAAATTACATTGCTGTGCAATAGATTTTCATCAAAACTTCATTTTTATACAAAACATTTTCAACACTGCCTGACCCTGTCCCTGACAGGCTGGAACTTTTCAGTTTTACACAGTTCCCAATGGCCAGCCAACCGCCCAAAAATCTCTTTACTTCAAAACACAAACTCTTAATGAATGCCTTAATTACATTAACGTGCCCGATTAATGATGCAGATGACTTCCCATCTTCCCCTTACGCTCGCAAAGGTCGCGAGGATCAGGATTGAAAGCAGCAGACTGTGGTAAACCACTGTTATATGTTATCTATAGAGGTTAACCACCGTAGTTAGTATTTCTCAGTACCTGTATATGTGGCACATCCCTGTCGGTTCCGCCCAAGTCTCCTTCCCTGGTCTGGGTATAAAGGCGGTGGCTCCTCCTGATGCGCGACAATCAAGCACGTGGAACCAAGGCTTCGATATTGGACCATAAAATTTAGTCCGAGGAGAATTGGCGCACAAAGGTGAGGTAACACAAGGAGCCTGTATTGCTCGTAAATTGTGCCCTGTACCTCAAGAGTTACCATACATCGTCCTTGGATCGGTACAGACCGGGACCGTGATGCCATGGAAATTGTCTGCTTGGCAGGGAGAACCCGGAGTCCACACCTTTTAGCAGTTTCAGGGTGTATGAAACTTTCGGTGCTCCCACTGTCAAACAGACAATTCACAGTTCGACCATTTACCTTTATATCCATCATGGAATTCTCAAGCCTGTGGTGCTTAGTCTGGTCCAGGGAGATCGACGCCACCGTTGGCCCCTGGGCATCACTGCATGCCGCCGATGTTGATGCTGAGGACCCCTGCTGGTCGCTCCTAGTCGTCGTGGACCATGATGGCCGCCCCCATGAATCGCACGTGGGCGAGGGCGCCAAACGCAGCGACTCCTGGTGGTCTTCCTCCTCCTCCGTCAGCCACGATGGCGCCGTCCTGGGTTCGCACGTGGTCGGACCTCGTGGGTACTGCGACGCCGAAGGAGATTGTCTCCGTTCTGGAGGGTTACAAGCTGCACTGCCGGTTTTAGACTTCGACCTGCAGACTTTACCGTAGTGGCCTTTTTTACCGCACTGGCTGCAGATAACCGTTCTTGCCGGACACTGTTGCCGTGGATGCTTGGCCCCACCGCAAAAATAGCATCGCTGGCCACCTGGAGCTGCCGCCGTCGTCGGATCGATCTGGGAGCACGGGTTAGCGGGGCGAGGAGGGAGCTGAGCTTGCTCCTGCCACGTTGACTGCACGTGGTCCTCGGGGTACAGCGCCAAGCTTTTCGACGCCGCTTCCAGCATCTCAGCCATCTCCATTGCTTGGGTCAAGTCGAGGTTCCCCTTTTCCAGCAATTTAAGCCTGATGTACGAGGACCCTACCCCTGCTACGAACGCGTCTCGGGCGAGGTCGTACATATATTGTTCGGCTGATACGTCTTTACAATCGCAACCCCTGGCAAGCTGCAGGAGCTCATTGGCGTAGTCCTCCATGGTTTCGCCCGACTGCCGACGTCGTGTAGCGAGGAGGTAACAAGCGTGTATCTCGTTGGGTGGTTTCGTGTATCGTTTCTTCAGGAGCTCAACGGCCCTCGGGTAAGTAGGAGCCGCACGAATCGCGAGATAAATCGTGTCGCTTACCCTTGCGTGGAGGACTTGGAGTTTGTCACTGTCTGTAGTGATAGCTACAGAGGCAGCCAGGTAGTCTTCGAAACACTTCCACCAGTGGTCGAAGGTATTAGCGGCACCGACCGCACGTGGGTCCAGCGCCAGACGATCTGGTTTTAAGATCTTTTCCATACTCTTTTTTTTTTGGTACAGCTGAGAGTTTTCTGTTACACAATAAAATTGATGCGCGACAATCAAGCACGTGGAACCAAGGCTTCGATATTGAAGGCTTTTATTGTGTAACAATGGAACTACTAACACGAATACACCAGTTCAGACTGAAGGGGTCCTGCCGGAGCAGAGGGTCTTATACCTCGCCACCGGAGGCGGGGCCCCACCGGGATGTGCCATGATAACACTTATAACAGGTAAACACCCTAACCCAACAACATTGTACAACCCCCACAGTAACAACACCCTAGCCCAACAGTAACATAATAACAACCCCCAGTGGTAACCAACGATGGTTCACCACACCTCCCCCTTGCTCTCAGTTCAGACCAGATCACCGACACGGATGGCTCCAAGTTCTTTCTAATAAAAGCCTATTTATCTTGCTCACAACTAGTCTCGGCTCGATTGATAGTGCATCAATTTTATTAGCAAGCTTTTTTTTTGAAGAATGGAGCAGCTCCTGAAACCCGAAAGGCTGAATCTGGACCCGCAAGCTGCCGGAGCCTCTAACACGTTTGATCAGTGGCTGCAATGCTTCGAAGATTACATCAGAGCCTCCACTGCCATCAGTACAGATGCTGACAAACTACGGGTGCTCCGCAGTCGGGTAAGCGACGTAGTATGCGCTATGATCCGAGACGCAGAAAATTATACGGCCGCTATCGAACTGTTAAAAGGCCTGTATAATAAACGGCCTAACGAAGTCTATGCAAGACACCTCCTCGCTACACGCAGACGGCAGCCAGGTGAATCAGTCGACCAGTTCCTGCGCGCGTTGCGTCTGCTTGCCCGGGACTGTAACTGTAGGTCTGTGACTGCCGCCCAATATACAGACGACTTAATCCGGGATGTCTTTGTCATGGGCATCGGAACTACTTACATCCGGCAACGGCTGCTGGAACAGGGTGCGCTGGACTTAAAGAAAACAGTGCAAATGGCTGTGTCCCTAGAAGTGACCTCACAGTACCTTGAATCCTACTCACCTGACCACGTGGGCGCATCCTGGACACCGCGGCCGTCGCTAGCGGGAGGACCACAGCCCTACGCTGCCCCACGCCTCTCCGGTGACCTGACCACGGCTGCACCTCTGGAGGCCCGAAATGCTACTTCTGCAGCCTGGGCAAGCACCCCCGACACCGCTGCCCGGCGAGGGAGTCGTTCTGCTCCGCGTGTGGGAAGAAGGGGCACCACACAAAGGCCTGCTGTAAGTCTGCTCCCAAATCCACGAGCGCCGCGTGTGACCCGTGGGGGCCGCCATCTTGGACGCCCCCGGCCACGTGCGACCTGCGGGGGCCACCATCTTGGACGCTCCCGGCCGCGTGCGACCCGCGGGGGCCGCCATCTTGGACGACCCCAGCCGTGTGCGACCCGCGGGGGTCACCATCTTGGATGACATCATCGGCCATCGGCTACCCGCGGGGGCCGTCCTCTTGGCCGACAACTACCACGAGTGACCAGCAGGGGCCGCCATCTCCTACCTCATCAGCCTCCTACAGTTATCTGCAGGATTCAACAGTGGAATCAGTGACCCTGGATCAGACGAAGCCTCATCGTCTTGCCGAGTCCATGATGGACATTGAGGTAAACGGGCACAGGGAGCATTGTTTGTTTGACAGTGGGAGTACGGAGAGCTTCATTCACCCCGATACGGTGCGCCGATACGCCTTTTCCGTGCGACCCGTCCAGCAGACGATCTCCATGGCGTCACACTCCCGCTCTGTAAATGTCCTCGGCTGCTGCGTGGTGACCCTGAAGGTGCGGGGCACGGTATATGATAACCTCAGGCTCCTCGTGCTGCCACACCTCTGCGCTTCCGTACTCCTGGGGCTCGACTTGATGACCCATCTGAAGAGTGTCACTATACAGTATAATGGCCCTTTTCGCCCACTCTCCATCTGCAATCAGCAGCGTCTAAATTGCCCACCGCGCACTACCTGCAGTCTCTCGACTCTTTAGATTGCCCCTCCATCCTTGTTTGCGAATCTCACTCCCGACTGCAAGCCCATCGCCACCAAGAGCAGGCGGTATAGTGCTGGAGACAGGGACTTCATGAGGTCCGAAGTCCAGCAGCTCCTCAGGGAAGGGATCATCGAAGCCAGTACCAGCCCCTGGCGAGCACAAGTGATAGTCGTTAAGTCCGGGGAGAAACACAGAATGGTCGTTGACTACAGTCAGACCATTAACCGATATACGCAGCTGGATGCGTACCCCCTTCCCCGCATATCTGACATGGTCAATCAGATTGCACAATATCGGGTATTCTCCACCATTGACTTGAAGTCAGCGTACCACCAGCTCCCTATCCGCCCGGAGGACTGCCAATATACGGCGTTTGAGGTGGATGGTTGCCTTTACCACTTCCTCAGGGTCCCCTTTGGCGTCACCAACGGAGTCTCGGTCTTCCAGCGCGAAATGGACCAAATGGTAGACCAGAATGGGCTGCGGGCTACCTTCCCGTACCTGGATAACATCACCATCTGTGGCCTTGATCAGCAGGACCACGATGCCAACCTCCACAGATTCCTGCACACGGATAGGCTCCTTAACCTGACCTACAATAAGGAGAAGTGCGTGTTCAGTACACGCCGCCTCACCATCCTCGGGGTACGTAGTGGAGAATAGAGTCCACGGCCCCGATCCCGACCGTATGCGTCCCCTTCTGGAACCTCCCCTCCCCACTAGCCTCAAAGCATTGAGAAGATGCCTGGGCTTCTTCTCGTACTATGCACAGTGGGTCCCCAACTATGCGGATAAAGCCCGCCCGCTCATAAAATTCACCCTTTTTCCCTTGACAGCGGAGGCCCTGCTGGCCTTCGACCATATCAAAGCAGACATCGCGAAGGCCACGATGCACGCTATAGACAAATCCATCCCATTTCAGGTGGAGAGCGATGCGTCTGATTTCACCCTAGCTGCCACCCTTAACCAGGCGGGCGGACCCGTGGCCTTCTTTTCACGAACCCTCCAGGGCCCCGAAACTCGACACTCCTCTGTCGAGAAAGAGGCCCAAGCCATAGTGGAAGCTGTACGGCACTGGCGCCACTATTTAGCTGGTAAACGGTTCGCCTTACTCACGGACCAACGGTCCGTTGCCTTCATGTTCAACAACACGCAGCGGGGCAAGATCAAGAGCGACAAGATATTACGGTGGAGGATTGAACTCTCCACCTACAATTACGATATCTTGTATCGGCCCGGGAAGCTCAATGAGCCACCTGACGCGCTGTCCCATGGAACATGCACCAGTGCACAGGTGGACCGGTTACAGGCTCTTCACAACGCCCTCTGCCACCCAGGGGTCACAGGTTTTTCCACTTTATTAGAGCCCGAAACCTGCCCTACTCAGTCGAGGATGTCAGATCCGTAACTCGGAACTGCCAGGTCTGCGCGGAATGCAAGCTGCACTTCTACCGGCCAGACAGGGCACATCTCATAAAAACCACCCGCCCCTTTGAACGCCTCAGCATCGACTTCAAAGGTCCCCTCCCCTCATCTGATCGCAACATATACTTCCTCAATGTCATTGACGAGTACTCACGTTTCCCCTTTGCAATTCCCTGCCCAGATATGTCCTCGGCCACAGTTATTAGGGCCCTGCACGGCCTCTTCGCTCTGTTTGGTTACCCCAGCTATATCCATAGCGACCGGGGATCCTCCTTCATGGGTGAGGAACTGCGACAGTACCTGCTCTCCAAAGGCATAGCCTCAAGTAGGACCACCAGTTACAACCCTCGGGGTAACGGACAGGTGGAGAGAGAGAACGCCACTGTCTGGAAGACTGTTTTACTAGCACTACGGTCTAAAGGCTTTCCAGTCACCCACTAGCAAGAGGGCCTACCGAAGGTACTACACTCCATTAGATCCCTCCTTTGCACAGCAACCAATGCCACCCCCCACAAACGGATGTTCGTGTTCCCCAGGAAGTCTTCCTCAGGGACTTCACTACCATCGTGGCTGGCACACCCAGGCCCTGTCCTGCTTCGGGAGCATGCCAGGACCCGTAAGTCTGACCCCCTAGTCGAGAGGGTACAACTCCTCCATGCCAACCCCCAATACGCCTACCTGCAGTACCCCGATGGGTGGGAGGACACAGTATCTAGCCATGCCCTAGCGCCCGCAGGTGACTGAGGGACCCCTGTAGCCCCCAACCCCCGATTTTGTCCCTACCATGTCAGAATCACTATGCGCTCCTCTCGCCCCCGTGTACAGTTCGCCTGAGCCCCAGGAGTCGTCACCACGCACCCGATGGGCGGATGAAAACACGGATGACAGCTACGTTCCGGCACCCGCAACGACACCGCGACCTGAAACCACGTCGGAACTGGTACTACGGAGATCGCAGCGGAAGAGCAGGCCTCCGGATAGATTCAATCTGTAAACATTGTAAATATTGTTCACTCTGCCTCACCCCCGACGGACTCTTTTTTTAAACAGGGGGTGAATGTGGTAAACCACTGTTATATGTTATCTATAGAGGTTAACCACCGTAGTTAGTATTTCTCAGTACCTGTATATGTGGCACATCCCTGTCGGTTCCGCCCAAGTCTCCTCCCCCTGGTCTGGGTATAAAGGCGGTGGCTCCTCCCCCTTGCTCTCAGTTCAGACCAGATCACCGACAGGGATGGCTCCAAGTTCTTGCTAATAAAAGCCTATCTGTCTTGCTCACAACTAGTCTCGGCTCGATTGATAGTGCATCACAGACTACCCTTGATTAATCCTTGTCTCTATAGGTGCAGATTATTTCTGTCCCTCAGAATGTTTTCCAATAATTTCAGCTGTGAAGAGAGGCTAAACAGCCTGGGATTATTTTTCTTAGAGCAGGGAATGGGGACCTGATTGAGGAGTACAAAATTATGAGTGATATAGATAGGGTAAATAGGGAGAAACTTTTCCCCTTAGTAGAGGAGTCAATAACCAGGGGGGTGGGGGAAGGTGCATAAATGTAAGGTAAGGAGCAGGAGATCTAGAGGGGATTTAAGGAAAAACGTTTTCACTCAGAGGGTGGTAGGAATCTGGGATTCACTGCCTGAAAGGGTGGTCGAGGCAGGAACTCTCACAACATTTTAGAAGCATTTAGATGAACACTTGAAACGCTATTGCATACAAGGCTACGGACTAAGTGTTGGAAAACGGAATTAGAATAGATAGATGTTTGATGGCTGGCATGACATGATGGGGTGAAAGGTCCGTTTCTGTCCCAGAAAGATACTATGACACAAAAAATCTAGCTGAGACTAGATCAGTGTCGCAGGGATCGATTAATAGCATTCATCCTATAACCTAATAAGTCAGGAGAAGACAGATACTGAAATTGGAACAGTTTCCCAGGGATAAGTAGCACTCACCATTTCCTTCAGAGTATCTATCACCTTGGGATCAGAGGCACAAAAATATCCACCAGTCAAAGAGTAATGCACTGTTCCACCAACTCGTTTCTGAGCAAAATCTGGAAAACAAGAAATGATTTGTGGGAGAGAAAACATTTTACATTTATATAGTGTCCTCAACATAGTAAACATTTCAAAGAAATTCACAAGACTGATTTTCAAATGAAATTTGACACCTCGTCAGAAAATTAGATATTAGGATAGATGACCAAAAGCTTAGTCACAGATGCAGATTTCAGGTCATGTCTTAAAGAAAGAGAGGTGGCAAAATCTAGGAAGGGAATTCCACATATGGGGGGATTAAGACCTCACCTTGTATATTTTTAAAAAATGAAATAGAGATATGCTCATTTATATTGCAAAAACTGTACCTATTAGTCTGTGACACTTGAACAAAAGGAGTTACCTGGCATGATCGGAAAATCATTCCTCTCATTATCTCTGAAGAAACACTAATGACCCCCTGTGGGTTGCACAGATTAAATTCAAAGAGAGTTTTACAAAGGCCAGCTGAATTTTATAACCCAGGCTGACCATCCAGAGTCTACTTGTCTGCTAGGACAAAGGGCCCCACACCTTTCTTTTGATTCTTAATGGTTGAGAAATTTACCAATCTCAGGGACCCAGATGAGGAATACAAATCTTTTGTCAAAAGACAGTGAGAAGAGATGGGAGTCATGTGACATAGACCTCTGATATGTGGAACAATAATATTGTCTTGTTGCATTGAAAAGTCAATTTGCCAATGTACTATCTAGCTAATGGTAGTATTGCAGATAGGAAACTCTGCTTCAGATTGGACACCAGGCCACCTACACAGCTTCTACTGGAAAATCTGTACCATCGCCTACAGTACTGATTCATCCTGCATGCTAATTCCAGCATGTGAAGTCAATATCACCAAAAATGTAACTGAACCCCATTTTCAGTTTACCAACCTCTGTGAAGGAATAACTCACAGGACTTTGATTCTGGACTCTGGAAACAATATCTGTTTTCCCAGTTATCTCTGTAGTGTAAATCTTCCTTTCCTCTATTCCTCTTTTACTGTCTGAATGCAACAAGAGAGGCAACATTGTGACCCTCCTTCTGCCTTTGAAACTAACCCTTTGAATTCATCCCAGCTTGAGTTTGCTGTGGGGTTATTAATAGAAATCAGATCACATCAAAACCTTCCAGTTTATGGATGGGTGGCTTGAGGAGAGATTAGGGCTGCTTAAATTATACCCCTCCACCCCCACCACCCCCCCTCCCCACCCCCGAGATTGCTCCCTCCCAGTGAGGGACCAGATACAGTGTAAAGCTTCCTCTGAACTGCTGCATCAAATACTTCCAAGACAGGTACAACACAGATGAGATGCAGAGTAAAGATCTACACTGCCCAATGAAGTTTCAGCACAGGGTTAGATACAGGGAAAAACTCTCTCTACACTGACTCATCAAACACTATAGGAACAGGAGGCCATTCAATTCAATCATGAGAAATCTGTATCACCACTGCAATTTCCTACCTGATCCCCATATTCCTTAAGCCCCTTAGTAACTGAAAATCAGTCTCAAGTCTTCGATATATTGCATGGCTCAGCATTCAAAGGCCTTTGGGGTGGAGAATTCTAAAGAGTCACAACTCTCTGAGCAAGGACATTTCTCCTGATCTCAATCCTAGATTTTCCCATTATACTGATTATGCTTTCAGCAGTATAAAGAACAAAGAAAATTACAGCACAGGAACAGGCCTTTCGGCCCTCCAAGCCTGCACCGACCATGCTGCCCAACTGAACTAAATTTCCCCTACCCTTGCGAGAACCATATCCCTCTATTCCTATCCTATTCATGTATTTGTCCAGATGCTCCTTAAAACTCATTATCGTATCTGCTTCCGCTACCTCCCCCGGCAGTGAGTTCCAGGCACCCACCCTTTGTGTAAAAAACTTGCCTCGTACATCTCCTTTAAACTTTGCCCCTCGCACCTTAAACCTGTGCCCCCTAGTAATTGATTCTTCCACCCTGGGAAAAAGCTTCTGACTATCCACTCTATCCATGCCCTTCAAAATCTTGTAGACTTCTATCAGGTCGCCCCTCAACCTCCGTCATTCCAGTGAGAACAAACCAAGTTTCTCCAACCTCTCCTCATAGCTAATTCCAGGCAACATCCTGGCAAATCTTTTCTGTTCCCTCTCCAAAGCCTCCACATCCTTCTGGTAGTGTGGCGACCAGAATTGAACACTATATTCCAAATGCGGCCTAATTAAGGTTCTATAAAGCTGCAACATGACTTGCCAATTTTTTAACTCAATACCCCGGCCTATGAAGGCAAGCATGCCGTATGCCTTCTTGACTACCTTCTCCACCTGCGTTGCCACTTTCAGTGACCTGTGCACCTGTACACCCAGATCCCTCTGCCTATCAATACTCTTAAGGGTTCTGCCATTACTGTATATTTCCTATCTGTATTAGACCTTTCAAAATGCATTACCTCACATTTGTCTGGATTAAACTCCATCTGCCATCTCTCCGCTCAAGCCTCCAACTGATCCATATCCTGCTGTATCCTCTGATGGTCCTCATCACTATCTGCAAATCCACCAACCTTTGTGTCGTCCGCAAACTTACTAACCAAACCAGTTACATTTTCTTCCAAATCATTTATATATATTATGAACAGCAAAGGTCCCAGCACTGATCCCTGAGGAACGCCACTTGTCACAGCCCTCCATTCAGAAACACACCCTTCCACTGCTACCCTCTGTCTTCTATGACCGAGCCAGTTCTGTAACCATCTTGCCAGCTCACGTCTGATCCCATGTGACTTCACCTTCTGCACCAGGGGACCTTGTCAAAGGCCTTACTGAAGTCTATGTAGATAACATCCACTGCCCTACCCTCATCAATCATCTTCGTCACTTCCTCAAAAAACTTGATCAAGTTAGTGAGGCACGACCTCCCCTTCACGAAACCATGTTGCCTCTTGCTAATACATCCTGTTATTTCCAAGTGGGAGTAAATCCTGTCTTGAAGAATCCTCTCCAATAATTTCCCTACCACTGACATCAGGCTCACCGACCTGTAATTAGCTAGATTAATTCTTGCTACCCTTCTTAAACAAAGGAACAACATTGGCTATTCTCCAATCCTCTGGACCTCTCCTGTAGCTAGTGAGGATACAAAGATTTCTCTCAAGGCCCAGCAATTTCCTCCCTTGCTTCTTTCAGTATTCTGGGGTATATCCCATCAGGCCCTGGGGACTTATCTATCTTAATGTTTCTCAAGAGCCCCAATACCGCCTCCTTTTTGATCTCAACATGACTCAAACTATCTACACACCCTTTCCCAGTAGGTGGCCTCCTAATTCCTCTGAAGGGAACTGGCTTGATGCAATGGTGGCTAGTACCTCAACTCCCTTCCAGCAAACATCACCAGCTCTGCATGCATTCAAAGGGCAGAGCAATGCTCTCCTACTTGCCAGGAATGCCCAGAGTGGGTGCTCTGAAGGGAGCAAGTGGCACACAGGTCCTGATAGAAAGATAAATGTTATTCTTCTTCAACACACCTTCAGAGGTAAGGCAAGTTTTCTGAGCTGGAGTCCTGACACTTCCTGAAAAACAGAAAGAAAGAGTTGGTACATAATGTCCTTTGAGAATCTATGCCTCCTATTACTCTTTACCAGTCAGAGAGCAGTTGACATACACATGCACACACCAGTAAAGAATGAGGTTCCATCCCTAGTCTGTGTTGAGTAATTGATCTCACTTGGTGTGCTCCACACACAGAAGGAAACCTTGCTTCCTGTTCTGAAAGTGTCAGTGCCATCAGCACAAACCTTGGTCTCCCTGACAGACAGCATGACATGGAGAAAAACGAAGATGAAAGCCAGGGAAAGCAGAAGTTAGCTGATCTTACCTGGATGCAAAAAAAAAAAGGAGGAGCTCTGGAAGATGGTGGAGGGTGGGGTGGGGGTGGAACAGCGTGACCAATGAGAGGATTTGGGAGGGGATGGTTGGTGGTTTAATGAACTTGCATAACGGAAGTGTAAAACATTGCATTGGATTCATGGACTGAAACCAAGTTCATTAGGGCTTCCAAAACAACAGGAAGATGATTGAAGAGGAAAGAGAACAAGGAAGGTAGGGATACAGGAATAGGAGGTCCATTCAGTCCCTTGCGTTGGTTATAGAAGAACAGGAAGAGGCCATTCAGTCCTTGAGTCAGTTACACAAGAACAGGAGGAGGTCCATTTAGCCACCTCAAGTTTGTTATGCAAGTACAAGAAGTTAATAGAACATAATGCACAGGAACAGAGGAGGTCGAGTCAGCACCTTGAGCATGTTACATAGCAACATGAGGAGGTCATTCAGCCATCAGGCCTGTTACAAAGATAGCTACCCACTCCTTGAGTCACCATCAGTCAAATAGATCATGGCTGATTTGTATCTTAGTTCCATCCACCCATAGTTCTATAAACCTTAATACATTTAGTTTACAAAAATCTATCAATCTCAGTTTTGAAGTTTCCAACTGATTCCAAGCATCACAGAGTTCCAGATCCCCACTCCCCTTTGTGTGAAGACGTGTTTCATCAGTCCTAAATAACTGAGCTCTAATTTTAAGGAACTGCCCTCTTGTTCTGGCCTTCTTCACCTGAGGAAATAGTTTCTATCTACCATACCATTTGGCTTTGATCTTTGTGTCGTCATTGTCTACAGGAACAGTGCCAGAAGACTGGAGGATAGCAAATGTTGTCCCCTTGTTCAAGAAGGGGAGTAGGGACAACCCTGGTAATTATAGACCGGTGAGCCTTACTTCTGTTGTGGGCAAAGTTTTGGAAAGGATTATAAGAGATAGGATTTATAATCACCTAGAAAGGAATAATTTGATTAGAGATAGTCAGCACAGTTTTGTGAAGGGTAGATCGTGCCTCACAAACCTTATTGAGTTCTTTGAGAAGGTGACCAAAGAGGTGGATGAGGGTAAAGCGGTTGATGTGGTATATATGGATTTCAGCAAAGCGTTTGATAAGGTTCCCCATGGTAAGCTTTTGCAGAAAATACGGACACATGGGATTGAGGGTGATTTAGTGGTTTGGATCAGGAATTGGCTAGCTGTAAGAAAACAAAGGGTGGTGGTTGATGGGAAATATTCATCCTGGAGTTCAGTTACTAGTGGTGTACCGCAAGGATCTGTTTTGGGGCCACTGCTGTTTGTCATTTTTATTAATGAGTTGGATGAGGGCGTGGAAGGATGGATTAGTAAATTTGCGGATGACACTAAAGTCGGTGGAGTTGTAGACAGTGCGGAGGGAAGTGGCAGGTTACAGAGGGACATAGATAAGCTGCAGAGCTGGGCTGAGAGGTGGCAAATGGAGTTTAATGCGGAAAAGTGTGAGGTGATTCACTTTGGAAGGAGTAACAGGAATACAGAGTACTGGGCTAATGGTAAGATACTTGGTAGTGTGGATGAACAGAGGGATCTGGGTGTCCATGTGCATAGATCCCTGAAAGTTGGCGCCCAGGTTGATAGGGTTGTTAAGAAGGCGTACAGTGTGTTAGCTTTTATTGGTAGAGGGATTGAGTTTCGGAGCCAGGAGGTCATGCTGCAACTGTACAAAACTCTGGTGCAGCTGCATTTGGAGTATTGCGTAGAGTTCTGGTCGCCGTTTTGTAGGAAAGATGTGGAAGTGTTGGAAAGGTGCAGAGGAGATTTACCAGGATGTTTCCTGGTATGGTGGGAAAATCGTATGAGGAAAGGCTGAGGGGCTTGAGGTTGTTTTCGTTAGAGAGAAGAAGGTTAAGAGGTGACTTAATAGAGGCATACAAGATAATCAGAGGATTAGATAGGGTGGATAGTGAGAGCCTTTTTCCTCGGATGGTGATGGCTAGCACGAGGGGACATAGCTTTAAATTGAGGGGTGAGAGATATAGGACAGATGTTAGAGGTAGGTTCTTTACTCAGAGAGTAGTAAGGGCGTGGAATGCCCTGCCTGCAGCAGTAGTGGACTCATCAACATTAAGAGCATTCAAATGCTTATTGGATAAACATATGGATGATATTGGAATAGTGTAGATTAGAGAGGCTTTAGATTGGTTCCACTGGTCGGCGCAACATCGAGGGCCGAAGGGCCTGTACTGCGCTGTAATGTTCTATGTTCTATATCAAATCTGTTAATAGTTTTAAACATCTAAATTAGATCACCCCTTAAATCTTCCATATTCCAAGGAATACAGCCCAGCATACGTAGCCTACAATGTAACACATCTGACATTTTAGCACAGGGATTGGAAGTACTGCTGTGATTAAGAGAATTCAATCTTCTGGTTTTTCAACTTCAATCTGTTCCTGACCAGAAAACCACTTACCTGCGTTGAAGAACAAACCTCCACTGCTTCTGGATTCCATGCAACTTCTGATTGGGGCAAACATCTCCCCCCCCATCTGAGACCAAGAGTGAGAACTTTTTCAGTTTCCTACCCTCAGTCATTGGGCACCCACCAGCCTAAAAATTGAGGCTGAGTGGAGAAAGGCCATTAAGTAACCAGTTAAGGGTCTTAATAATGGCAAGGGCTCAATCACACTAAACAACACTATTTTGAAATTGGTTAGCAAATTTGAGTTACATTGGATCAATGGTGACACACAATTTGACTCTTCAAGAGTCACTTTACATTATCAGATATTTTCTGCTCAATGTCTTTTCTTGCATTTCTTTTTTAAAAAACACAGATCTTTTTTAAAATATTCAATATGCCTTTAAGTAATTTGTAGCTGAAATCTAATTTTCATGACAGCCAACAAATGAGAGTGGTGCTGACATTGCCTATGTGCAAAGTGAAACCACTATGCGGATCAGGGCAACAGCAGCTTGATAACAGATGCCCATACCAAAAACAGCACTCCACAATGCCACCTAATAACTGCCTCATATGTGCACTTGTGACAGAACCTGCCTCTTTCAGATTGTTCTTTTCAAACATCAGTAAAAGTGCAACACTCCTAACTACTGCATTACCAATGGATTTGTCGCACGTCCATCACCTTACCTGGATGGATGGACGCCGCTGCCGAGAGTAGTGCCTTGTTATATGAATGTAATTTGTTGCTGTTGAAGGGTCTGGAACAGCAAAAGGGTAGATGATTCGGAAAACTTGTTTTAAGGAGCATCTTAAGGAGGAGAGAAAGAAAGGTTTGGGGAAGTGATTCCAGAATTCAAGGCCCAGGTACCTGAAAGCACAGTTGCCAATGGTGTTACGATCAAAATAGGAGACGCTCATGAAGTTAGATATGGAGGAAAGCAGAGATTTCAGAGTGCTGTGGGGCTAAAGGAGGTTATACTGACAGGCAGAGGCAGAGGCCATCAAGGGATTTGAACAGGAGGATGTGGAACATTGGGGCTGGAGGAGTTTGCAAAAATGTGGAGATGCCGGCGTTGGACTGGGGTAAACACAGTAAGAAGTTTAACAACACCAGGTTAAAGTCCAACAGGTTTATTTGGTAGCAAAAGCCACACAAGCTTTCGAGGCTCTGAGCCCCTTCTTCAGGTGAGTGGGAATTCTGTTCACAAACAGAACTTATAAGACACAGACTCAATTTACATGAATAATGGTTGGAATGCGAATACTTACAACTAATCCAGTCTTTAAGAAACAAAACAATGGGAGTGGAGAGAGCATCAAGACAGGCTAAAAAGATGTGTATTGTCTCCAGACAAGACAGCCAGTGAAACTCTGCAGGTCCACGCAACTGTGGGAGTTACAAATAGTGTGACATAAATTCTGATTCTAGGATCGCATGATAAAGACTCAGGAGGAAAAAAGCAGAAATATTTATGTGAAATAGTGTGACATAAACCCAATATCCCGGTTGAGGCCGTCCTTGTGTGTGCGGAACCTGGCTATCAGTTTCTGCTCCGCGACTCTGCGCTGTCGTGTGTCGCGAAGGCCGCCTTGGAGAACGCTTACCCGAATATCAGAGGCCGAATGCCCGTGACCGCTGAAGTGCTCCCCAACAGGAAGAGAACAGTCTTGCCTGGTGATTGTCGAGCGGTGTTCATTCATCCGTTGTCGCAGCGTCTGCATAGTTTCCCCAATGTACCATGCCTCGGGACATCCTTTCTTGCAGCGTATCAGGTAGACAACGTTGGCCGAGTTGCAAGAGTATGTACCGTGTACCTGGTGGATGGTGTTCTCACGTGAGATGATGGCATCTGTGTCGATGATCCGGCACGTCTTGCAGAGGTTGCTGTGGCAGGGTTGTGTGGTGTCTTGGTCACTGTTCTCCTGAAGGCTGGGTAGTTTGCTGCGGACAATGGTCTGTTTGAGGTTGTGCGGTTGTTTGAAGGCAAGAAGTGGGGGTGTGGGGATGGCCTTGGCGAGATGTTCGTCTTCATCAATGACATGTTGAAGGCTCCGGAGGAGATGCCGTAGCTTCTCCGCTCCGGGGAAGTACTGGACAACGAAGGGTACTCTGTCCACTGTGTCCCGTGTTTGTCTTCTGAGGAGGTCGGTGCGGTTTTTCGCTGTGGCGCGTTGGAACTGTTGATCAATGAGTCTAGCGCCATATCCTGTTCTTATGAGGGCATCTTTCAGCGTCTGGAGGTGTCTGTTGCGATCCTCCTCATCCGAGCAGATCCTGTGTATACGGAGGGCTTGTCCGTAGGGGATGGCTTCTTTAACGTGTTTAGGGTGGAAGCTGGAGAAGTGGAGCATCGTGAGGTTATCCGTGGGCTTGCGGTACAGTGAGGTGCTGAGGTGACCGTCCTTAATGGAGATGCGCGTGTCCAAGAATGCAACCGATTCCGGAGAGTAGTCTATGGTGAGCCTGATGGTGGGATGGAACTTGTTGATGTCATCATAGAGTTGTTTCAGTGATTGTTCACCATGAGTCCAAAGGAAGAAAATGTCATCGATGTATCTAGTGTA
Source organism: Mustelus asterias (assembly GCF_964213995.1). Lineage (NCBI taxonomy): Eukaryota > Metazoa > Chordata > Chondrichthyes > Carcharhiniformes > Triakidae > Mustelus > Mustelus asterias. The sequence continues at coordinate 39,279,187 of NC_135801.1, forward strand.
TAGCACCGGTTGAAGGTCCCGTGCGGTGAAGAAGTCTTGTTCGAACCTGTGCATGAAGATGTTGGCATATTGAGGTGCAAATTTGGTCCCCATGGCTGTTCCGTGTGTCTGGATGAAGAACTGGTTGTTGAAGGTGAAGATATTGTGGTCCAGGATGAAGCGGATGAGATGTAAAATTGCATCTGGAAACTGGCAGTTGTTGGCGCTGAGCACTGAGGCCGTTGCAGCAATGCCATCGTCATGGGGGATGCTGGTGTAGAGTGCTGAGACATCCATTGTGACGAGGAGCGCTCCTGGTTCAACTGCTCCATGTGTGCCGAGTTTCTGTAGGAAGTCCGTCGTGTCGCGACAAAAGCTGGGGGTTCTTTGTACAATGGGTTTCAGGATGCCCTCGACATAGCCGGAGAGGTTCTCGCACAGGGTCCCATTGCCCGATACGATGGGACGGCCGGGTGTGTTTGCCTTGTGTATCTTCGGGAGGCAGTAGAGATCTCCAACGCGGGGAGTACGTGGGATGAGAGCACGGAGGGTGTTCTGAAGGTCCGGATCAAAGGTCTTGATCAGAGTGTTGATCAGACCAAGACACCACACAACCCTGCCACAGCAACCTCTGCAAGACGTGCCGGATCATCGACACAGATGCCATCATCTCACGTGAGAACACCATCCACCAGGTACACGGTACATACTCTTGCAACTCGGCCAACGTTGTCTACCTGATACGCTGCAAGAAAGGATGTCCCGAGGCATGGTACATTGGGGAAACTATGCAGACGCTGCGACAACGGATGAATGAACACCGCTCGACAATCACCAGGCAAGACTGTTCTCTTCCTGTTGGGGAGCACTTCAGCGGTCACGGGCATTCGGCCTCTGATATTCGGGTAAGCGTTCTCCAAGGCGGCCTTCGCGACACACGACAGCGCAGAGTCGCGGAGCAGAAACTGATAGCCAGGTTCCGCACACACAAGGACGGCCTCAACCGGGATATTGGGTTTATGTCACACTATTTCACATAAATATTTCTGCTTTTTTCCTCCTGAGTCTTTATCATGCGATCCTAGAATCAGAATTTATGTCACACTATTTGTAACTCCCACAGTTGCGTGGACCTGCAGAGTTTCACTGGCTGTCTTGTCTGGAGACAATACACATCTTTTTAGCCTGTCTTGATGCTCTCTCCACTCCCATTGTTTTGTTTCTTAAAGACTGGATTAGTTGTAAGTATTCGCATTCCAACCATTATTCATGTAAATTGAGTCTGTGTCTTATAAGTTCTGTTTGTGAACAGAATTCCCACTCACCTGAAGAAGGGGCTCAGAGCCTCGAAAGCTTGTGTGGCTTTTGCTACCAAATAAACCTGTTGGACTTTAACCTGGTGTTGTTAAACTTCTTACTAAGTTTAACAACACCAGGTTAAAGTCCAACAGGTTTATTTGGTAGCAAAAGCCACACAAGCTTTCGGAGCTCCAAGCCCCTTCTTCAGGTGAGTGGGAATTCTGTTCACAAACGGAGCATATAAAGACACAAACTCAATTTACGTGAATAATGGTTGGAATGCGAATACTTACAACTAATCAAGTCTTTAAGAAACAAAACAATGTGAGTAGAGAGAGCATCAAGACAGGCTAAAAAGATGTGTATTGTCTCCAGACAAGACAGCCAGTGAAACTCTGCAGGTCTCGGCAACGGTGGGGGTTACAAATAGTGTGACATGAACCCAATATCCCGGTTGAGGCCGTCCTCGTGTGTGCGGAACTTGGCTATCAGTTTCTGCTCAGCGACTCTGCGCTGTCGTGTGTCGCGAAGGCCGCCTTGGAGGAACACTACAGACAGTTACTTGCAGATCCGACCAAAGAACACACCCGTCAACTCAACACTCTGATCAAGACCTTTGATCCGGACCTTCAGAACACCCTCCTTGCTCTCATCCCACGTACTCCCCGCGTTGGAGATCTGTACTGCCTCCCGAAGATACACAAGGCAAACACACCCGGCCGTCCCATCGTATCGGGCAATGGGACCCTGTGCGAGAACCTCTCTGGCTACGTTGAGGGCATCCTGAAACCCATTGTACAAAGAACCCCCAGCTTTTGTCGCGACACGACGGACTTCCTACAGAAACTCGGGACACATGGAGCAGTTGAACCAGGAGCGCTCCTCGTCACAATGGATGTCTCGGCACTCTACACCAGCATCCCCCATGACGATGGCATTGCTGCAACGGCCTCAGTGCTCAGCGCCAACAACTGCCAGTTTCCAGATGCAATTTTACATCTCATCCGCTTCATCCTGGACCACAACATCTTCACCTTCAACAACCAGTTCTTCATCCAGACACACGGAACAGCCATGGGGACCAAATTCGCACCTCAATATGCCAACATCTTCATGCACAGGTTCGAACAAGACTTCTTCACCGCACGGGACCTTCAACCAATGCTATACACTAGATACATCGATGACATTTTCTTCCTTTGGACTCATGGTGAACAATCACTGAAACAACTCTATGATGACATCAACAAGTTCCATCCCACCATCAGACTCACCATGGACTACTCTCCGGAATCGGTTGCATTCTTGGACACACGCATCTCCATTAAGGACGGTCACCTCAGCACCTCACTGTACCGCAAGCCCACGGATAACCTCACGATGCTCCACTTCTCCAGCTTCCACCCTAAACATGTTAAAGAAGCCATCCCCTACGGACAAGCCCTCCGTATACACAGGATCTGCTCAGATGAGGAGGATCGCTACAGACACCTCCAGACGTTGAAAGATGCCCTCATAAGAACAGGATATGGCGCTCGACTCATTGATCAACAGTTCCAACGCGCCACAGCGAAAAATCGCACCGACCGCTTCAGAAGACAAACACGGGACACAGTGGACAGAGTACCCTTCGCTGTCCAGGACTTCCCCGGAGCGGAGAAGCTACGGCATCTCCTCCATGGCCTTCAACATGTCATTGATGAAGACGAACATCTCGCTAAGGCCATCCCCACACCCCCACTTCTTGCCTTCAAACAACCGCACAACCTCAAACAGACCATTGTCTGCAGCAAACTACCCAGCCTTCAGGAGAACAGTGACCATGACACCACACAATCCTGCCACAGCAACCTCTGCAAGACGTGCCGGATCATCGACACAGATGCCAGCATCTCACGTGAGAACACCATCCACCAGGTACACGGTACATACTCTTGCAATTCGGCCAACGTTGTCTACCTGATACACTGCAAGAAAGGATGTCCAGAGGCATGGTACATTGGGGAAACTATGCAGACGCTGCGACAACAGATGAATGAACACCGCTCGACAATCACCAGGCAAGACTGTTCTCTTCCTGTTGGGGAGCACTTCAGCGGTCACGGGCATTCGGCCTCTGATATTCGGGTAAGCGTTCTCCAAGGCGGCCTTCGCGACACACGACAGCGCAGAGTCGCTGAGCAGAAACTGATAGCCAAGTTCCGCACACACGAGGACGGCCTCAACCGGGATATTGGGTTCATGTCACACTATTTGTAACCCCCACCGTTGCCTAGAACTGCAGAGTTTCACTGGCTGTCTTGTCTGGAGACAATACACATCTTTTTAGCCTGTCTTGATGCTCTCTCCACTCACATTGTTTTGTTTCTTACAGACTTGATTAGTTGCAAGTATTCACATTCCAACCATTATTCATGTAAATTGAGTTTGTGTCTTTATATGCTCTGTTTGTGAACAGAATTCCCACTCACCTGAAGAAGGGGCTTGCAGCTCCGAAAGCTTGTGTGGCTTTTGCTACCAAATAAACCTGTTGGACTTTAACCTGGTGTTGTTAAACCTCTTACGGAGTTTGCAAAGACAGGGAGAGGCAGGAATCAATGAAGCATTTGAACAGGAAGGTGAGAATTATCGGATTGGAGGTAGGAAATGGATGAGGGCCCTGGAGTGATCTGGACAGAAGAATGTGAATCAAAGATCCAGAGTAAGTTACAGAGGGAGAGAGAGAAAGGGAGGGGACGGCACAGTAGCACAGTGGTTAGCACTGCAGCTTCACAGTGCCAGGGACCCGGGTTCGATTTCCAGCTTGGGTCACTGTCTGTGTGGAGTTTGCATGTTCTCCCCATGTCTGCGTGGGTTTCGTCCGGGTGCTCAGGTTTCCTCCCATATTCTGAAAGACGTGCTGGTTAGGTGCATTGACCCGAACAGGCGCCAGACAATGGCGACTTGGGAAATTTCACAGTAACTTCATTGCAGTGTTAATATAAGCCTTATTTGTGACTAATAAATACACTTTAACTTTGAAGAAAGGGTCGTGGATGGATTTAAACATGATGATGTGAATTTTAAAGTATCAAAACTGCTGGAACAATCCATTATTGTACTGGAGCTGAGAGCTCCTTGCTCTGACATCAGCTTTCCAGTATATATTGGTGAACTGAGCCACTCAACCAAAAAGAGAATCCTGCTCTCCTAAAGGAGAACCCACTCAGTCAAGCAGAGAACTCCACTCACCTGAACAGGTCACTCCAATATCCTTTGTGTGTGTGGAGCTATTCCCCACCTGTGGGTTGGCTAAGCACTGATCGAGGGAAATCTCTCTCCCGTCACACCTCCATTCTTTCAACCAGATGTCCCCAATCCCCTCTCCATAGTAGGTATTTTGTGTTGCTGACAGGGCTGACCCACAATTCAACACTCTGCAGATTACATTTGTTGCGTTAACATTCTCGTCGTTGCCATAGATGGTCCCCCAGGTAGCTTTACGATAAACCTCAACTCTCCCAGAGCACATGTTAGTACCGTTCACCAGCCGGATGGGTACTGGACCTGGAATAGAGATCAAGAAATGTTAGAAACCTTTCTGGTTTTGACTAGAATGATCTAGAATTTACTGTAATTATGGATCTGAGGTGGGAATGGGTTTGGAGTTTGGGGGTTGTGTGCTTGGGTGAGGTTATCAGTGAGCATTTAAATGTCATAAGTTGCCATTAATGAACAGACTGGGATCTAAGCCACCCACTCTGTAACATAGAAACATAGAAAATAGGAGTAGGAGGAGGCCATTTGGCCCTTCGAGCCTGCTCCACCATTCATTAAGATCATGGCTGGTCATCCAACTCAATAGCCTAATCCTGCTTTTTTCCCATAACCTTTGATCCCATTTGCCCCAAGTGATATATCCAGCCACCTCTTGAATGCATTCAATGTTTTGGCATCAACTACTTCCTGTGGTAATGAATTCCAGAGGCTAACCACTCTTTGGGTGAAGAAATGTCTCCTCACGTCCACCCTAAATGGTCTACCCTGAATCCTCAGACTGTGACCCTGGTTCTGGACCCCCCACCATTGGGAACATCCTGCCTGCATTTATCCTGTCAAGACCTGTTAGAATTTTATAAGTCTCTATGAGATACCCCCTCATTCGTCTGAACTCCAGCGAAAACAATCCTAACCTAGTCAATCTCTCCTCATACATCAGTCCCACTGTTCCCAAATCAGCCTGGTAAACCTTCGCTGCACTCCCTGAAGAGCAAGAACATCTTTCCTCAGAAAAGGAGACCAAAACTGCACACGATACTCTAGGTGTGGCCTCATCAAGGCCCTATATAGTTGCAACAACACATCCCTGCTCCTGTAGTCAAAACCTCTCGCAATGAAGGCCAGCATGCCATTTGCCTTCTTTACCACCTGCTGCACCTGCATGCTTACCTTCAGTGACTGGTGTACAAGGACACTCAGGTTACGGTGCACACTCCCCTCTCCCAATTTACAGCCATTCAGGTAGTAATCTGCCTTCGTGTTTTTGCTTGCAAAGTGAGTAACCTCACACTTATCCAAATTATACTGCATCTGCCATTGATTAGCCCACTCACCCAACCTGTCCAGATCATTCTGAAGGATCTCTGCATCCTTGTCACAGTTCACCCTCCCACCCAACTTGGTATCATCTGCAAACTTTGAGATATTACATTTTGTTCCCTCATCCAAATCATTAATATATATTGTGAATAGCTGGGGTCCCAGCACCGATCCCTGTGGCACCCCACTTGTTACTGCCTGCCAATTTGAAAAGCACCCATTAATTCCCATTCTTTGTTTCCTCTCTGCCAATCAGTTTTCTATCCATCTCAATACACTTCCTCCAATCCCTTGCACGATAATCTCTTGTGCGAGACTTTGTCAAACACTTTCTGAAAGTCCACATATACCACATCTACTGGTTCCCCCTTGTCAACTCTACTAGTTACATCTTCAAAGAATTCCAACAGATTTGTCAAGCATGATTTCCCCTTCATAAATCCATACTGACTCTGTCTGATCCTGCCACTGCTTTCTAAATGCTCTGCTATAAAGTCCTTGATAATGGATTTGAGAATTTCCCCCACTACCGGTGTTAAGCTTACTGGTTTATAATTCCCTGTTTTCTCTCTATCTCCCTTTTTGAATATTGGAATGACATTCGCTACCCTCCAATCTGCAGGGACTGTTCCAGAGAATTATAGAATCCTGGAAGATGAACACCAATGCATCCATTATTTCTGGAGCCATTTCCTTAAGTACTCTGGGATGTAGATTATCAGGCCCTGGGGATTTATCCGCCTTCGATCCCATCAATTTTCCCAGTGCCATTTCTCTACTAATACTGATCTCCCTCAGTTCTTCCCTCTCACTAAAACACATTCAGACCTTAAATTCTGTTTAAACCTCTTGGAGTTTACTTTTCTCTGTACAGTTTCTGTTAACATGGAGGTTCTAGTTGACATGCACCAACCGACTGTCATGTTATTATAATGATATAATACTTTCAGCCTATTTACTGTACAAGATACAACGCACCAATCACTCATACTGTAAACACATTGCGAGTTTAAACACATTGTGAGTTTATTTATTAAGATGATGCATGTGAAAATATTTACACATAGCTATGAGGATTCAAGATGTCAGCGCTGCGCTCAAAGCAAAAGTGAAACTAAGATCGGATTACATGACACATAAGAACATAAGAACTAGGAGCAGGAGTAGGCCATCTGGCCCCTTGAGCCTGCTCCGCCATTCAATAAGATCATGGCTGATCTTTTTGTGGACTCAGCTCCACTTACCTGCCCGCTCACCATAACCCTTAATTCCTTTACTGTTCAAAAATGTATCTATCCTTGCCTTAAAACATTCAATGAGGTAGCCTCAACTGCTTCACTGGGGAGGGAATTCCACAGATTCACAACCCTTTGTGTGAAGAAGTTCCTCCTCAACTCAGTCCTAAATCGGCTTCACCTTATTTTGAGGCTATGCCCCCTAGTTCTAGTTTCACCCACCAGTGGAAACAACTTCCCTGCTTCTATCTTATCTATTCCCTTCATAATCTTATATGTTTCTATAAGATCTCCCCTCATTCTTCTGAATTCCAATGAGTATAGCCCCAGTCTACTCAGTCTCATCTCATAAGCCAACCCTCTCAACTCCGGAATCAACCTCGTGAATCTCCTCTGCACCCCCTCCAGTGCCAGTATATCCTTTCTCAAGTAAGGAGACCAAAACTGTACACAGTATTCCAGGTGTGACTTCACCAGCACCTTATACAGCTGCAACATAATCTCGCTGTTTTTAAACTCCATCCCTCTGGCAATGAAGGACAAAATTCCATTTGCCTTCTTAATTACCAGCTGCACCTACAAACCAACTCCTTGAGATTCCTGCACAAGGACACCCAGGTCCCTCTGCACAGCAGCATGCTGCAATATTTTACCATTTAAATAATAGTCCATTTTGCTGTTATTCCTACCAAAATGGACGACATCACATTTACCAACATTGTACTCCATCTGCCAGACCCTCGCCCACCCACTTAGATTATCTATATCCCTTTGCAGACTTTCAGCGTCCTCTGCACACTTTGCTCTTCCACCCATCTTAGTGTCATCTGCGAATTTTGACACACTACACTTGGTCCCCAACTCCAAATCATCCATGTAAATCGTAAACAATTGCGGTCCCAACACTGATCTCTGAGGCACACCACTAGTCACTGATCGCCAACCAGAAAAACACCCATTTACCCCCACTCTTTGCTCTCTGTTAGTTAACTAATCCTCTATCCATGCTAATACATTACCCGTAACACTGTGCACCTTTATCTTATGTAGCAGTCTTTGGTGCGGCACCTTGTCAAATGCCTTCTGGAAATCCACATTTCCCTTTCAGTGATGTCATGCTGTTGTAAATTACAAAAGAGGTCACAATCTATGATGAAGAAACTGTGAGAAAGGCAATCATATTCTTCAGAAAACTTAGAATGGTGTCAGAGCATGTACAGCTCAGAAAAAGGCCATTTGTCCAATTGATTGTTGCTTGCAGTTATGCTTTTTCAAAAATTCATTTATGGGACATGGGCAATGCTGGCTTCACCAGCATTTATTGCCCACCCTAGTTGCCCCTGAGAAGGTGATGGTGAGCTGTCTTCTTGAACCACTGCAGACCCTGTGGTACAGATACATCACAGTAAGAAGTCTCACAACACCAGGTTAAAGTCCAACAGGTTTATTTGGCAGCACTAGCTTTCAGAGCTCCAAGCACCTTCTTCAGGTGAGGGAGGACTCATGTTCACAAACAGGCCATATAAAGACACAAACTCAATTTACAAGATAATGGGTGGAATGCGAGTCTTTACAGGTAATCAAGTCTTAAAGGTACAGACAATGAGAGTGGAGAGAGGGGTAAGCACAGGTTAAAGAGATGTGTATTATCTCCAGCCAGGACAGTTGGTGAGATTTTGCAAGTCCAGGCAAGCCATGGGGGTTACAGATAGTGTGACATGAACCCAAGATCCCGGTTGAGGCCGTCCTCATGTGTGCGGAACTTGGCTATCAGTCTCTGCTCAGTGATTCTGCATTATCGTGTGTCGTGAAGGCCGCCTTGGAGAACGCTTACCCGAAGATCAGAGGCTGAATGCCCGTGACTGCTGAAGTGTTCCCCGATTGGAAGGGAACACTCCTGCCTGGTGATTGTTGAATGGTGTTCATTCATTCATTGTAGTAGTGTCTGCATGGTCTCACCAATGTACCATGCCTCGGGACATCCTTTCCTGCAGCGTATCAGGTAGACAACGTTGGCCGAGTTGCAAGAGTATGTACCGTGTACCTGGTGGATGGCGTTCTCACGTGAGATGATGGTATGTGTGTCGATGATCTGGCACGTCTTGCAGAGGTTGCTGTGGCAGGGTTGTGTGATGTCGTGGTCACTGTTCGCCTGAAGGCTGGGTAGTTTGCTGCGGACAATGGTCTGTTTGAGGTTGTGCGGTTGTTTGAAGGCAAGAAGTGGGGGTGTGGGAATGGCCTTGGCGAGATGTTCGTCTTCATCGATGACATGTTGAAGGCTCCGGAGAAGATGTCGTAGTTTCTCCCCTCCGGGGAAGTACTGGATGACGAAGGGTACTCTGTCCGCCGTGTCCCATGTTTGTCTTCTGAAGAGGTCGGTGCGGTTTTTCGCTGTGGCACGTCGGAACTGTCGATCGATGAGTCGAATGCCATATCCTATTCTTATGAAGGCATCTTTCAGCGTCTGTAGGTGTCTGTTGCGATCCTCCTCATCTGAGCAGATCCTGTATATACGGAGGGCTTGTCCGTAGAAGATGGCTTCTTTAACATGCTTAGGGTGGAAACTGGAGAAGTGGAGCATCGTGAGGTTATCCGTGGGCTTGCGGTAAAGTGAAGTGCTGAGGTGACTGTCCTTGATGGAGATGCGTGTCCAAGAATGCAACCGATTTCGGAGAGTAGTCCATGGTGAGTCTGATGGTGGGATGGAACTTGTTGATGTCATCATATGGTTGTTTCAATGATTGTTCACCATGAGTCCAAAAGAAGAAAATGTCATTGACGTATCTAGTGTATAGCATCGGTTGAAGGTCCTGTGCGGTGAAGATATCTTGTTCGAACCTGTGCATAAAGATGTTGGCATATTGAGGTGCGAATTTGGTCCCCAAGGCTGTTCCGTGTGTCTGGATGAAGAACTGGTTGTTGAAGGTGAAGACGTTGTGGTCCAGGATGAAGCGGATGAGTTGTAAAATTGCATCTGAAAACTGGCAGTTGTCGGCGTTGAGTACTGAGGCCGTTGCAGCAATGCCATCGTCGTGGGAGATGCTGGTGTAGAGTGCCGAGACGTCCATTTTGACGAGGAGTGCTCCTGGTTCAACTGCTCCATGTGTGCTGAGTTTCTGTAGGAAGTCCGTAGTGTCACGACAGAAGCTGGGGGTTCTTTGTACAATGGGTTTCAGGATGCCCTCGACATAGCCGGAGAGGTTCTCACACAGGGTCCCATTGCCTGATACGATGGGACGGCCAGGTGTGTTTGCCTTGTGTATCTTCGGGAGGCAGTAGAGATCTCCAACGCGGGGAGTACGTGGGATGAGAGCAAGGAGGGTGCTCTGAAGGTCCGGATCAAAGGTCTTGATCAGTCTGTTGAGTTGACAGGTGTGTTCTTTGGTCGGATCTGCGGGGTAACTGTCTGTAGTGTTCCTGGTTGTTCAGTTGTCGGTACACTTCTTTGCAGTAATCCGTTCTGTTCAGTATGACGATGGCCCCTCCTTTGTCTGCTGGTTTGATGACAATGTTGCGGTTGGTCTTGAGAGCATGGATGGCATTGCGTTGTGCTTGGGTAACGTTCGGGGCCGTCTTGTGAGTGCGGCTAATGAATCTGGCATTGACACACCTCCTGATGGCTTGGGCATACATGTCGAGTCGAGGGCAGCGGCCTTCCGGAGGAGTCCAATTCGACTCTTTCCTCTTCGGTCGCTGCACCGCAGATCTCTCTGTTGGCTGTTCCGGTTCATTGGCTGTCTCATTGTGTTCGCTGTTGGCCTCTTGGTACATCAGCAGAGATGGGGCGGCACGGTAGCACAGTGGTTAGCACTGCTGCTTCACAGCTCCAGGGTCCCGGGTTCGATTCCCGGCTCGGGTCACTGTCTGTGTGGAGTTTGCACATTCTCCTCGTGCCTGCGTGGGTTTCCTCCGGGTGCTCCGGTTTCCTCCCACAGTCCAAAGATATGCGGGTTAGGTTGATTGGCCAGGTTTAAAAAAAAAAAATTGCCCCTTAGTGTCCTGAGATGTGTAGGTCAGAGGGATTAGCAGGTAAATATGTGGGGGTAGGGCCTGGGTGGGATTGTGATCGGTGCAGACCCGATGGGCCGAATGGCCTCCTTCTGCACTGTAGGGTTTCTATGATTTCTATGATCAGCAGAGCTGTCGGGAGGGAGTTCCAAGATTTTGACCCAACGACCGTGAAGGAATAGCAATATAGTTCCAAATCAGAATGGTGAGTGGCTTGGAAGGGGATTTCCTGATGGTGGTACTCCCATGTATCTTGCATCCTTGTTCTTCTAAATGGTATTGATCATGGGTTTGGAAGCTACTGCCTAAGAAGCCTTGGTGAGTTCCTACAGTACATTCTGTAGATGGTACTCACTGCTAGCACTGTGCATCAGTGGTGAAGGGAGTGAATGGTTGTGTATGGAGTGCCAATCAAGTTGGCTGCTTTGTCCCAGATAGTGTCAAGCTTCCTGTGTTGTTGGAGCTGCACTCATCAAGGCAAAAGAGTATTCTATCACACTGTTGACTTGTATTTCATACGGACCAGCTAGTGGGGGTATTTACAGACATCTTTAATGACAGTCTTCTTGTATTTGCATCCATTACCGAATATTCTTTGCTGCTACTGGGAGTAAGTTCATCGTCATCACCATCTATTCTACTGGGGATACAACCGGTCGGGTGTCTGCTATTGGTAGCCAACTCAAAGCATCTGCATTGGCTATTCAGCCTCCTGGACAGTGTTTCAATCAATAATGATAAGCGGCCAGGAATAAAGTCTATTGTTAGATTCAGGCTGATGCTATTGGTGGCACTGCCTTGTCTTCCTTTAGCAGTCCTAGTAGTGGCTTGTGATCCGTGAGAATGATCACAAGTAGATACTGGTGAAATTTCTAAACCCCGATAATCACTGCCAACCTTTCTTTTTCAATATGGGTGTGTTTGTGTTCTATGATAGCCAAGGTCTGGAAGCATATGCAATTGGGCATTCATCTCCGTTTGGCCACCTATGTGCCAATACCGTCCCGATTCCATACGGGGACACACCGCAGGTCAGCAATAGTTCTTTCCTGAGACAGTAATGTGCCAGAATGTTCAACGAGGAAAGCTGTTGCTTTACTTTGCTGAAAGCCAAGAATTGCCTGGAAGTTCATTTCCAAGGTTGGTCCTTTTTTAGTAATTGATGTAATGGGGCTAGGATGGAGGCAAGGTTGGGTATAAATCTTCTGTAATAGGTTATCAACCCCAGAAATGATCTTAGCTCCTGGATGGATGTGAGAGCTGGGGCACCTTTGATCGCCTGCACCTTGTCTTCCAACAGGTGTAGACGAGACTTGTCTACTCCAAACTCCAGATAGGTCACTGGGGGACCTGGAATACACATTTTTCCCACGCCTGCTTTGGAAAATCGCCTCAGGACTTTCTCTAGGTGTTCCTTATTCATTTTCCCTGTTATGAAGATGTCATGATGTGGAGATGCCGGCGTTGGACTGGGGTAAACACAGTAAGAGTTTTAACCTGGTGTTGTTAAAACTCTTACTATGAAGATGTCATCCAGATAAACAGCCACCTGAAATAGGCCTTGCAAGATATTTTCCATCGTTCGCTAGAAAATTGGGCAGGCTGATGATACCCCAAATGGCAATCTTGTGTATTGGAAAAGACCTTTGTATGTATTAATTGTTTTATTCATGTGTGGTGTGGTATTGGAGAGGTTGATTCTATTGTTAAATAAATCACTAAGTTTTGAAACTCGTTTGGAGTCCGTCTTGCCTCTTCTTCTCCCATCAACACACTCTGGCGAGGTCACAGTTTCAATATCCCTTACCATAAATCCGGAGTCTAGAACCGAGGGTGATCTGAGCGATTCGAACCCGCTCACTCAAGGGAGACAGCTGGTCAGGAGATAAAGAACAGAGTCTCTCTGTTCTCTTTCTTGGAGACCTACTCGAGTGGAGTGGGTGCAGGGTGACCGTTATCCCACCGACAAGGGAGAGAATCACTCAGGCCTTGGGGGCGGTTTTGGGATGGCTGTGTGATATCAGTATCAGGTTACCGGTCAGGTATAAACGGTGAGCCTGGTTCAGCGCTCTCTCCTGCGGAGTTGCCCCAGTGCAGCATTCCCCGGCCTTTGAAATTTCAAGGCCTGTAAGAGAGAGACACTCACAGCTATCGGCAGACCCCCAAATACCCGCCTGTAAGTGGAGTAAAGAGAAAGATCATGCTACAATGGCGACCGCGACAGGACTCCGGTGGTCTGGGATATGTGACTTGCCAGAGGGGGTGAGGGAAAGAAGCAAGATGGAGGAGGGAATCTCCTCTTATCTATTTAAAAAAATCAACCTTACCAAAAAATGGGTGATAGCGCTCACAACAATAGAGCAGCCCGCAGCTGCTGCCGTGGAGTGGAAGAGAGCAAGGATTATAATAAGGGACAGGCAAAGGCAGTTTGGCTGGCGTGCTTATCCCAGCAGGTAGCCAAAATGGAGAGACGTATTGCCATTCTGGAAGAGCAACTTGGAGAAGCAAGGACCAGCACAGGGGAAGGCGCTAGAGCAGAGGAACAGCTATATGAAGAGCTTTGTGAGGCCAGGCAGTGTATCCTGCAGGCAAATGAGTCACACAGAAACACCCAGGAGTTTCTCCAATGCCAGATTGTAGAGGCAAAGGAGAGGGAGTGGAATGCCCAGGAACTCCTGGCTCAGAGTACACTGAGGTACAGGGAGCTGGAGGGAAGGTTCAGGGACATTCAGGCAGCATACAGGGTAGCCTGTGATGAGCGGGGGGACAGTGATCATGGGCCGTGTCAGGAAAGGATAGGAGAGCTGGAGGAGGCTCTGTCCAAAGTTAGGGGACGGGCGTAGCTGGTAGGACTAGGAGGGTCCCCTGGGGGCAGAGGGCTTCCCACAGCAGACGATTCCCCAGGGGCTAAGGGGAATAGACCGCCTCCAGAAGCGCCGGTAATGTGTCCGGGTCGGCAGGTGGGGTTCGGGCTGTCCAGGGAGGGAAGGGCCCAAGGGAAGGGGAGTCGGGAGAACACCCCCAGTTAACGGCGTCTCCGTCGTGTGTAGCACACCACGAGGCGGTGGGGCTACCAATCATGGTGGGAGAGCCGGAGGCCGTAGTGTTAGAGGGGCAGCAGCCCCAGGTGGGGCAGATGTGCCCGGTAAGGCAGCGCAAGTATGGTCCCCCAGTGGGACAGGCAGATAGGGTACCGATAGAGAGCGATATAATAATTCCCCATGGGGCACACGCGCTCAGGGGGATGGTGACCCACATTCCAAGGTTGACCAGGGCGGGAGACCCGTCATTACATTTTATGGAGGTGCAGCAGGCAGCTGACATAAACGACTGTGATGAGGTGGAAAGGGTAAAACTATTACTGATGACCCTAGACTCATATCTATGTAAGGCAGTGACCTCCAGGGAAGGGGGAAGACCTGCAACATGGGTAGCGGCACAGACAGCGGTTCTGGAGGCCATGGGGTTAAACCAGGGTAGTCCTTTCACGAGGGTGTGGGAGACAAAGCAGCAAGTCGCAGAGTCTCCGGACATGTTCGCAGACAGGCTGTGGACGGTGTATGAGGGAGCGTGTGGAACTCCTTTAGACAGGCAGAATTTGGATGAGAGAACAGCCCACTGGCTGAAATCACTGGTAGCAAACTGTCTCCCGCGAGTTAGGGCAAAGGCCGAGCATTGGTTCGACCCAACGGACCCGAACCTTAACGAGGCGGGGGTAATTAGAAAACTCACCCTTGCATACCGCAATGGGGAGAAGGGTGAGGAGAAGCCCTCTAAGGGCAAGGTGCACGAAATTGCACCGGCACCCCCTCAAGAGGAGGGAGTGGAAGCAGGAAGGCTGTCGGATTTCGGACAAGAGACCGGTGTGCTACGGGTGTGGGAAGCCCGGGCACTACAGGAGGGAGTGTAGAAACCCGAATAGGTCAGTGGGGGAAAGGGCCCCGGTAGCAGCCAACCCAGCCCCGGTGGTAGGTGTACCTGGACAGGGGACTATAGATGTTAAAGATCTGCTGGCATATTTACAATCCAAAGCAGCAGAACCCGGACAGGTGGCCATGGCAACCGGCCAGAGAGCACCCGTGTCCGTACCCCAAGCACCCCTATGACTACCATCGAAGCAGCCCACCTTTTTATGCCCACTAGAGTATGGCCCATGCGGGAGACCCTGGGTCAGGATGGGGGTCCAGGATGTAGTCGGGAGTTACAGGTGCTTCCAGTACTATTGTCCACACGGACAACCCTCGAACATCCCCCCTATCCAGCGGGGCTCCCTACAGTCTTGTCAGGTTACGGGGAACGAGAAGGCTGGTTTTTTCTTGGTTCCTTTGTCCATCAGGTTAGGGACACTCCAGGCGTAGTGGAAATGCATCCTGATGAGCTGGGAACAAGAGGGTAAAGGGATTTTAGGAGCCGACTTTATAGTGGCACACCAGGTCCTGGTGGATCTGTCACACTGTCTGTGGGGCATAACAGGGGAGGGGGCTGGGAAGGAGGTCATGGTGATAGAGGAAGCACACGAGAAGGGGGCCCTGTGTCTGGTAAAGCCTAAGGAGGGGTATGATTCAGAGCCCCTAGTAAGAAGTACCCCGGAGGAATATCAAGGGTATGTAAAAGGAAATCGAGCCACCTTCGCGACCCATAAGCATGATTGTGGGAGGGTCACCGGAACAGAGGTAAGGATAGACGGGGATCCCATGTCCCGACCCCAAAAACAGTATAACTTCCCCCGGGAAGCGAAGGCTGATTTAGAAACCGCCCTAAGTTCGCTGGCCAGGCAAGGCAAGGCATTTTGAGGCCAATCGCCACCCACGTGAACTCGCCACTCTGGCCAGTAAGGAAGCCAGATAATTCATGGAGGGCGACTGTGGATTATAGGGTCCTCAATAAAAACATTCCGGCTTGCGCCCCAACGGTGGCAGCCGTAGCAGACCTGTTAGGAGAGATCCCAGCGTCAGCATCTGTATTTACAACGCTGGACATTTCTAATGGCTTCTGGTCCATCCCAGTCAGGCAGGAGGACCAATATAAGTTTGCGTTTATGTTTAAGGGGCAGCAGTATCCATGGAGCTGCCTTCCACAAGGGTTCCACAACAGCCCCAACATTTTCCACCAATGCATGGCGGAATGTCTGAAAGGATTTAGTGAGCCTCACAGACTCATCCAGTATGTGGATGACAATTTACTGTTTACGGACAGTAGTGAGGAACATGGCCCCCTGGTCGACGAGCTGTTGGAGTTGCTCTGTAGGAGCGGGTTGAAAGTCAACCCAACGAAAGCACAGATTGGGTTGCGGGAGGTCAAGTTCCTGGGATTGACCCTCAGGGCCGGGCAAAGGGGGGTAGATGCAGCAAGAAGGCAAACAGTACAGGAACTCCCAGTCCCAGCGGAAGTCAAAGGGGTTAGGTCCTTTTTGGGAATCACAGGCTACTGCCATGATTTCATTGAGGACGATGCCACAACCGCACCACCTTTGCTCAGGCTGCTGCGAGGGGGGGTAGAGTGGGAATGGGATGAGAAATGTGAGTCTGCATTTGTCCGACTTAAACAGGACTTGCAGAAGGCCCCAGCTCTGGGAGCCATTGACCCCAGGGGGGAGTTTTTCCTGGAGGTGGCCGCAGGCAGTGATGGCCTGAGCGCGGTGCTCCTCCAGGAACGGCACGGCAAGCTGAGGCCGGTAGTTTATTCCTCCCGGGTCCTCACGGAAGTAGAAAGGTCGAACTCTAACTGTGAGCGGCACCTGCGAGCCACATACTGGGCAGTGAAGAAGGTGCAAGTTTTTATTATGAAGGAGGAAATTTTTCAGAAAACCATATTTTGTAGCATCAAACATATTTACTTATTGGACTAATTGGCACCACTCATAACAGGCCAACAATGCAGAGGGGCACCCCCGGATGGATATTCGATCGGGTCCCCCCCTGCACAGCTGAGAGACTCGCGAATTTCAAAGACTACGGAAGATCCCTAATCTGCCTAGCAACAGCGCGCAGCTGCATTTTAAACTGGCCAAGGACGATCAAGATCCCTACGAAACGAGACATAGAGTGGGTTATCAAAACCAAGCTATCACTGAAATATTACCAATTCGGCCAAGGCAGACATAAAAATCTGATAAACTAAGATATAAGAATAAAAGATTAGAATGAAATACTCCAGACATCCAACAGGACAGGATGACATTAACACTCAATCTCACAAGCAGGAAACACAGACACGAAACAATAAGATCAATTCAGATAAAATCATAGAAATCATAGAAATCATAGAAACCCTTCAGTACAGAAAGAGGCCATTCGGCCCATCGAGTCTGCACCGACCACAATCCCACCCAGGCCCTACCCCCATATCTCCACAGATTTACCCACTAATCCCTCTAACCTACACATTTAAGGGCAATTTTTTTAGCATGGCCAATCAACCTAACCCGCACATCTTTGGACTAAGAGGACACATAGAGAAGATAATGGGAAACGCATTTAGACACCGGGGCAGGACCAAGTAATCCCATTAACACGAACACACACCATACAAATGCTAATCGATGAAACTTCCTAGGGACTTTTTAAACTGACAGACCACTTTATACATATTGTAAAAATGCATAATCAAATGTTCCCGCTCGAATTTGAAACTCTATAAAGATACACCGCTGATGTGATTTAATTGAGATCAACGTGGCCAAGCCACTGTTTCTGAGCTGGCTACGGGGGTCTCCCTGGGATCCCAGCAATTGTACAATAAAGACACGCTTTGAACCTTGATTTGCGACTCAACTTCTATTCTGCACTGGTAAAGGGATATTTCCCTCCAACAATTAGAATGTCCCCCATCACTCTCCTGACCCACCATACCCCAACCCAAATGCTGTTGGACGGCCGGATTAAGGACGGCACTGAGCAGCGCTAGGATCACCCAATGGACCCTTCTCCTTTCCCAAATGGCTTTACGGGCTCGTAGCTCGCAGCCAACTTGGTGTACCCCGGGGAACCACACCATTGTTCGGTAGAGGGGGTACGGGAGGTAGAGTTTGGCTTTCAGGCAGGGCTGCACCCCATGGGTAGGGAGATATATGTGGACGGGTCCAGTACCGTATCTGAGGGCACCAGGCTCACGGGTTGCGGGATCTGGGACCCGGAGGCAGAGATAGTCCTTGCCCTTAAACTCCCACATACTCTAAGTGCTCAGCAGGCAGAGCTGGCCACAGTGATGTATGTGGTGACCCACCCCGAACGTTTCCCCACTCCATACACCATATGTTCGGACAGCATGTTTACCTGCAACTTATGTACAGAATATCTGGCCATCTGGTCCCGCCGAGGGTACACGTCTTCGGACAGGAAGCCCCTTACCACAAGGCCTCTGCTCGAGAGGATCGTGGCTGCCGTAGGGAAGGGCGGGGATAGGTATATCCACAAGGTAAAAGCCCACTCCAAAACGGAGCCACGGTGTGAGGGGAACCGAAAGGCAGATCTCCTGGCGAAAGAGTGAGCCAGGAATGGGGTAACGTGGGACTCCTACGGGGAAGGACAGGTTGCAGCAGCCAGAGGGCAGCCTCAAAGAGGGAGTACAGGGGTGGCTTTGGCCCCAGACCTGGCCACGGTCCAGGCACAGGACCCCATTCTCAAGGCTGCCTCAGCAGCCATTTGCAGGCAGGAGAGAGTAGAGGGACCGTATGGGGATAAAGACATGTCAGTAAAAGAAGGCCTGCTCTTTAAGGGAGACCAATGGGTCGTGCCTTCCCAGCACAGGAGGGAATTTATGGAAGTAGCCCATAAGAGTCCCGGAGCGGGACACCCCGGACCAGAGACCACCTGGCAGCGAGTGGTGGTTTGTGCAACCAACAACCCCAATCCCCAGAAGAGGAAGGTTTCACTGGGACACATCCGAAGGGTGGAAGGGCCATGGCAGTCGGTAAATATTGACTATATCAGACCCCTTCCCTCCGCCTCAGGGGGATACAAGGATTGTCTGGTACTGGTAGACGTGTTCTCCAAGTGGGTGGAAGCTCTCCCGTGTCGGACAACCAGCGCTGTAGGCATGGCCAAAATCCTAGTTCGGGAGGTGTTTTCTAGATGGGGACACCCACAGTTCGTGGAGTCTGACCAAGGGAGCCACTTCACGGGGCAAGTGATGCATGCGACCCTTAAGGTCCTGGGCATCAAGGCCAAGTGGCATGTGGCCTATAACCCCAGTCCTCGGGCCCCGTAGAAAAGACTAAACCGGACCATCAAGAAGAGGTTACGGAAAGAGACCGGCGACTCTCCCAACCGGTGGATGGAAGCTCTGCCCTTGGTACTCATGGGGATCTGAGCTAGCCAGTCTAGGAGCACGGGGTACTCTCCACATCAACTCATGACCGGTCGGGTCATGAGGACCCCGATACATGTCATGGTGCCTGCCCTGACAGAGGGACAGCTCAGGGAGGTAAATAGGGACAGGTTTGCCAAAAAGCTGTTAGAGCAGCTTAAGCAGATGCACTGGCAGGCAGCCAGTAACATGGGGGCCCAGCACCGCAGGAACAGACTGCTGCTGGAGCCCCGCACGAATCACGAGTGGGCCATAGGGGACCAGGTGATGGTCCGCAGTTTTGCAAGGGTAGGGACATTTGAACCCTTGTACGCTGGCCCATATAGTATTGTAGATAAAGCCAGTCCCATGGTACGCTGTCCAGCTCCCCCGCAGAGTCAAGTGGTTCCATGTGAACCAGTGCAAATTGCTCGACCCCACTAGGGCAGGCAAGAGCAAGAGGGGGCCGAGAGCTAGGGAGTTGACGGGTGAACAGGCCCCAGTGAATGTAGAGACGGTAGGGGAGATGACCGACCCCCCCCGTTAGTCAGCCTGTTGCAACGTGCTGTCCCTGCCCAACAGTACAAGAGGTAGTGTCCACCATGAGGCCAACGGTGATACAGGCACCCAGCCCGTGCAGTAAGGGAAATTCCAAGCACCCGCTCACAGGTCGGGCGAACTGTCTCAGAGAGGCAGAGGTCATAGAAACCGAGGAAATGGAGGTATCACCATTAGCATGGGAACCGCCGGGGGGACGTAGGAGCGATAGGGTCTCCAAGCCCCCGGTAAGGTGGTCCCCGTTGTACCTAACACCCGGGACCCGGGCCCGAAGTAGAAGGGCCAGGGAAGGGAGTGGTGGGAACAGGGCACTGCAGAGTACTGCTGGAGGGAACCCAGTCCCCGCAGGGAGAGTAGAGGATCCCAGAACCACTTAACAGGAGGGGAGACAAGAGGCAGTCAGGCCCGTCGACAGTAGAAAGTCTGGTCCGGGCCGTTGGGCCAACGAGATGGACGGCCCCAGCATAGCGGGGACCAGTTTTGAATTGGCCACCCGGAGACGGGTGGAGTTGTATATAGCATTGTGTTCTGTTTGAGTTTAGTGTGTAGATTCTTTAAGTGTATGGGATCACAGGAGTGTATAATACGGGAACTTCGGCTGTATCAAATGGACACCGGGCACTAGGACCCTGCGAAAAACAGGATCACAGCCGGCAATTTCAAAACACATATTGCAATTTCAAAGTGGTCGCCGCTACCATCGGTCAAATGGCTCCTTTCCAATTTTTTGATGGATTGCAGGAAGGGTGGATAACGATGTGAAGGCGAGGAGGGTGTTTCTGTTTTGTCTTACAGATGGGTCGCCCAGCTGTATGGGTGATGGGGATGATGTGCCTCAGGATGTGCACGGCGCGTCGTGGGGACACGAAGGAATCCATGGTGTACGGGTGCTCTGGGGCAGGGCACCCCTCGTAACGACCGGGCGAGGGAACCCAGTAGCGGATAGCCAGGCCGGATACTCCCATAAGGGGAGATGGCCTGGATGACCAGGTTCTCCAGCCACAGGAGCTTCACTTACGGGGAAGCATCCGTACCCTGTGCAGAGATACAGGTGGCAACCGACCGGGTTAGGGTGACTGAGGGCATACGACCAGAGACTGTATTTGTGCCTATGGGGGTCTGCCAAGGTATGTCCAGTAGGGGCATCGATCACCTTCGTGAGGTGGTGGCAGGACTCCAGAAACGGGATGAATTGGGACGGGGATGACAGTGAAAGCTACCGAACTACTGGTTCAGGTACCCACAGCTCAACCAACCGACCCTCACCACTGTCTGCCCACCACCAAGGGGGCCCGGAGATGGGTTAGTACTTGTCCCCACTAAGAAGGTGTTGTACCAGGGGGTACATTACGCTGTGGCCTCTGCTGTCCTAAATGTAACCGAAGCAATCAGCACCTGGCAGCGTTGCACCCTTATAACAGCACCTTGAGTCCTTGTCAGCTTCGTGTAGCCTCAGGAGGCTACCCAGTACCGGTGAATTGTGGGAAGTCGAACCATACGATTATGGGGGTGGTCGTGAGGATC
Organism: Mustelus asterias; assembly: GCF_964213995.1. Taxonomy (NCBI): domain Eukaryota; kingdom Metazoa; phylum Chordata; class Chondrichthyes; order Carcharhiniformes; family Triakidae; genus Mustelus; species Mustelus asterias. The sequence continues at coordinate 39,300,654 of NC_135801.1, forward strand.
CCAGTCACGGGAACCTTGGCACGACCAGCCCCACTGTACCGAGTGGAGAATGTGGGAGTTGTTCGTGGTGGGGGGTACATGTTCGCTACGGGAAGGTCCCACCCTATGTCATAGTGCGGGAGCAGACTGTGACAGGCATCGACCTTTTGGGTTGCTGGAGCCGGGGAGCACAGGAAATCCTGTGTCCCCAGCACATGGACACCGAGGCTAGGCCTCAGTGTGGGTTCACGACTGTTGGGGCAGAGCCTATAAATTGCACCATGGAGGCAATGGCCGCAGGCCACGTCCCTCCACAGGTGGCATATATAGGAAGTGGGACGTACTGTGTCACCACCAATGCCCAGCGGTTTCAGCACAGACCACAGCAGTGGTGCCCGGTACCGCACAGCAGCTTCTGCTTTAAACCCAGGGCAGAAGTCCATGTGACACACCTGCGAATATCGCCCATCCCGGAACCTTCCTCGGTTCACCTCTCGGTACGTGAAAACGTAACAAATTTACATCAATATGTGGCCCATTTTGGGTGTGATATTCCCCCAGTCAGAGAGAAATGAAAGAAGTTGCTGGCAGCAGGGGAGCTGTCACATAAACACTTCTTCTCCCGAGAGCAAAAGACGCTGGATATCGCCAGGGAAATTGAGAACATTAAATCTCCAAATTGGTGGGACCTGGAATCGTGGATTGTAGTTCCAGCCTGGGGCCCGCATCATTTCCCATTTACTCATTGTCTGCCAGATGATAATTGTCGTGCACCTGTTGTTCACAAATTCTAAATTTAGAAGACAGAGAAGGACGGCCAAGCTACAACAACTAATGAATCGAGCGGCCAGGCGCAGCCAGAACAAAGTCCCGTTATTGTGACACAGCCGTAACCCATGATTTTTTGTATATAAGTTATGTTCCCTCCGTTTTAAGGAACTGTTGTTATGTTGTTATGGAGTATAGAAACACAGAGGGACCTAGGTGTGCAAGTCCACAAATCCTTGAAGGTGCAACACAGGTGGAGAAGGTGGTGAAGAAGGCATATGGTATGCTTGCCTTTATAGGACGGGGTATAGAGTATAAAAGCTGGAGTTTGATGTTGCAGCTGTATAGAACGCTGGTTAGGCCACATTTGGAGTACTGCGTCCAGTTCTGGTCGGCGCACTACCAGAAGGACGTGGAGGCGTTAGAGAGAGTGCAGAGAAGGTTTACCAGGATGTTGCCTGGTATGGAGGGTCTTAGCTATGAAGAGAGATTGAGTAAACTGGGGTTGTTCTCCCTGGAAAGACGGAGAATGAGGGGAGATCTAATAGAGGTGTACAAGATTATGAAGGGTATAGATAGGGTGAACAGTGGGAAGCTTTTTCCCAGGTCGGAGGTGACGATCACGAGGGGTCACGGGCTCAAGGTGAGAGGGGCGAAGTATAACTCAGATATCAGAGGGACGTTTTTTACACAGAGGGTGGTGGGGGCCTGGAATGCGCTGCCAAGTAGGGTGGTGGAGGCAGGCACGCTGACATCATTTAAGACTTACCTGGATAGTCACATGAGCAGCCTGGGAATGGAGGGATACAAACGATTGGTCTAGTTGGACCATGGAGCAGCACAGGCTTGGAGGGCCGAAGGGCCTGTTTCCTGTGCTGTACTGTTCTTTGTTCTTTGTATCAATGCGTGATTTTTTTGTTCCTGTATGTATACTGTTTTTGTCTGTAATTGATGTGCTTTGAGGGTTTAGTTTAGTGATTAAGGGGACCTTTGGGGTACATAACTTCGCAGGTTGGCAAAGGGAAGGTTACAGTCCTGGAGGCTGGAGGAGTTGCCCATCAACTGTTTTAAATCGATACAGTCCGAGCGAGTCCGGATGTATCGTAGGGGCATCTGTAAGTTTCAGGGCAATCCTCCATATTTTAAAAGGACTCAGGAGAAACCTGACAGTTTAAAAGTGGCCAACTCTGGCTGCTGGCTGATAAAACCTCCCAGAAGGCTCGGCAGGACAAACATGACCTGTCTGTGGACTGTGCTAAGAAAAAGGTGTGAGCCCCCTGAATATGCAAGTGGCCAGGTGCGGCAGAAAGGCAGACACACCAGAGATCTAATCATCAGAAGGACAAAGGGAGATGGAGACCAGCAAACGAACAGTAAACAGACCAGCAGGGAGACAATGGCCACGGAAATCGACCCATCCACAGAAGACAAGAAGACCCATCCCACTAATGGGATACCGTTCAGGAAGCTCCGGAGGAGCATTAAAAAGACTTTAAAATAACGACCAACGGGGGGTCAAGGCAGTTCCAGCCTTTTGTGTTTGGACTTGACTCAATTAAACCGAGACTGCCGGTGATCGGAAGCCCTTCGTCCTTGAAAATCACCTATGGGGGCAGGGAAGTTAGTTGTTAAATTGGGCTGAAGTTAAGATCAAGGGAGGCAGACAAGCCAAACCGAGCTCTCTTCCAGAATCGCAAGCTCACGTGCAGAGGTGAAGACCAACAGCAGCCTAGTTCCGACCCTGCACTAAGACGTTCGAGCCCATCACAAAGGAACCCCTTTTAGAATTGTGAGTATCCCAGCCAACCTTGTGAAGCTCCCGAGGATAGGATAGAGGTTGAGGCAAGGGGAGGGGTGGTGTATTGTAATTTTAAAGTTCAGTAATCTTGTTTTGAACTGTGTAAAGTAAGATTTTACGTTGTACCCGTTAGCATTTCTCCCATAGTGATAGTATAAAGTACAAGTTTTATTCATGTGTGGTGTGGTATTGGAGAGGTTGATTCTATTGTTAAATAAATCACTTGTAAGTTTTGAAACTCGTTTGGAGTTCGTCTTGCCTCTTGTTCTCTCATCAACGCACTCTGGCGCGGTCACAGTTTCAATATCCCTTACCATAAATCCGGAGTCTAGAACCGAGGGTGATCTGAGCGATTCGAACCCGCTCACTCAAAGGAGACTGCTGGTCAGGAGATAAAGAACAGAGTCTCTCTGCTCTCTCTCTTGGAGACCTACTCGAGTGGAGTGGGTGCAGGGTGGCCGTTGTCCCACCGACAAGGGAGAGAACCACTCAGGCCTTGGTGGCGGTTTTGGGATGGCTGTGTGATATCAGTATCAGGCTACCGGTCAGGTATAAATGGTGAGCCTGGTTCAGCGCTCTCTCCTGCGGAGTTGCCCCAGTGCAGCATTCCCCGGCCTTTGAAATTTCAAGGCCTGTAAGAGAGAGACAGTCGCAGCTATTGGCAGACCCCCAAATACCCGCCTGTAAGTGGAGTAAAAAGAAAGATCCCACTACACCTCTGAGTCTGAAATGGACACGGTGGACTCAGCTGCCTCAACCTCCTTGCTGCCTGTGAAGCAAGTGAACTCATGTCGCGAAGGAAAAGGTAAGCTCCAATCCACTACACCCCACTCACTTCTGAGGTTGAGCAGGAGTAACCGGACCCAGCATTAAAATACAGAAAAGGTCTCGCA